>NC_135638.1:41805667-42115526 GCF_053574225.1 Canis aureus | reverse complement strand
ATCGAATCGAATAAAAATTAATGGAATCGATTCGAATCGAATCTAAAATAATCGAATCTAATCAAATTGAATCGAATCGAATTGAAACGAATAGATTCAAAAATAATCGATTCACATCGAATTGAATCGAAAATAATGGAAAAGAAGAGAATTGAAAGTAATCGAATCGAATCGAAAAGAATCGAATTGAATTGAAAAGAATCGAATCGAATCAAAAATAATCAAATCAAATTGAAAATAATCGAATCGAATCTAAAATAATCGAATCGAAAAGAATCGAGGTGATACGAATAGAATAGAAAAGAATTGAATCGAATCGAATAGAATCAAATTGAAAATAATCGAATCGAATCGAATCGAATCAAATTGAATCGAAAATAATCAAATCGAAAAAATAGAATCGAATCAAAAATAATCGAATCGAATTGAATTAAAAGTATTCAAATAGAATTGAAAAGAATTCATTATAATCAAATCGAATCGAATCGAATTGAAATGAAAATAATCGAATAGAATTGAATTGAAAATAATTGAATCAAATCGAATCGAATAAAAAATAATCGATTCCCATCGAATCGAATCGAATATAAACCAATCGAATTGAATCGAATATAATCGAATTGAATCGAAAAGAACAGAATAGAATTGAGAAAAATCGAATCGAATAGAATCAAATTGAAAATAATCGAACCGAATCGAATCTAAAATAATCAAATCAAAAAGAATCAAGTCGATTCGAATCAAAAATATTGAATCGAATCGAAAAAAATAGAATAAAGGGCAGCCCCAGTGGCGCAGCGGTTTAGCGCTGCCTGCAGCCCAGGGTGTGATCCTGGAGACCCGGGATTGAGTCACACATCAGGCTCCCTGGATGGAGCCTGCTTCTCCCTCTGCCTGTGTCTCTGCCTCTCTCTCTCTAGCTGTGTCTCTATGAATAACTAAATAAAATCTGTAAAAGAAATTTAAAAAAGGAAAAGAATCAAATCGAAAAGAATTGATTTGAAGCGAAAATAATCGAACCGAATCGAAAGGATTCGAATCGAATTGAAAAGAATCGAATCGAATCGAAAATAATCAAATCGAAAATAATCAAATCGAAAAGATTCGCATCGAATCGAACCGGAAATAATAGAAATGAAGTGAATCGAAAATAATCGAATCGAATTGAAGAATCGAATCGAATTGAAAATAATCTAAACGAATCCAATAGAATCGAATCGAAAATAATCGAATCGAATCGAATCAAATCGAAAATAATCAAACCCAATCGAACCGAATTGAATCTAAAATAATCGAATCGAACTGATTTGAATCGAAAATAATCGAATCGAATCGAACCAAACTGATTCGAATATAATCGAATCGAAAATACTCGATTCGAATCGAATTGAATCGAATACAAAATAATCGAATCAAATCGAAAATTATCGAACCGAATCGAATTGAATTGAATCGAAAATAATCGATTCGAATCGAACCGAATTGAATCGAAAATAATCGAATAGAATCAAATCGAATCGAATCGAAAAGAATTGAATCTAATAAAAAATAATCGAATCGAATCAAAAAAAATCGAATCGAATCCAATCAAATAGAATAAGAAATAATCAAATTGTATTGAATTGAATTGAAAATAATCGTATCGAATCAAAATTAATCAAATCGAATCGAAAATAATCGAATCAAATGGAAAATAATCGCATCGAATCGAATTGAATCGAAAATAATCGGTTCGAATAGAACCGAATCGAAAATAATCCAATCGAATTGAATCAAAAATAATCGAATCGAATCAAAAAATCGAATCAAATCTAGAATAATGGAATCAGGGATCCCTGGGTGGCGCAGCAGTTTGGCGCCTGCCTTTGGCCCAGGGCGCAATCCTGGAGACCCTGGATCGAATCCCACATCGGGCTCCCGGTGCATAGAGCCTGCTTCTCCCTCTGCCTATGTCTCTGCCTCTCTCTCTCTGTGACTATCATAAATAAATAAATAAATAAATAAATAATCTAGTTAAAAAAAAAATAAAATAATGGAATCGAAAAGAATCGAATCGATTTAAATCGAAAAGAATCAAATCAATTCAAAAATAATCAAACCGAATTGAATCGAAAATAATCGAATCAAATGCAATCGAATCGAACTGAAAATAATCGAATAGAATAGAATTGAATAGAAAATAATCAAATCGGGGATCCCTGGGTGGCGCAGCGGTTTAGCGCCTGCCTTTGGCCCAGGGCGTGATTCTGGAGATCTGGGATTGAATCCCACGTTGGGCTCCCGGTGCATGGAGCCTGCTTCTCCCTCTGTCTGTGTCTTTGCCTCTCTCTCTCTCTCTGTGTGACTATCAAAACTAAATTTAAAAATTAAAAAAAAAGAAAATCAAATCGAATTGAAAAGAATCGAATCAAATCGAATCGAAATTAATCGAATCGAAAAGAATCGAATCGAATCAAAAATAATCAAATCGAATAGAAAATAATCGAATCAAAACGAATTGAATCAAAAATAATCGAATCGAACCGAAATTAATCAAATCGATTCGATTTTTCAATTCGTTTTGATTATTTTTGATTTTATTCGATTCCTTTCGATTTGATTCAATTCGATTCGGTTCTTTTCTATTGGATTCGATTCTTTTCGATTCGCTTCTTTCCGATGTCATTCGATTCAATTCTGTTCGATTCAATTCAATTTGATTTGATTTTTGTTGATTTGATTCGATTCTTTCGATTCGATTCGATTCTTTTCGATTCTATTCGATTTGATTCCATTTTTTTCAATTCGTGTAGATCTTTTTGATTCGATTCAATTCGATTCTTTTCGATTAGATTCAATTCGATTTGATTCTTTTTGATTCGATTCAATTAGATTCGATTCTTTTCTATTCGATTCGAATCAAATCTTTTCGATTCAATTTGATTTGATTCGATTATTTGAATGAATCGAATTGAAAAGAATCGAATCGAATCAAATCGAAAAGAATCGAATCGAATGGAAAAGAATCGTTACGAATCCAAAAGAATCTAATTGAATCGAAAAAATGGAGTCAAATCAAAAAGAATCGAATCAAATCGAAAAGAATCGAATCCCATCAAATTGAATCAAAAATAATCGATTCCCATCGAATCGAATCGAATCTAAGCCAATCGAATTGAATCAAATATAATCGAATCGAATCGAATCGAAAAGAATCGAATCGAATTGAAAAGAATCGAATCGAAAAGAATCGAATCGATTCGAATCGAAAAGAATCAAATCGAATCAAAAAATCAAATCGAATCTAAAATAACAGACTCGAAAAGAATCGAATTGATTCGAATCGAAAATAATCGAATCGAATCGAAAAGAATCAAATCAATTAAAAAATAATCAAACCGAATTGAACCGAAAATAATTGAATAGAATAGAATTGAATAGAAAATAATCAAATTGGGGATCCCTGGGTGGCGCAGCAGTTTAGAGCCTGCCTTTGGCCCAGGGCGTGATTCTGGAGATCTGGGATTGAATCCCACGTTGGGCTCCCGGTGCATGGAGCCTGCTTCTCCCTCTGTCTGTGTCTCTGCCTCTCTCTCTCTCTCTGTGTGACTATCATAAATAAATTTAAAAATTAAAAAAAGAAAATAATCAAATCAAATTGAAAAGAATCGAATCAAATCGAATCGAAATTAATTGAATCGAAAAGAATCGAATAGAATCAAAAATAATCGAATCGAATAGAAAAGAATCGAATCGAATGGAATTGAATCAAAAAGAATCGAATTGAATTGAAATTAATCGAATCGAATCGATCTTTTTCAATTGGTTTCGATTCTTTTTGTTGATTCGATTCCTTTCAATTTGATTCAATTCGATTCGATTCTTTTCTATTGGATTCGATTCTTTTCGATTCGCTTCTTTTCGATGTCATTTGATTCGATAATGTTCGATTCAATTCAATTTGATTCAATTTTTGTCGATTTGATTCGATTCTTTCGATTCGATTCTTTTCGATTGTATTAAATTCGATTCGATTTTTTCAATTCGTTTAGATTCTTTTTGATTTGATTCGATTCGATTCTTTTCGATTTGATTCGATTCGATTCTTTCAATTCGATTCGATTCGATTCTCTTCTATTCGATTCGAATCAAATCTTTTCGATTCAATTTGATTTGATTAGATTATTCGAATGAATCGAATCGAAAAGAATCGAATCGAATGGAAAAGAATCGTATCGAATCGAAAAAAATCGAGTCGAATCGAAAAGAATCGAATCAAATTGAAAAGAATCGAATCGAATCAAAAATAATCAAATAGAATCGAAAATAAACGAATCGAATCCATCGAATCGAATCGAAAATAATCGAATTGAATAAAAAATTATCGAATCGAATAAAAATTAATGGAATCGATTCGAATCGAATCTAAAATAATCGAATCTAATCAAATTGAATCGAATCGAATTGAAACGAATAGATTCAAAAATAATCGATTCACATCGAATTGAATCGAAAATAATGGAAAAGAAGAGAATTGAAAGTAATCGAATCGAATCGAAAAGAATCGAATTGAATTGAAAAGAATCGAATCGAATCAAAAATAATCAAATCAAATTGAAAATAATCGAATCGAATCTAAAATAATCGAATCGAAAAGAATCGAGGTGATACGAATAGAATAGAAAAGAATTGAATCGAATCGAATAGAATCAAATTGAAAATAATCGAATCGAATCGAATCGAATCAAATTGAATCGAAAATAATCAAATCGAAAAAATAGAATCGAATCAAAAATAATCGAATCGAATTGAATTAAAAGTATTCAAATAGAATTGAAAAGAATTCATTATAATCAAATCGAATCGAATCGAATTGAAATGAAAATAATCGAATAGAATTGAATTGAAAATAATTGAATCAAATCGAATCGAATAAAAAATAATCGATTCCCATCGAATCGAATCGAATATAAACCAATCGAATTGAATCGAATATAATCGAATTGAATCGAAAAGAACAGAATAGAATTGAGAAAAATCGAATCGAATAGAATCAAATTGAAAATAATCGAACCGAATCGAATCTAAAATAATCAAATCAAAAAGAATCAAGTCGATTCGAATCAAAAATATTGAATCGAATCGAAAAAAATAGAATAAAGGGCAGCCCCAGTGGCGCAGCGGTTTAGCGCTGCCTGCAGCCCAGGGTGTGATCCTGGAGACCCGGGATTGAGTCACACATCAGGCTCCCTGGATGGAGCCTGCTTCTCCCTCTGCCTGTGTCTCTGCCTCTCTCTCTCTAGCTGTGTCTCTATGAATAACTAAATAAAATCTGTAAAAGAAATTTAAAAAAGGAAAAGAATCAAATCGAAAAGAATTGATTTGAAGCGAAAATAATCGAACCGAATCGAAAGGATTCGAATCGAATTGAAAAGAATCGAATCGAATCGAAAATAATCAAATCGAAAATAATCAAATCGAAAAGATTCGCATCGAATCGAACCGGAAATAATAGAAATGAAGTGAATCGAAAATAATCGAATCGAATTGAAGAATCGAATCGAATTGAAAATAATCTAAACGAATCCAATAGAATCGAATCGAAAATAATCGAATCGAATCGAATCAAATCGAAAATAATCAAACCCAATCGAACCGAATTGAATCTAAAATAATCGAATCGAACTGATTTGAATCGAAAATAATCGAATCGAATCGAACCAAACTGATTCGAATATAATCGAATCGAAAATACTCGATTCGAATCGAATTGAATCGAATACAAAATAATCGAATCAAATCGAAAATTATCGAACCGAATCGAATTGAATTGAATCGAAAATAATCGATTCGAATCGAACCGAATTGAATCGAAAATAATCGAATAGAATCAAATCGAATCGAATCGAAAAGAATTGAATCTAATAAAAAATAATCGAATCGAATCAAAAAAAATCGAATCGAATCCAATCAAATAGAATAAGAAATAATCAAATTGTATTGAATTGAATTGAAAATAATCGTATCGAATCAAAATTAATCAAATCGAATCGAAAATAATCGAATCAAATGGAAAATAATCGCATCGAATCGAATTGAATCGAAAATAATCGGTTCGAATAGAACCGAATCGAAAATAATCCAATCGAATTGAATCAAAAATAATCGAATCGAATCAAAAAATCGAATCAAATCTAGAATAATGGAATCAGGGATCCCTGGGTGGCGCAGCAGTTTGGCGCCTGCCTTTGGCCCAGGGCGCAATCCTGGAGACCCTGGATCGAATCCCACATCGGGCTCCCGGTGCATAGAGCCTGCTTCTCCCTCTGCCTATGTCTCTGCCTCTCTCTCTCTGTGACTATCATAAATAAATAAATAAATAAATAAATAATCTAGTTAAAAAAAAAATAAAATAATGGAATCGAAAAGAATCGAATCGATTTAAATCGAAAAGAATCAAATCAATTCAAAAATAATCAAACCGAATTGAATCGAAAATAATCGAATCAAATGCAATCGAATCGAACTGAAAATAATCGAATAGAATAGAATTGAATAGAAAATAATCAAATCGGGGATCCCTGGGTGGCGCAGCGGTTTAGCGCCTGCCTTTGGCCCAGGGCGTGATTCTGGAGATCTGGGATTGAATCCCACGTTGGGCTCCCGGTGCATGGAGCCTGCTTCTCCCTCTGTCTGTGTCTTTGCCTCTCTCTCTCTCTCTGTGTGACTATCAAAACTAAATTTAAAAATTAAAAAAAAAGAAAATCAAATCGAATTGAAAAGAATCGAATCAAATCGAATCGAAATTAATCGAATCGAAAAGAATCGAATCGAATCAAAAATAATCAAATCGAATAGAAAATAATCGAATCAAAACGAATTGAATCAAAAATAATCGAATCGAACCGAAATTAATCAAATCGATTCGATTTTTCAATTCGTTTTGATTATTTTTGATTTTATTCGATTCCTTTCGATTTGATTCAATTCGATTCGGTTCTTTTCTATTGGATTCGATTCTTTTCGATTCGCTTCTTTCCGATGTCATTCGATTCAATTCTGTTCGATTCAATTCAATTTGATTTGATTTTTGTTGATTTGATTCGATTCTTTCGATTCGATTCGATTCTTTTCGATTCTATTCGATTTGATTCCATTTTTTTCAATTCGTGTAGATCTTTTTGATTCGATTCAATTCGATTCTTTTCGATTAGATTCAATTCGATTTGATTCTTTTTGATTCGATTCAATTAGATTCGATTCTTTTCTATTCGATTCGAATCAAATCTTTTCGATTCAATTTGATTTGATTCGATTATTTGAATGAATCGAATTGAAAAGAATCGAATCGAATCAAATCGAAAAGAATCGAATCGAATGGAAAAGAATCGTTACGAATCCAAAAGAATCTAATTGAATCGAAAAAATGGAGTCAAATCAAAAAGAATCGAATCAAATCGAAAAGAATCGAATCCCATCAAATTGAATCAAAAATAATCGATTCCCATCGAATCGAATCGAATCTAAGCCAATCGAATTGAATCAAATATAATCGAATCGAATCGAATCGAAAAGAATCGAATCGAATTGAAAAGAATCGAATCGAAAAGAATCGAATCGATTCGAATCGAAAAGAATCAAATCGAATCAAAAAATCAAATCGAATCTAAAATAACAGACTCGAAAAGAATCGAATTGATTCGAATCGAAAATAATCGAATCGAATCGAAAAGAATCAAATCAATTAAAAAATAATCAAACCGAATTGAACCGAAAATAATTGAATAGAATAGAATTGAATAGAAAATAATCAAATTGGGGATCCCTGGGTGGCGCAGCAGTTTAGAGCCTGCCTTTGGCCCAGGGCGTGATTCTGGAGATCTGGGATTGAATCCCACGTTGGGCTCCCGGTGCATGGAGCCTGCTTCTCCCTCTGTCTGTGTCTCTGCCTCTCTCTCTCTCTCTGTGTGACTATCATAAATAAATTTAAAAATTAAAAAAAGAAAATAATCAAATCAAATTGAAAAGAATCGAATCAAATCGAATCGAAATTAATCGAATCGAAAAGAATCGAATAGAATCAAAAATAATCGAATCGAATAGAAAAGAATCGAATCGAATGGAATTGAATCAAAAAGAATCGAATTGAATTGAAATTAATCGAATCGAATCGATCTTTTTCAATTGGTTTCGATTCTTTTTGTTGATTCGATTCCTTTCAATTTGATTCAATTCGATTCGATTCTTTTCTATTGGATTCGATTCTTTTCGATTCGCTTCTTTTCGATGTCATTTGATTCGATAATGTTCGATTCAATTCAATTTGATTCAATTTTTGTCGATTTGATTCGATTCTTTCGATTCGATTCTTTTCGATTGTATTAAATTCGATTCGATTTTTTCAATTCGTTTAGATTCTTTTTGATTTGATTCGATTCGATTCTTTTCGATTTGATTCGATTCGATTCTTTCAATTCGATTCGATTCGATTCTCTTCTATTCGATTCGAATCAAATCTTTTCGATTCAATTTGATTTGATTAGATTATTCGAATGAATCGAATCGAAAAGAATCGAATCGAATGGAAAAGAATCGTATCGAATCGAAAAAAATCGAGTCGAATCGAAAAGAATCGAATCAAATTGAAAAGAATCGAATCGAATCAAAAATAATCAAATAGAATCGAAAATAAACGAATCGAATCCATCGAATCGAATCGAAAATAATCGAATTGAATAAAAAATTATCGAATCGAATAAAAATTAATGGAATCGATTCGAATCGAATCTAAAATAATCGAATCTAATCAAATTGAATCGAATCGAATTGAAACGAATAGATTCAAAAATAATCGATTCACATCGAATTGAATCGAAAATAATGGAAAAGAAGAGAATTGAAAGTAATCGAATCGAATCGAAAAGAATCGAATTGAATTGAAAAGAATCGAATCGAATCAAAAATAATCAAATCAAATTGAAAATAATCGAATCGAATCTAAAATAATCGAATCGAAAAGAATCGAGGTGATACGAATAGAATAGAAAAGAATTGAATCGAATCGAATAGAATCAAATTGAAAATAATCGAATCGAATCGAATCGAATCAAATTGAATCGAAAATAATCAAATCGAAAAAATAGAATCGAATCAAAAATAATCGAATCGAATTGAATTAAAAGTATTCAAATAGAATTGAAAAGAATTCATTATAATCAAATCGAATCGAATCGAATTGAAATGAAAATAATCGAATAGAATTGAATTGAAAATAATTGAATCAAATCGAATCGAATAAAAAATAATCGATTCCCATCGAATCGAATCGAATATAAACCAATCGAATTGAATCGAATATAATCGAATTGAATCGAAAAGAACAGAATAGAATTGAGAAAAATCGAATCGAATAGAATCAAATTGAAAATAATCGAACCGAATCGAATCTAAAATAATCAAATCAAAAAGAATCAAGTCGATTCGAATCAAAAATATTGAATCGAATCGAAAAAAATAGAATAAAGGGCAGCCCCAGTGGCGCAGCGGTTTAGCGCTGCCTGCAGCCCAGGGTGTGATCCTGGAGACCCGGGATTGAGTCACACATCAGGCTCCCTGGATGGAGCCTGCTTCTCCCTCTGCCTGTGTCTCTGCCTCTCTCTCTCTAGCTGTGTCTCTATGAATAACTAAATAAAATCTGTAAAAGAAATTTAAAAAAGGAAAAGAATCAAATCGAAAAGAATTGATTTGAAGCGAAAATAATCGAACCGAATCGAAAGGATTCGAATCGAATTGAAAAGAATCGAATCGAATCGAAAATAATCAAATCGAAAATAATCAAATCGAAAAGATTCGCATCGAATCGAACCGGAAATAATAGAAATGAAGTGAATCGAAAATAATCGAATCGAATTGAAGAATCGAATCGAATTGAAAATAATCTAAACGAATCCAATAGAATCGAATCGAAAATAATCGAATCGAATCGAATCAAATCGAAAATAATCAAACCCAATCGAACCGAATTGAATCTAAAATAATCGAATCGAACTGATTTGAATCGAAAATAATCGAATCGAATCGAACCAAACTGATTCGAATATAATCGAATCGAAAATACTCGATTCGAATCGAATTGAATCGAATACAAAATAATCGAATCAAATCGAAAATTATCGAACCGAATCGAATTGAATTGAATCGAAAATAATCGATTCGAATCGAACCGAATTGAATCGAAAATAATCGAATAGAATCAAATCGAATCGAATCGAAAAGAATTGAATCTAATAAAAAATAATCGAATCGAATCAAAAAAAATCGAATCGAATCCAATCAAATAGAATAAGAAATAATCAAATTGTATTGAATTGAATTGAAAATAATCGTATCGAATCAAAATTAATCAAATCGAATCGAAAATAATCGAATCAAATGGAAAATAATCGCATCGAATCGAATTGAATCGAAAATAATCGGTTCGAATAGAACCGAATCGAAAATAATCCAATCGAATTGAATCAAAAATAATCGAATCGAATCAAAAAATCGAATCAAATCTAGAATAATGGAATCAGGGATCCCTGGGTGGCGCAGCAGTTTGGCGCCTGCCTTTGGCCCAGGGCGCAATCCTGGAGACCCTGGATCGAATCCCACATCGGGCTCCCGGTGCATAGAGCCTGCTTCTCCCTCTGCCTATGTCTCTGCCTCTCTCTCTCTGTGACTATCATAAATAAATAAATAAATAATTAATCTAGTTAAAAAAAAAATAAAATAATGGAATCGAAAAGAATCGAATCGATTTAAATCGAAAAGAATCAAATCAATTCAAAAATAATCAAACCGAATTGAATCGAAAATAATCGAATCAAATGCAATCGAATCGAACTGAAAATAATCGAATAGAATAGAATTGAATAGAAAATAATCAAATCGGGGATCCCTGGGTGGCGCAGCGGTTTAGCGCCTGCCTTTGGCCCAGGGCGTGATTCTGGAGATCTGGGATTGAATCCCACGTTGGGCTCCCGGTGCATGGAGCCTGCTTCTCCCTCTGTCTGTGTCTTTGCCTCTCTCTCTCTCTCTGTGTGACTATCAAAACTAAATTTAAAAATTAAAAAAAAAGAAAATCAAATCGAATTGAAAAGAATCGAATCAAATCGAATCGAAATTAATCGAATCGAAAAGAATCGAATCGAATCAAAAATAATCAAATCGAATAGAAAATAATCGAATCAAAACGAATTGAATCAAAAATAATCGAATCGAACCGAAATTAATCAAATCGATTCGATTTTTCAATTCGTTTTGATTATTTTTGGTTTTATTCGATTCCTTTCGATTTGATTCAATTCGATTCGGTTCTTTTCTATTGGATTCGATTCTTTTCGATTCGCTTCTTTCCGATGTCATTCGATTCAATTCTGTTCGATTCAATTCAATTTGATTTGATTTTTGTTGATTTGATTCGATTCTTTCGATTCGATTCGATTCTTTTCGATTCTATTCGATTTGATTCCATTTTTTTCAATTCGTGTAGATCTTTTTGATTCGATTCAATTCGATTCTTTTCGATTAGATTCAATTCGATTTGATTCTTTTTGATTCGATTCAATTAGATTCGATTCTTTTCTATTCGATTCGAATCAAATCTTTTCGATTCAATTTGATTTGATTCGATTATTTGAATGAATCGAATTGAAAAGAATCGAATCGAATCAAATCGAAAAGAATCGAATCGAATGGAAAAGAATCGTTACGAATCCAAAAGAATCTAATTGAATCGAAAAAATGGAGTCAAATCAAAAAGAATCGAATCAAATCGAAAAGAATCGAATCCCATCAAATTGAATCAAAAATAATCGATTCCCATCGAATCGAATCGAATCTAAGCCAATCGAATTGAATCAAATATAATCGAATCGAATCGAATCGAAAAGAATCGAATCGAATTGAAAAGAATCGAATCGAAAAGAATCGAATCGATTCGAATCGAAAAGAATCAAATCGAATCAAAAAATCAAATCGAATCTAAAATAACAGACTCGAAAAGAATCGAATTGATTCGAATCGAAAATAATCGAATCGAATCGAAAAGAATCAAATCAATTAAAAAATAATCAAACCGAATTGAACCGAAAATAATTGAATAGAATAGAATTGAATAGAAAATAATCAAATTGGGGATCCCTGGGTGGCGCAGCAGTTTAGAGCCTGCCTTTGGCCCAGGGCGTGATTCTGGAGATCTGGGATTGAATCCCACGTTGGGCTCCCGGTGCATGGAGCCTGCTTCTCCCTCTGTCTGTGTCTCTGCCTCTCTCTCTCTCTCTGTGTGACTATCATAAATAAATTTAAAAATTAAAAAAAGAAAATAATCAAATCAAATTGAAAAGAATCGAATCAAATCGAATCGAAATTAATCGAATCGAAAAGAATCGAATAGAATCAAAAATAATCGAATCGAATAGAAAAGAATCGAATCGAATGGAATTGAATCAAAAATAATCGAATTGAATTGAAATTAATCGAATCGAATCGATCTTTTTCAATTGGTTTCGATTCTTTTTGTTGATTCGATTCCTTTCAATTTGATTCAATTCGATTCGATTCTTTTCTATTGGATTCGATTCTTTTCGATTCGCTTCTTTTCGATGTCATTTGATTCGATAATGTTCGATTCAATTCAATTTGATTCAATTTTTGTCGATTTGATTCGATTCTTTCGATTCGATTCTTTTCGATTGTATTAAATTCGATTCGATTTTTTCAATTCGTTTAGATTCTTTTTGATTTGATTCGATTCGATTCTTTTCGATTTGATTCGATTCGATTCTTTCAATTCGATTCGATTCGATTCTCTTCTATTCGATTCGAATCAAATCTTTTCGATTCAATTTGATTTGATTAGATTATTCGAATGAATCGAATCGAAAAGAATCGAATCGAATGGAAAAGAATCGTATCGAATCGAAAAAAATCGAGTCGAATCGAAAAGAATCGAATCAAATTGAAAAGAATCGAATCGAATCAAAAATAATCAAATAGAATCGAAAATAAACGAATCGAATCCATCGAATCGAATCGAAAATAATCGAATTGAATAAAAAATTATCGAATCGAATAAAAATTAATGGAATCGATTCGAATCGAATCTAAAATAATCGAATCTAATCAAATTGAATCGAATCGAATTGAAACGAATAGATTCAAAAATAATCGATTCACATCGAATTGAATCGAAAATAATGGAAAAGAAGAGAATTGAAAGTAATCGAATCGAATCGAAAAGAATCGAATTGAATTGAAAAGAATCGAATCGAATCAAAAATAATCAAATCAAATTGAAAATAATCGAATCGAATCTAAAATAATCGAATCGAAAAGAATCGAGGTGATACGAATAGAATAGAAAAGAATTGAATCGAATCGAATAGAATCAAATTGAAAATAATCGAATCGAATCGAATCGAATCAAATTGAATCGAAAATAATCAAATCGAAAAAATAGAATCGAATCAAAAATAATCGAATCGAATTGAATTAAAAGTATTCAAATAGAATTGAAAAGAATTCATTATAATCAAATCGAATCGAATCGAATTGAAATGAAAATAATCGAATAGAATTGAATTGAAAATAATTGAATCAAATCGAATCGAATAAAAAATAATCGATTCCCATCGAATCGAATCGAATATAAACCAATCGAATTGAATCGAATATAATCGAATTGAATCGAAAAGAACAGAATAGAATTGAGAAAAATCGAATCGAATAGAATCAAATTGAAAATAATCGAACCGAATCGAATCTAAAATAATCAAATCAAAAAGAATCAAGTCGATTCGAATCAAAAATATTGAATCGAATCGAAAAAAATAGAATAAAGGGCAGCCCCAGTGGCGCAGCGGTTTAGCGCTGCCTGCAGCCCAGGGTGTGATCCTGGAGACCCGGGATTGAGTCACACATCAGGCTCCCTGGATGGAGCCTGCTTCTCCCTCTGCCTGTGTCTCTGCCTCTCTCTCTCTAGCTGTGTCTCTATGAATAACTAAATAAAATCTGTAAAAGAAATTTAAAAAAGGAAAAGAATCAAATCGAAAAGAATTGATTTGAAGCGAAAATAATCGAACCGAATCGAAAGGATTCGAATCGAATTGAAAAGAATCGAATCGAATCGAAAATAATCAAATCGAAAATAATCAAATCGAAAAGATTCGCATCGAATCGAACCGGAAATAATAGAAATGAAGTGAATCGAAAATAATCGAATCGAATTGAAGAATCGAATCGAATTGAAAATAATCTAAACGAATCCAATAGAATCGAATCGAAAATAATCGAATCGAATCGAATCAAATCGAAAATAATCAAACCCAATCGAACCGAATTGAATCTAAAATAATCGAATCGAACTGATTTGAATCGAAAATAATCGAATCGAATCGAACCAAACTGATTCGAATATAATCGAATCGAAAATACTCGATTCGAATCGAATTGAATCGAATACAAAATAATCGAATCAAATCGAAAATTATCGAACCGAATCGAATTGAATTGAATCGAAAATAATCGATTCGAATCGAACCGAATTGAATCGAAAATAATCGAATAGAATCAAATCGAATCGAATCGAAAAGAATTGAATCTAATAAAAAATAATCGAATCGAATCAAAAAAAATCGAATCGAATCCAATCAAATAGAATAAGAAATAATCAAATTGTATTGAATTGAATTGAAAATAATCGTATCGAATCAAAATTAATCAAATCGAATCGAAAATAATCGAATCAAATGGAAAATAATCGCATCGAATCGAATTGAATCGAAAATAATCGGTTCGAATAGAACCGAATCGAAAATAATCCAATCGAATTGAATCAAAAATAATCGAATCGAATCAAAAAATCGAATCAAATCTAGAATAATGGAATCAGGGATCCCTGGGTGGCGCAGCAGTTTGGCGCCTGCCTTTGGCCCAGGGCGCAATCCTGGAGACCCTGGATCGAATCCCACATCGGGCTCCCGGTGCATAGAGCCTGCTTCTCCCTCTGCCTATGTCTCTGCCTCTCTCTCTCTGTGACTATCATAAATAAATAAATAAATAAATAATTAATCTAGTTTAAAAAAAATAAAATAATGGAATCGAAAAGAATCGAATCGATTTAAATCGAAAAGAATCAAATCAATTCAAAAATAATCAAACCGAATTGAATCGAAAATAATCGAATCAAATGCAATCGAATCGAACTGAAAATAATCGAATAGAATAGAATTGAATAGAAAATAATCAAATCGGGGATCCCTGGGTGGCGCAGCGGTTTAGCGCCTGCCTTTGGCCCAGGGCGTGATTCTGGAGATCTGGGATTGAATCCCACGTTGGGCTCCCGGTGCATGGAGCCTGCTTCTCCCTCTGTCTGTGTCTTTGCCTCTCTCTCTCTCTCTGTGTGACTATCAAAACTAAATTTAAAAATTAAAAAAAAAGAAAATCAAATCGAATTGAAAAGAATCGAATCAAATCGAATCGAAATTAATCGAATCGAAAAGAATCGAATCGAATCAAAAATAATCAAATCGAATAGAAAATAATCGAATCAAAACGAATTGAATCAAAAATAATCGAATCGAACCGAAATTAATCAAATCGATTCGATTTTTCAATTCGTTTTGATTATTTTTGATTTTATTCGATTCCTTTCGATTTGATTCAATTCGATTCGGTTCTTTTCTATTGGATTCGATTCTTTTCGATTCGCTTCTTTTCGATGTCATTCGATTCAATTCTGTTCGATTCAATTCAATTTGATTTGATTTTTGTCGATTTGATTCGATTCTTTCGATTCGATTCGATTCTTTTCGATTCTATTCGATTTGATTCCATTTTTTTCAATTCGTGTAGATCTTTTTGATTCGATTCAATTCGATTCTTTTCGATTAGATTCAATTCGATTTTATTCTTTTTGATTCGATTCAATTAGATTCGATTCTTTTCTATTCGATTCGAATCAAATCTTTTCGATTCAATTTGATTTGATTCGATTATTTGAATGAATCGAATTGAAAAGAATCGAATCGAATCAAATCGAAAAGAATCGAATCGAATGGAAAAGAATCGTTACGAATCCAAAAGAATCTAATTGAATCGAAAAAATGGAGTCAAATCAAAAAGAATCGAATCAAATCGAAAAGAATCGAATCCCATCAAATTGAATCAAAAATAATCGATTCCCATCGAATCGAATCGAATCTAAGCCAATCGAATTGAATCAAATATAATCGAATCGAATCGAATCGAAAAGAATCGAATCGAATTGAAAAGAATCGAATCGAAAAGAATCGAATCGATTCGAATCGAAAAGAATCAAATCGAATCAAAAAATCAAATCGAATCTAAAATAACAGACTCGAAAAGAATCGAATTGATTCGAATCGAAAATAATCGAATCGAATCGAAAAGAATCAAATCAATTAAAAAATAATCAAACCGAATTGAACCGAAAATAATTGAATAGAATAGAATTGAATAGAAAATAATCAAATTGGGGATCCCTGGGTGGCGCAGCAGTTTAGAGCCTGCCTTTGGCCCAGGGCGTGATTCTGGAGATCTGGGATTGAATCCCACGTTGGGCTCCCGGTGCATGGAGCCTGCTTCTCCCTCTGTCTGTGTCTCTGCCTCTCTCTCTCTCTCTGTGTGACTATCATAAATAAATTTAAAAATTAAAAAAAGAAAATAATCAAATCAAATTGAAAAGAATCGAATCAAATCGAATCGAAATTAATCGAATCGAAAAGAATCGAATAGAATCAAAAATAATCGAATCGAATAGAAAAGAATCGAATCGAATGGAATTGAATCAAAAATAATCGAATTGAATTGAAATTAATCGAATCGAATCGATCTTTTTCAATTGGTTTCGATTCTTTTTGTTGATTCGATTCCTTTCAATTTGATTCAATTCGATTCGATTCTTTTCTATTGGATTCGATTCTTTTCGATTCGCTTCTTTTCGATGTCATTTGATTCGATAATGTTCGATTCAATTCAATTTGATTCAATTTTTGTCGATTTGATTCGATTCTTTCGATTCGATTCTTTTCGATTGTATTAAATTCGATTCGATTTTTTCAATTCGTTTAGATTCTTTTTGATTTGATTCGATTCGATTCTTTTCGATTTGATTCGATTCGATTCTTTCAATTCGATTCGATTCGATTCTCTTCTATTCGATTCGAATCAAATCTTTTCGATTCAATTTGATTTGATTAGATTATTCGAATGAATCGAATCGAAAAGAATCGAATCGAATGGAAAAGAATCGTATCGAATCGAAAAAAATCGAGTCGAATCGAAAAGAATCGAATCAAATTGAAAAGAATCGAATCGAATCAAAAATAATCAAATAGAATCGAAAATAAACGAATCGAATCCATCGAATCGAATCGAAAATAATCGAATTGAATAAAAAATTATCGAATCGAATAAAAATTAATGGAATCGATTCGAATCGAATCTAAAATAATCGAATCTAATCAAATTGAATCGAATCGAATTGAAACGAATAGATTCAAAAATAATCGATTCACATCGAATTGAATCGAAAATAATGGAAAAGAAGAGAATTGAAAGTAATCGAATCGAATCGAAAAGAATCGAATTGAATTGAAAAGAATCGAATCGAATCAAAAATAATCAAATCAAATTGAAAATAATCGAATCGAATCTAAAATAATCGAATCGAAAAGAATCGAGGTGATACGAATAGAATAGAAAAGAATTGAATCGAATCGAATAGAATCAAATTGAAAATAATCGAATCGAATCGAATCGAATCAAATTGAATCGAAAATAATCAAATCGAAAAAATAGAATCGAATCAAAAATAATCGAATCGAATTGAATTAAAAGTATTCAAATAGAATTGAAAAGAATTCATTATAATCAAATCGAATCGAATCGAATTGAAATGAAAATAATCGAATAGAATTGAATTGAAAATAATTGAATCAAATCGAATCGAATAAAAAATAATCGATTCCCATCGAATCGAATCGAATATAAACCAATCGAATTGAATCGAATATAATCGAATTGAATCGAAAAGAACAGAATAGAATTGAGAAAAATCGAATCGAATAGAATCAAATTGAAAATAATCGAACCGAATCGAATCTAAAATAATCAAATCAAAAAGAATCAAGTCGATTCGAATCAAAAATATTGAATCGAATCGAAAAAAATAGAATAAAGGGCAGCCCCAGTGGCGCAGCGGTTTAGCGCTGCCTGCAGCCCAGGGTGTGATCCTGGAGACCCGGGATTGAGTCACACATCAGGCTCCCTGGATGGAGCCTGCTTCTCCCTCTGCCTGTGTCTCTGCCTCTCTCTCTCTAGCTGTGTCTCTATGAATAACTAAATAAAATCTGTAAAAGAAATTTAAAAAAGGAAAAGAATCAAATCGAAAAGAATTGATTTGAAGCGAAAATAATCGAACCGAATCGAAAGGATTCGAATCGAATTGAAAAGAATCGAATCGAATCGAAAATAATCAAATCGAAAATAATCAAATCGAAAAGATTCGCATCGAATCGAACCGAAAATAATAGAAATGAAGTGAATCGAAAATAATCGAATCGAATTGAAGAATCGAATCGAATTGAAAATAATCTAAACGAATCCAATAGAATCGAATCGAAAATAATCGAATCGAATCGAATCAAATCGAAAATAATCAAACCCAATCGAACCGAATTGAATCTAAAATAATCGAATCGAACTGATTTGAATCGAAAATAATCGAATCGAATCGAACCAAACTGATTCGAATATAATCGAATCGAAAATACTCGATTCGAATCGAATTGAATCGAATACAAAATAATCGAATCAAATCGAAAATTATCGAACCGAATCGAATTGAATTGAATCGAAAATAATCGATTCGAATCGAACCGAATTGAATCGAAAATAATCGAATAGAATCAAATCGAAAATAATCGAATCGAATCGAATTGAATCTAATAAAAAATAATCGAATCGAATCAAAAAAAATCGAATCGAATCCAATCAAATAGAATAAGAAATAATCAAATTGTATTGAATTGAATTGAAAATAATCGTATCGAATCAAAATTAATCAAATCGAATCGAAAATAATCGAATCAAATGGAAAATAATCGCATCGAATCGAATTGAATCGAAAATAATCGGTTCGAATAGAACCGAATCGAAAATAATCCAATCGAATTGAATCAAAAATAATCGAATCGAATCAAAAAATCGAATCAAATCTAGAATAATGGAATCAGGGATCCCTGGGTGGCGCAGCAGTTTGGCGCCTGCCTTTGGCCCAGGGCGCAATCCTGGAGACCCTGGATCGAATCCCACATCGGGCTCCCGGTGCATAGAGCCTGCTTCTCCCTCTGCCTATGTCTCTGCCTCTCTCTCTCTGTGACTATCATAAATAAATAAATAAATAAATAATCTAGTTAAAAAAAAAATAAAATAATGGAATCGAAAAGAATCAAATCGATTTAAATCGAAAAGAATCAAATCAATTCAAAAATAATCAAACCGAATTGAATCGAAAATAATCGAATCAAATGCAATCGAATCGAACTGAAAATAATCGAATAGAATAGAATTGAATAGAAAATAATCAAATCGGGGATCCCTGGGTGGCGCAGCGGTTTAGCGCCTGCCTTTGGCCCAGGGCGTGATTCTGGAGATCTGGGATTGAATCCCACGTTGGGCTCCCGGTGCATGGAGCCTGCTTCTCCCTCTGTCTGTGTCTTTGCCTCTCTCTCTCTCTCTGTGTGACTATCAAAACTAAATTTAAAAATTAAAAAAAAAGAAAATCAAATCGAATTGAAAAGAATCGAATCAAATCGAATCGAAATTAATCGAATCGAGGGATCCCTGGGTGGCGCAGCGGTTTGGCGCCTGCCTTTGGCCCAGGGCGCGATCCTGGAGACCCGGGATCGAATCCCACATCGGGCTCCCGGTGCATGGAGCCTGCTTCTCCCTCGGCCTGTGTCTCTGCCTCTCTCTCTCTCTCTCTCTGTGACTATCATAAATAAATAAAAATTGAAGAAAAAAAAAAAAGATTTGAAATTAATCGAATCGAAAAGAATCGAATCGAATCAAAAATAATCAAATCGAATAGAAAATAATCGAATCAAAACGAATTGAATCAAAAATAATCGAATCGAACCGAAATTAATCAAATCGATTCGATTTTTCAATTCGTTTTGATTATTTTTGATTTTATTCGATTCCTTTCGATTTGATTCAATTCGATTCGGTTCTTTTCTATTGGATTCGATTCTTTTCGATTCGCTTCTTTTCGATGTCATTCGATTCAATTCTGTTCGATTCAATTCAATTTGATTTGATTTTTGTCGATTTGATTCGATTCTTTCGATTCGATTCGATTCTTTTCGATTCTATTCGATTTGATTCCATTTTTTTCAATTCGTGTAGATCTTTTTGATTCGATTCAATTCGATTCTTTTCGATTAGATTCAATTCGATTTTATTCTTTTTGATTCGATTCAATTAGATTCGATTCTTTTCTATTCGATTCGAATCAAATCTTTTCGATTCAATTTGATTTGATTCGATTATTTGAATGAATCGAATTGAAAAGAATCGAATCGAATCAAATCGAAAAGAATCGAATCGAATGGAAAAGAATCGTTACGAATCCAAAAGAATCTAATTGAATCGAAAAAATGGAGTCAAATCAAAAAGAATCGAATCAAATCGAAAAGAATCGAATCCCATCAAATTGAATCAAAAATAATCGATTCCCATCGAATCGAATCGAATCTAAGCCAATCGAATTGAATCAAATATAATCGAATCGAATCGAATCGAAAAGAATCGAATCGAATTGAAAAGAATCGAATCGAAAAGAATCGAATCGATTCGAATCGAAAAGAATCAAATCGAATCAAAAAATCAAATCGAATCTAAAATAACAGACTCGAAAAGAATCGAATTGATTCGAATCGAAAATAATCGAATCGAATCGAAAAGAATCAAATCAATTAAAAAATAATCAAACCGAATTGAACCGAAAATAATTGAATAGAATAGAATTGAATAGAAAATAATCAAATTGGGGATCCCTGGGTGGCGCAGCAGTTTAGAGCCTGCCTTTGGCCCAGGGCGTGATTCTGGAGATCTGGGATTGAATCCCACGTTGGGCTCCCGGTGCATGGAGCCTGCTTCTCCCTCTGTCTGTGTCTCTGCCTCTCTCTCTCTCTCTGTGTGACTATCATAAATAAATTTAAAAATTAAAAAAAGAAAATAATCAAATCAAATTGAAAAGAATCGAATCAAATCGAATCGAAATTAATCGAATCGAAAAGAATCGAATAGAATCAAAAATAATCGAATCGAATAGAAAAGAATCGAATCGAATGGAATTGAATCAAAAAGAATCGAATTGAATTGAAATTAATCGAATCGAATCGATCTTTTTCAATTGGTTTCGATTCTTTTTGTTGATTCGATTCCTTTCAATTTGATTCAATTCGATTCGATTCTTTTCTATTGGATTCGATTCTTTTCGATTCGCTTCTTTTCGATGTCATTTGATTCGATAATGTTCGATTCAATTCAATTTGATTCAATTTTTGTCGATTTGATTCGATTCTTTCGATTCGATTCTTTTCGATTGTATTAAATTCGATTCGATTTTTTCAATTCGTTTAGATTCTTTTTGATTTGATTCGATTCGATTCTTTTCGATTTGATTCGATTCGATTCTTTCAATTCGATTCGATTCGATTCTCTTCTATTCGATTCGAATCAAATCTTTTCGATTCAATTTGATTTGATTAGATTATTCGAATGAATCGAATCGAAAAGAATCGAATCGAATGGAAAAGAATCGTATCGAATCGAAAAAAATCGAGTCGAATCGAAAAGAATCGAATCAAATTGAAAAGAATCGAATCGAATCAAAAATAATCAAATAGAATCGAAAATAAACGAATCGAATCCATCGAATCGAATCGAAAATAATCGAATTGAATAAAAAATTATCGAATCGAATAAAAATTAATGGAATCGATTCGAATCGAATCTAAAATAATCGAATCTAATCAAATTGAATCGAATCGAATTGAAACGAATAGATTCAAAAATAATCGATTCACATCGAATTGAATCGAAAATAATGGAAAAGAAGAGAATTGAAAGTAATCGAATCGAATCGAAAAGAATCGAATTGAATTGAAAAGAATCGAATCGAATCAAAAATAATCAAATCAAATTGAAAATAATCGAATCGAATCTAAAATAATCGAATCGAAAAGAATCGAGGTGATACGAATAGAATAGAAAAGAATTGAATCGAATCGAATAGAATCAAATTGAAAATAATCGAATCGAATCGAATCGAATCAAATTGAATCGAAAATAATCAAATCGAAAAAATAGAATCGAATCAAAAATAATCGAATCGAATTGAATTAAAAGTATTCAAATAGAATTGAAAAGAATTCATTATAATCAAATCGAATCGAATCGAATTGAAATGAAAATAATCGAATAGAATTGAATTGAAAATAATTGAATCAAATCGAATCGAATAAAAAATAATCGATTCCCATCGAATCGAATCGAATATAAACCAATCGAATTGAATCGAATATAATCGAATTGAATCGAAAAGAACAGAATAGAATTGAGAAAAATCGAATCGAATAGAATCAAATTGAAAATAATCGAACCGAATCGAATCTAAAATAATCAAATCAAAAAGAATCAAGTCGATTCGAATCAAAAATATTGAATCGAATCGAAAAAAATAGAATAAAGGGCAGCCCCAGTGGCGCAGCGGTTTAGCGCTGCCTGCAGCCCAGGGTGTGATCCTGGAGACCCGGGATTGAGTCACACATCAGGCTCCCTGGATGGAGCCTGCTTCTCCCTCTGCCTGTGTCTCTGCCTCTCTCTCTCTAGCTGTGTCTCTATGAATAACTAAATAAAATCTGTAAAAGAAATTTAAAAAAGGAAAAGAATCAAATCGAAAAGAATTGATTTGAAGCGAAAATAATCGAACCGAATCGAAAGGATTCGAATCGAATTGAAAAGAATCGAATCGAATCGAAAATAATCAAATCGAAAATAATCAAATCGAAAAGATTCGCATCGAATCGAACCGGAAATAATAGAAATGAAGTGAATCGAAAATAATCGAATCGAATTGAAGAATCGAATCGAATTGAAAATAATCTAAACGAATCCAATAGAATCGAATCGAAAATAATCGAATCGAATCGAATCAAATCGAAAATAATCAAACCCAATCGAACCGAATTGAATCTAAAATA
This sequence comes from Canis aureus, assembly GCF_053574225.1. Taxonomy (NCBI): domain Eukaryota; kingdom Metazoa; phylum Chordata; class Mammalia; order Carnivora; family Canidae; genus Canis; species Canis aureus. Next base: position 42,092,214 of record NC_135638.1, on the reverse strand, counting down.
ATCGAATCGAACTGATTTGAATCGAAAATAATCGAATCGAATCGAACCAAACTGATTCGAATATAATCGAATCGAAAATACTCGATTCGAATCGAATTGAATCGAATACAAAATAATCGAATCAAATCGAAAATTATCGAACCGAATCGAATTGAATTGAATCGAAAATAATCGATTCGAATCGAACCGAATTGAATCGAAAATAATCGAATAGAATCAAATCGAAAATAATCGAATCGAATCGAATTGAATCTAATAAAAAATAATCGAATCGAATCAAAAAAAATCGAATCGAATCCAATCAAATAGAATAAGAAATAATCAAATTGTATTGAATTGAATTGAAAATAATCGTATCGAATCAAAATTAATCAAATCGAATCGAAAATAATCGAATCAAATGGAAAATAATCGCATCGAATCGAATTGAATCGAAAATAATCGGTTCGAATAGAACCGAATCGAAAATAATCCAATCGAATTGAATCAAAAATAATCGAATCGAATCAAAAAATCGAATCAAATCTAGAATAATGGAATCAGGGATCCCTGGGTGGCGCAGCAGTTTGGCGCCTGCCTTTGGCCCAGGGCGCAATCCTGGAGACCCTGGATCGAATCCCACATCGGGCTCCCGGTGCATAGAGCCTGCTTCTCCCTCTGCCTATGTCTCTGCCTCTCTCTCTCTGTGACTATCATAAATAAATAAATAAATAAATAATCTAGTTAAAAAAAAAATAAAATAATGGAATCGAAAAGAATCGAATCGATTTAAATCGAAAAGAATCAAATCAATTCAAAAATAATCAAACCGAATTGAATCGAAAATAATCGAATCAAATGCAATCGAATCGAACTGAAAATAATCGAATAGAATAGAATTGAATAGAAAATAATCAAATCGGGGATCCCTGGGTGGCGCAGCGGTTTAGCGCCTGCCTTTGGCCCAGGGCGTGATTCTGGAGATCTGGGATTGAATCCCACGTTGGGCTCCCGGTGCATGGAGCCTGCTTCTCCCTCTGTCTGTGTCTTTGCCTCTCTCTCTCTCTCTGTGTGACTATCAAAACTAAATTTAAAAATTAAAAAAAAAGAAAATCAAATCGAATTGAAAAGAATCGAATCAAATCGAATCGAAATTAATCGAATCGAAAAGAATCGAATCGAATCAAAAATAATCAAATCGAATAGAAAATAATCGAATCAAAACGAATTGAATCAAAAATAATCGAATCGAACCGAAATTAATCAAATCGATTCGATTTTTCAATTCGTTTTGATTATTTTTGATTTTATTCGATTCCTTTCGATTTGATTCAATTCGATTCGGTTCTTTTCTATTGGATTCGATTCTTTTCGATTCGCTTCTTTTCGATGTCATTCGATTCAATTCTGTTCGATTCAATTCAATTTGATTTGATTTTTGTCGATTTGATTCGATTCTTTCGATTCGATTCGATTCTTTTCGATTCTATTCGATTTGATTCCATTTTTTTCAATTCGTGTAGATCTTTTTGATTCGATTCAATTCGATTCTTTTCGATTAGATTCAATTCGATTTTATTCTTTTTGATTCGATTCAATTAGATTCGATTCTTTTCTATTCGATTCGAATCAAATCTTTTCGATTCAATTTGATTTGATTCGATTATTTGAATGAATCGAATTGAAAAGAATCGAATCGAATCAAATCGAAAAGAATCGAATCGAATGGAAAAGAATCGTTACGAATCCAAAAGAATCTAATTGAATCGAAAAAATGGAGTCAAATCAAAAAGAATCGAATCAAATCGAAAAGAATCGAATCCCATCAAATTGAATCAAAAATAATCGATTCCCATCGAATCGAATCGAATCTAAGCCAATCGAATTGAATCAAATATAATCGAATCGAATCGAATCGAAAAGAATCGAATCGAATTGAAAAGAATCGAATCGAAAAGAATCGAATCGATTCGAATCGAAAAGAATCAAATCGAATCAAAAAATCAAATCGAATCTAAAATAACAGACTCGAAAAGAATCGAATTGATTCGAATCGAAAATAATCGAATCGAATCGAAAAGAATCAAATCAATTAAAAAATAATCAAACCGAATTGAACCGAAAATAATTGAATAGAATAGAATTGAATAGAAAATAATCAAATTGGGGATCCCTGGGTGGCGCAGCAGTTTAGAGCCTGCCTTTGGCCCAGGGCGTGATTCTGGAGATCTGGGATTGAATCCCACGTTGGGCTCCCGGTGCATGGAGCCTGCTTCTCCCTCTGTCTGTGTCTCTGCCTCTCTCTCTCTCTCTGTGTGACTATCATAAATAAATTTAAAAATTAAAAAAAGAAAATAATCAAATCAAATTGAAAAGAATCGAATCAAATCGAATCGAAATTAATCGAATCGAAAAGAATCGAATAGAATCAAAAATAATCGAATCGAATAGAAAAGAATCGAATCGAATGGAATTGAATCAAAAAGAATCGAATTGAATTGAAATTAATCGAATCGAATCGATCTTTTTCAATTGGTTTCGATTCTTTTTGTTGATTCGATTCCTTTCAATTTGATTCAATTCGATTCGATTCTTTTCTATTGGATTCGATTCTTTTCGATTCGCTTCTTTTCGATGTCATTTGATTCGATAATGTTCGATTCAATTCAATTTGATTCAATTTTTGTCGATTTGATTCGATTCTTTCGATTCGATTCTTTTCGATTGTATTAAATTCGATTCGATTTTTTCAATTCGTTTAGATTCTTTTTGATTTGATTCGATTCGATTCTTTTCGATTTGATTCGATTCGATTCTTTCAATTCGATTCGATTCGATTCTCTTCTATTCGATTCGAATCAAATCTTTTCGATTCAATTTGATTTGATTAGATTATTCGAATGAATCGAATCGAAAAGAATCGAATCGAATGGAAAAGAATCGTATCGAATCGAAAAAAATCGAGTCGAATCGAAAAGAATCGAATCAAATTGAAAAGAATCGAATCGAATCAAAAATAATCAAATAGAATCGAAAATAAACGAATCGAATCCATCGAATCGAATCGAAAATAATCGAATTGAATAAAAAATTATCGAATCGAATAAAAATTAATGGAATCGATTCGAATCGAATCTAAAATAATCGAATCTAATCAAATTGAATCGAATCGAATTGAAACGAATAGATTCAAAAATAATCGATTCACATCGAATTGAATCGAAAATAATGGAAAAGAAGAGAATTGAAAATAATCGAATCGAATCGAAAAGAATCGAATTGAATTGAAAAGAATCGAATCGAATCAAAAATAATCAAATCAAATTGAAAATAATCGAATCGAATCTAAAATAATCGAATCGAAAAGAATCGAGGTGATACGAATAGAATAGAAAAGAATTGAATCGAATCGAATAGAATCAAATTGAAAATAATCGAATCGAATCGAATCGAATCAAATTGAATCGAAAATAATCAAATCGAAAAAATAGAATCGAATCAAAAATAATCGAATCGAATTGAATTAAAAGTATTCAAATAGAATTGAAAAGAATTCATTATAATCAAATCGAATCGAATCGAATTGAAATGAAAATAATCGAATAGAATTGAATTGAAAATAATTGAATCAAATCGAATCGAATAAAAAATAATCGATTCCCATCGAATCGAATCGAATATAAACCAATCGAATTGAATCGAATATAATCGAATTGAATCGAAAAGAACAGAATAGAATTGAGAAAAATCGAATCGAATAGAATCAAATTGAAAATAATCGAACCGAATCGAATCTAAAATAATCAAATCAAAAAGAATCAAGTCGATTCGAATCAAAAATATTGAATCGAATCGAAAAAAATAGAATAAAGGGCAGCCCCAGTGGCGCAGCGGTTTAGCGCTGCCTGCAGCCCAGGGTGTGATCCTGGAGACCCGGGATTGAGTCACACATCAGGCTCCCTGGATGGAGCCTGCTTCTCCCTCTGCCTGTGTCTCTGCCTCTCTCTCTCTAGCTGTGTCTCTATGAATAACTAAATAAAATCTGTAAAAGAAATTTAAAAAAGGAAAAGAATCAAATCGAAAAGAATTGATTTGAAGCGAAAATAATCGAACCGAATCGAAAGGATTCGAATCGAATTGAAAAGAATCGAATCGAATCGAAAATAATCAAATCGAAAATAATCAAATCGAAAAGATTCGCATCGAATCGAACCGGAAATAATAGAAATGAAGTGAATCGAAAATAATCGAATCGAATTGAAGAATCGAATCGAATTGAAAATAATCTAAACGAATCCAATAGAATCGAATCGAAAATAATCGAATCGAATCGAATCAAATCGAAAATAATCAAACCCAATCGAACCGAATTGAATCTAAAATAATCGAATCGAACTGATTTGAATCGAAAATAATCGAATCGAATCGAACCAAACTGATTCGAATATAATCGAATCGAAAATACTCGATTCGAATCGAATTGAATCGAATACAAAATAATCGAATCAAATCGAAAATTATCGAACCGAATCGAATTGAATTGAATCGAAAATAATCGATTCGAATCGAACCGAATTGAATCGAAAATAATCGAATAGAATCAAATCGAAAATAATCGAATCGAATCGAATTGAATCTAATAAAAAATAATCGAATCGAATCAAAAAAAATCGAATCGAATCCAATCAAATAGAATAAGAAATAATCAAATTGTATTGAATTGAATTGAAAATAATCGTATCGAATCAAAATTAATCAAATCGAATCGAAAATAATCGAATCAAATGGAAAATAATCGCATCGAATCGAATTGAATCGAAAATAATCGGTTCGAATAGAACCGAATCGAAAATAATCCAATCGAATTGAATCAAAAATAATCGAATCGAATCAAAAAATCGAATCAAATCTAGAATAATGGAATCAGGGATCCCTGGGTGGCGCAGCAGTTTGGCGCCTGCCTTTGGCCCAGGGCGCAATCCTGGAGACCCTGGATCGAATCCCACATCGGGCTCCCGGTGCATAGAGCCTGCTTCTCCCTCTGCCTATGTCTCTGCCTCTCTCTCTCTGTGACTATCATAAATAAATAAATAAATAAATAATCTAGTTAAAAAAAAAATAAAATAATGGAATCGAAAAGAATCGAATCGATTTAAATCGAAAAGAATCAAATCAATTCAAAAATAATCAAACCGAATTGAATCGAAAATAATCGAATCAAATGCAATCGAATCGAACTGAAAATAATCGAATAGAATAGAATTGAATAGAAAATAATCAAATCGGGGATCCCTGGGTGGCGCAGCGGTTTAGCGCCTGCCTTTGGCCCAGGGCGTGATTCTGGAGATCTGGGATTGAATCCCACGTTGGGCTCCCGGTGCATGGAGCCTGCTTCTCCCTCTGTCTGTGTCTTTGCCTCTCTCTCTCTCTCTGTGTGACTATCAAAACTAAATTTAAAAATTAAAAAAAAAGAAAATCAAATCGAATTGAAAAGAATCGAATCAAATCGAATCGAAATTAATCGAATCGAAAAGAATCGAATCGAATCAAAAATAATCAAATCGAATAGAAAATAATCGAATCAAAACGAATTGAATCAAAAATAATCGAATCGAACCGAAATTAATCAAATCGATTCGATTTTTCAATTCGTTTTGATTATTTTTGATTTTATTCGATTCCTTTCGATTTGATTCAATTCGATTCGGTTCTTTTCTATTGGATTCGATTCTTTTCGATTCGCTTCTTTTCGATGTCATTCGATTCAATTCTGTTCGATTCAATTCAATTTGATTTGATTTTTGTCGATTTGATTCGATTCTTTCGATTCGATTCGATTCTTTTCGATTCTATTCGATTTGATTCCATTTTTTTCAATTCGTGTAGATCTTTTTGATTCGATTCAATTCGATTCTTTTCGATTAGATTCAATTCGATTTTATTCTTTTTGATTCGATTCAATTAGATTCGATTCTTTTCTATTCGATTCGAATCAAATCTTTTCGATTCAATTTGATTTGATTCGATTATTTGAATGAATCGAATTGAAAAGAATCGAATCGAATCAAATCGAAAAGAATCGAATCGAATGGAAAAGAATCGTTACGAATCCAAAAGAATCTAATTGAATCGAAAAAATGGAGTCAAATCAAAAAGAATCGAATCAAATCGAAAAGAATCGAATCCCATCAAATTGAATCAAAAATAATCGATTCCCATCGAATCGAATCGAATCTAAGCCAATCGAATTGAATCAAATATAATCGAATCGAATCGAATCGAAAAGAATCGAATCGAATTGAAAAGAATCGAATCGAAAAGAATCGAATCGATTCGAATCGAAAAGAATCAAATCGAATCAAAAAATCAAATCGAATCTAAAATAACAGACTCGAAAAGAATCGAATTGATTCGAATCGAAAATAATCGAATCGAATCGAAAAGAATCAAATCAATTAAAAAATAATCAAACCGAATTGAACCGAAAATAATTGAATAGAATAGAATTGAATAGAAAATAATCAAATTGGGGATCCCTGGGTGGCGCAGCAGTTTAGAGCCTGCCTTTGGCCCAGGGCGTGATTCTGGAGATCTGGGATTGAATCCCACGTTGGGCTCCCGGTGCATGGAGCCTGCTTCTCCCTCTGTCTGTGTCTCTGCCTCTCTCTCTCTCTCTGTGTGACTATCATAAATAAATTTAAAAATTAAAAAAAGAAAATAATCAAATCAAATTGAAAAGAATCGAATCAAATCGAATCGAAATTAATCGAATCGAAAAGAATCGAATAGAATCAAAAATAATCGAATCGAATAGAAAAGAATCGAATCGAATGGAATTGAATCAAAAAGAATCGAATTGAATTGAAATTAATCGAATCGAATCGATCTTTTTCAATTGGTTTCGATTCTTTTTGTTGATTCGATTCCTTTCAATTTGATTCAATTCGATTCGATTCTTTTCTATTGGATTCGATTCTTTTCGATTCGCTTCTTTTCGATGTCATTTGATTCGATAATGTTCGATTCAATTCAATTTGATTCAATTTTTGTCGATTTGATTCGATTCTTTCGATTCGATTCTTTTCGATTGTATTAAATTCGATTCGATTTTTTCAATTCGTTTAGATTCTTTTTGATTTGATTCGATTCGATTCTTTTCGATTTGATTCGATTCGATTCTTTCAATTCGATTCGATTCGATTCTCTTCTATTCGATTCGAATCAAATCTTTTCGATTCAATTTGATTTGATTAGATTATTCGAATGAATCGAATCGAAAAGAATCGAATCGAATGGAAAAGAATCGTATCGAATCGAAAAAAATCGAGTCGAATCGAAAAGAATCGAATCAAATTGAAAAGAATCGAATCGAATCAAAAATAATCAAATAGAATCGAAAATAAACGAATCGAATCCATCGAATCGAATCGAAAATAATCGAATTGAATAAAAAATTATCGAATCGAATAAAAATTAATGGAATCGATTCGAATCGAATCTAAAATAATCGAATCTAATCAAATTGAATCGAATCGAATTGAAACGAATAGATTCAAAAATAATCGATTCACATCGAATTGAATCGAAAATAATGGAAAAGAAGAGAATTGAAAGTAATCGAATCGAATCGAAAAGAATCGAATTGAATTGAAAAGAATCGAATCGAATCAAAAATAATCAAATCAAATTGAAAATAATCGAATCGAATCTAAAATAATCGAATCGAAAAGAATCGAGGTGATACGAATAGAATAGAAAAGAATTGAATCGAATCGAATAGAATCAAATTGAAAATAATCGAATCGAATCGAATCGAATCAAATTGAATCGAAAATAATCAAATCGAAAAAATAGAATCGAATCAAAAATAATCGAATCGAATTGAATTAAAAGTATTCAAATAGAATTGAAAAGAATTCATTATAATCAAATCGAATCGAATCGAATTGAAATGAAAATAATCGAATAGAATTGAATTGAAAATAATTGAATCAAATCGAATCGAATAAAAAATAATCGATTCCCATCGAATCGAATCGAATATAAACCAATCGAATTGAATCGAATATAATCGAATTGAATCGAAAAGAACAGAATAGAATTGAGAAAAATCGAATCGAATAGAATCAAATTGAAAATAATCGAACCGAATCGAATCTAAAATAATCAAATCAAAAAGAATCAAGTCGATTCGAATCAAAAATATTGAATCGAATCGAAAAAAATAGAATAAAGGGCAGCCCCAGTGGCGCAGCGGTTTAGCGCTGCCTGCAGCCCAGGGTGTGATCCTGGAGACCCGGGATTGAGTCACACATCAGGCTCCCTGGATGGAGCCTGCTTCTCCCTCTGCCTGTGTCTCTGCCTCTCTCTCTCTAGCTGTGTCTCTATGAATAACTAAATAAAATCTGTAAAAGAAATTTAAAAAAGGAAAAGAATCAAATCGAAAAGAATTGATTTGAAGCGAAAATAATCGAACCGAATCGAAAGGATTCGAATCGAATTGAAAAGAATCGAATCGAATCGAAAATAATCAAATCGAAAATAATCAAATCGAAAAGATTCGCATCGAATCGAACCGGAAATAATAGAAATGAAGTGAATCGAAAATAATCGAATCGAATTGAAGAATCGAATCGAATTGAAAATAATCTAAACGAATCCAATAGAATCGAATCGAAAATAATCGAATCGAATCGAATCAAATCGAAAATAATCAAACCCAATCGAACCGAATTGAATCTAAAATAATCGAATCGAACTGATTTGAATCGAAAATAATCGAATCGAATCGAACCAAACTGATTCGAATATAATCGAATCGAAAATACTCGATTCGAATCGAATTGAATCGAATACAAAATAATCGAATCAAATCGAAAATTATCGAACCGAATCGAATTGAATTGAATCGAAAATAATCGATTCGAATCGAACCGAATTGAATCGAAAATAATCGAATAGAATCAAATCGAATCGAATCGAAAAGAATTGAATCTAATAAAAAATAATCGAATCGAATCAAAAAAAATCGAATCGAATCCAATCAAATAGAATAAGAAATAATCAAATTGTATTGAATTGAATTGAAAATAATCGTATCGAATCAAAATTAATCAAATCGAATCGAAAATAATCGAATCAAATGGAAAATAATCGCATCGAATCGAATTGAATCGAAAATAATCGGTTCGAATAGAACCGAATCGAAAATAATCCAATCGAATTGAATCAAAAATAATCGAATCGAATCAAAAAATCGAATCAAATCTAGAATAATGGAATCAGGGATCCCTGGGTGGCGCAGCAGTTTGGCGCCTGCCTTTGGCCCAGGGCGCAATCCTGGAGACCCTGGATCGAATCCCACATCGGGCTCCCGGTGCATAGAGCCTGCTTCTCCCTCTGCCTATGTCTCTGCCTCTCTCTCTCTGTGACTATCATAAATAAATAAATAAATAAATAATTAATCTAGTTTAAAAAAAATAAAATAATGGAATCGAAAAGAATCGAATCGATTTAAATCGAAAAGAATCAAATCAATTCAAAAATAATCAAACCGAATTGAATCGAAAATAATCGAATCAAATGCAATCGAATCGAACTGAAAATAATCGAATAGAATAGAATTGAATAGAAAATAATCAAATCGGGGATCCCTGGGTGGCGCAGCGGTTTAGCGCCTGCCTTTGGCCCAGGGCGTGATTCTGGAGATCTGGGATTGAATCCCACGTTGGGCTCCCGGTGCATGGAGCCTGCTTCTCCCTCTGTCTGTGTCTTTGCCTCTCTCTCTCTCTCTGTGTGACTATCAAAACTAAATTTAAAAATTAAAAAAAAAGAAAATCAAATCGAATTGAAAAGAATCGAATCGAAATTAATCGAATCGAAAAGAATCGAATCGAATCAAAAATAATCAAATCGAATAGAAAATAATCGAATCAAAACGAATTGAATCAAAAATAATCGAATCGAACCGAAATTAATCAAATCGATTCGATTTTTCAATTCGTTTTGATTATTTTTGATTTTATTCGATTCCTTTCGATTTGATTCAATTCGATTCGGTTCTTTTCTATTGGATTCGATTCTTTTCGATTCGCTTCTTTTCGATGTCATTCGATTCAATTCTGTTCGATTCAATTCAATTTGATTTGATTTTTGTCGATTTGATTCGATTCTTTTGATTCGATTCGATTCTTTTCGATTCTATTCGATTTGATTCCATTTTTTTCAATTCGTGTAGATCTTTTTGATTCGATTCAATTCGATTCTTTTCGATTAGATTCAATTCGATTTTATTCTTTTTGATTCGATTCAATTAGATTCGATTCTTTTCTATTCGATTCGAATCAAATCTTTTCGATTCAATTTGATTTGATTCGATTATTTGAATGAATCGAATTGAAAAGAATCGAATCGAATCAAATCGAAAAGAATCGAATCGAATGGAAAAGAATCGTTACGAATCCAAAAGAATCTAATTGAATCGAAAAAATGGAGTCAAATCAAAAAGAATCGAATCAAATCGAAAAGAATCGAATCCCATCAAATTGAATCAAAAATAATCGATTCCCATCGAATCGAATCGAATCTAAGCCAATCGAATTGAATCAAATATAATCGAATCGAATCGAATCGAAAAGAATCGAATCGAATTGAAAAGAATCGAATCGAAAAGAATCGAATCGATTCGAATCGAAAAGAATCAAATCGAATCAAAAAATCAAATCGAATCTAAAATAACAGACTCGAAAAGAATCGAATTGATTCGAATCGAAAATAATCGAATCGAATCGAAAAGAATCAAATCAATTAAAAAATAATCAAACCGAATTGAACCGAAAATAATTGAATAGAATAGAATTGAATAGAAAATAATCAAATTGGGGATCCCTGGGTGGCGCAGCAGTTTAGAGCCTGCCTTTGGCCCAGGGCGTGATTCTGGAGATCTGGGATTGAATCCCACGTTGGGCTCCCGGTGCATGGAGCCTGCTTCTCCCTCTGTCTGTGTCTCTGCCTCTCTCTCTCTCTCTGTGTGACTATCATAAATAAATTTAAAAATTAAAAAAAGAAAATAATCAAATCAAATTGAAAAGAATCGAATCAAATCGAATCGAAATTAATCGAATCGAAAAGAATCGAATAGAATCAAAAATAATCGAATCGAATAGAAAAGAATCGAATCGAATGGAATTGAATCAAAAAGAATCGAATTGAATTGAAATTAATCGAATCGAATCGATCTTTTTCAATTGGTTTCGATTCTTTTTGTTGATTCGATTCCTTTCAATTTGATTCAATTCGATTCGATTCTTTTCTATTGGATTCGATTCTTTTCGATTCGCTTCTTTTCGATGTCATTTGATTCGATAATGTTCGATTCAATTCAATTTGATTCAATTTTTGTCGATTTGATTCGATTCTTTCGATTCGATTCTTTTCGATTGTATTAAATTCGATTCGATTTTTTCAATTCGTTTAGATTCTTTTTGATTTGATTCGATTCGATTCTTTTCGATTTGATTCGATTCGATTCTTTCAATTCGATTCGATTCGATTCTCTTCTATTCGATTCGAATCAAATCTTTTCGATTCAATTTGATTTGATTAGATTATTCGAATGAATCGAATCGAAAAGAATCGAATCGAATGGAAAAGAATCGTATCGAATCGAAAAAAATCGAGTCGAATCGAAAAGAATCGAATCAAATTGAAAAGAATCGAATCGAATCAAAAATAATCAAATAGAATCGAAAATAAACGAATCGAATCCATCGAATCGAATCGAAAATAATCGAATTGAATAAAAAATTATCGAATCGAATAAAAATTAATGGAATCGATTCGAATCGAATCTAAAATAATCGAATCTAATCAAATTGAATCGAATCGAATTGAAACGAATAGATTCAAAAATAATCGATTCACATCGAATTGAATCGAAAATAATGGAAAAGAAGAGAATTGAAAGTAATCGAATCGAATCGAAAAGAATCGAATTGAATTGAAAAGAATCGAATCGAATCAAAAATAATCAAATCAAATTGAAAATAATCGAATCGAATCTAAAATAATCGAATCGAAAAGAATCGAGGTGATACGAATAGAATAGAAAAGAATTGAATCGAATCGAATAGAATCAAATTGAAAATAATCGAATCGAATCGAATCGAATCAAATTGAATCGAAAATAATCAAATCGAAAAAATAGAATCGAATCAAAAATAATCGAATCGAATTGAATTAAAAGTATTCAAATAGAATTGAAAAGAATTCATTATAATCAAATCGAATCGAATCGAATTGAAATGAAAATAATCGAATAGAATTGAATTGAAAATAATTGAATCAAATCGAATCGAATAAAAAATAATCGATTCCCATCGAATCGAATCGAATATAAACCAATCGAATTGAATCGAATATAATCGAATTGAATCGAAAAGAACAGAATAGAATTGAGAAAAATCGAATCGAATAGAATCAAATTGAAAATAATCGAACCGAATCGAATCTAAAATAATCAAATCAAAAAGAATCAAGTCGATTCGAATCAAAAATATTGAATCGAATCGAAAAAAATAGAATAAAGGGCAGCCCCAGTGGCGCAGCGGTTTAGCGCTGCCTGCAGCCCAGGGTGTGATCCTGGAGACCCGGGATTGAGTCACACATCAGGCTCCCTGGATGGAGCCTGCTTCTCCCTCTGCCTGTGTCTCTGCCTCTCTCTCTCTAGCTGTGTCTCTATGAATAACTAAATAAAATCTGTAAAAGAAATTTAAAAAAGGAAAAGAATCAAATCGAAAAGAATTGATTTGAAGCGAAAATAATCGAACCGAATCGAAAGGATTCGAATCGAATTGAAAAGAATCGAATCGAATCGAAAATAATCAAATCGAAAATAATCAAATCGAAAAGATTCGCATCGAATCGAACCGGAAATAATAGAAATGAAGTGAATCGAAAATAATCGAATCGAATTGAAGAATCGAATCGAATTGAAAATAATCTAAACGAATCCAATAGAATCGAATCGAAAATAATCGAATCGAATCGAATCAAATCGAAAATAATCAAACCCAATCGAACCGAATTGAATCTAAAATAATCGAATCGAACTGATTTGAATCGAAAATAATCGAATCGAATCGAACCAAACTGATTCGAATATAATCGAATCGAAAATACTCGATTCGAATCGAATTGAATCGAATACAAAATAATCGAATCAAATCGAAAATTATCGAACCGAATCGAATTGAATTGAATCGAAAATAATCGATTCGAATCGAACCGAATTGAATCGAAAATAATCGAATAGAATCAAATCGAATCGAATCGAAAAGAATTGAATCTAATAAAAAATAATCGAATCGAATCAAAAAAAATCGAATCGAATCCAATCAAATAGAATAAGAAATAATCAAATTGTATTGAATTGAATTGAAAATAATCGTATCGAATCAAAATTAATCAAATCGAATCGAAAATAATCGAATCAAATGGAAAATAATCGCATCGAATCGAATTGAATCGAAAATAATCGGTTCGAATAGAACCGAATCGAAAATAATCCAATCGAATTGAATCAAAAATAATCGAATCGAATCAAAAAATCGAATCAAATCTAGAATAATGGAATCAGGGATCCCTGGGTGGCGCAGCAGTTTGGCGCCTGCCTTTGGCCCAGGGCGCAATCCTGGAGACCCTGGATCGAATCCCACATCGGGCTCCCGGTGCATAGAGCCTGCTTCTCCCTCTGCCTATGTCTCTGCCTCTCTCTCTCTGTGACTATCATAAATAAATAAATAAATAAATAATCTAGTTTAAAAAAAAATAAAATAATGGAATCGAAAAGAATCGAATCGATTTAAATCGAAAAGAATCAAATCAATTCAAAAATAATCAAACCGAATTGAATCGAAAATAATCGAATCAAATGCAATCGAATCGAACTGAAAATAATCGAATAGAATAGAATTGAATAGAAAATAATCAAATCGGGGATCCCTGGGTGGCGCAGCGGTTTAGCGCCTGCCTTTGGCCCAGGGCGTGATTCTGGAGATCTGGGATTGAATCCCACGTTGGGCTCCCGGTGCATGGAGCCTGCTTCTCCCTCTGTCTGTGTCTTTGCCTCTCTCTCTCTCTCTGTGTGACTATCAAAACTAAATTTAAAAATTAAAAAAAAAGAAAATCAAATCGAATTGAAAAGAATCGAATCAAATCGAATCGAAATTAATCGAATCGAAAAGAATCGAATCGAATCAAAAATAATCAAATCGAATAGAAAATAATCGAATCAAAACGAATTGAATCAAAAATAATCGAATCGAACCGAAATTAATCAAATCGATTCGATTTTTCAATTCGTTTTGATTATTTTTGGTTTTATTCGATTCCTTTCGATTTGATTCAATTCGATTCGGTTCTTTTCTATTGGATTCGATTCTTTTCGATTCGCTTCTTTTCGATGTCATTCGATTCAATTCTGTTCGATTCAATTCAATTTGATTTGATTTTTGTCGATTTGATTCGATTCTTTCGATTCGATTCGATTCTTTTCGATTCTATTCGATTTGATTCCATTTTTTTCAATTCGTGTAGATCTTTTTGATTCGATTCAATTCGATTCTTTTCGATTAGATTCAATTCGATTTGATTCTTTTTGATTCGATTCAATTAGATTCGATTCTTTTCTATTCGATTCGAATCAAATCTTTTCGATTCAATTTGATTTGATTCGATTATTTGAATGAATCGAATTGAAAAGAATCGAATCGAATCAAATCGAAAAGAATCGAATCGAATGGAAAGGAATCCTTACGAATCCAAAAGAATCTAATTGAATCGAAAAAATGGAGTCAAATCAAAAAGAATCGAATCAAATCGAAAAGAATCGAATCCCATCAAATTGAATCAAAAATAATCGATTCCCATCGAATCGAATCGAATCTAAGCCAATCGAATTGAATCAAATATAATCGAATCGAATCGAATCGAAAAGAATCGAATCGAATTGAAAAGAATCGAATCGAAAAGAATCGAATCGATTCGAATCGAAAAGAATCAAATCGAATCAAAAAATCAAATCGAATCTAAAATAACAGACTCGAAAAGAATCGAATTGATTCGAATCGAAAATAATCGAATCGAATCGAAAAGAATCAAATCAATTAAAAAATAATCAAACCGAATTGAACCGAAAATAATTGAATAGAATAGAATTGAATAGAAAATAATCAAATTGGGGATCCCTGGGTGGCGCAGCAGTTTAGAGCCTGCCTTTGGCCCAGGGCGTGATTCTGGAGATCTGGGATTGAATCCCACGTTGGGCTCCCGGTGCATGGAGCCTGCTTCTCCCTCTGTCTGTGTCTCTGCCTCTCTCTCTCTCTCTGTGTGACTATCATAAATAAATTTAAAAATTAAAAAAAGAAAATAATCAAATCAAATTGAAAAGAATCGAATCAAATCGAATCGAAATTAATCGAATCGAAAAGAATCGAATAGAATCAAAAATAATCGAATTGAATTGAAATTAATCGAATCGAATCGATCTTTTTCAATTGGTTTCGATTCTTTTTGTTGATTCGATTCCTTTCAATTTGATTCAATTCGATTCGATTCTTTTCTATTGGATTCGATTCTTTTCGATTCGCTTCTTTTCGATGTCATTTGATTCGATAATGTTCGATTCAATTCAATTTGATTCAATTTTTGTCGATTTGATTCGATTCTTTCGATTCGATTCTTTTCGATTGTATTAAATTCGATTCGATTTTTTCAATTCGTTTAGATTCTTTTTGATTTGATTCGATTCGATTCTTTTCGATTTGATTCGATTCGATTCTTTCAATTCGATTCGATTCGATTCTCTTCTATTCGATTCGAATCAAATCTTTTCGATTCAATTTGATTTGATTAGATTATTCGAATGAATCGAATCGAAAAGAATCGAATCGAATGGAAAAGAATCGTATCGAATCGAAAAAAATCGAGTCGAATCGAAAAGAATCGAATCAAATTGAAAAGAATCGAATCGAATCAAAAATAATCAAATAGAATCGAAAATAAACGAATCGAATCCATCGAATCGAATCGAAAATAATCGAATTGAATAAAAAATTATCGAATCGAATAAAAATTAATGGAATCGATTCGAATCGAATCTAAAATAATCGAATCTAATCAAATTGAATCGAATCGAATTGAAACGAATAGATTCAAAAATAATCGATTCACATCGAATTGAATCGAAAATAATGGAAAAGAAGAGAATTGAAAGTAATCGAATCGAATCGAAAAGAATCGAATTGAATTGAAAAGAATCGAATCGAATCAAAAATAATCAAATCAAATTGAAAATAATCGAATCGAATCTAAAATAATCGAATCGAAAAGAATCGAGGTGATACGAATAGAATAGAAAAGAATTGAATCGAATCGAATAGAATCAAATTGAAAATAATCGAATCGAATCGAATCGAATCAAATTGAATCGAAAATAATCAAATCGAAAAAATAGAATCGAATCAAAAATAATCGAATCGAATTGAATTAAAAGTATTCAAATAGAATTGAAAAGAATTCATTATAATCAAATCGAATCGAATCGAATTGAAATGAAAATAATCGAATAGAATTGAATTGAAAATAATTGAATCAAATCGAATCGAATAAAAAATAATCGATTCCCATCGAATCGAATCGAATATAAACCAATCGAATTGAATCGAATATAATCGAATTGAATCGAAAAGAACAGAATAGAATTGAGAAAAATCGAATCGAATAGAATCAAATTGAAAATAATCGAACCGAATCGAATCTAAAATAATCAAATCAAAAAGAATCAAGTCGATTCGAATCAAAAATATTGAATCGAATCGAAAAAAATAGAATAAAGGGCAGCCCCAGTGGCGCAGCGGTTTAGCGCTGCCTGCAGCCCAGGGTGTGATCCTGGAGACCCGGGATTGAGTCACACATCAGGCTCCCTGGATGGAGCCTGCTTCTCCCTCTGCCTGTGTCTCTGCCTCTCTCTCTCTAGCTGTGTCTCTATGAATAACTAAATAAAATCTGTAAAAGAAATTTAAAAAAGGAAAAGAATCAAATCGAAAAGAATTGATTTGAAGCGAAAATAATCGAACCGAATCGAAAGGATTCGAATCGAATTGAAAAGAATCGAATCGAATCGAAAATAATCAAATCGAAAATAATCAAATCGAAAAGATTCGCATCGAATCGAACCGGAAATAATAGAAATGAAGTGAATCGAAAATAATCGAATCGAATTGAAGAATCGAATCGAATTGAAAATAATCTAAACGAATCCAATAGAATCGAATCGAAAATAATCGAATCGAATCGAATCAAATCGAAAATAATCAAACCCAATCGAACCGAATTGAATCTAAAATAATCGAATCGAACTGATTTGAATCGAAAATAATCGAATCGAATCGAACCAAACTGATTCGAATATAATCGAATCGAAAATACTCGATTCGAATCGAATTGAATCGAATACAAAATAATCGAATCAAATCGAAAATTATCGAACCGAATCGAATTGAATTGAATCGAAAATAATCGATTCGAATCGAACCGAATTGAATCGAAAATAATCGAATAGAATCAAATCGAATCGAATCGAAAAGAATTGAATCTAATAAAAAATAATCGAATCGAATCAAAAAAAATCGAATCGAATCCAATCAAATAGAATAAGAAATAATCAAATTGTATTGAATTGAATTGAAAATAATCGTATCGAATCAAAATTAATCAAATCGAATCGAAAATAATCGAATCAAATGGAAAATAATCGCATCGAATCGAATTGAATCGAAAATAATCGGTTCGAATAGAACCGAATCGAAAATAATCCAATCGAATTGAATCAAAAATAATCGAATCGAATCAAAAAATCGAATCAAATCTAGAATAATGGAATCAGGGATCCCTGGGTGGCGCAGCAGTTTGGCGCCTGCCTTTGGCCCAGGGCGCAATCCTGGAGACCCTGGATCGAATCCCACATCGGGCTCCCGGTGCATAGAGCCTGCTTCTCCCTCTGCCTATGTCTCTGCCTCTCTCTCTCTGTGACTATCATAAATAAATAAATAAATAATTAATCTAGTTTAAAAAAAAATAAAATAATGGAATCGAAAAGAATCGAATCGATTTAAATCGAAAAGAATCAAATCAATTCAAAAATAATCAAACCGAATTGAATCGAAAATAATCGAATCAAATGCAATCGAATCGAACTGAAAATAATCGAATAGAATAGAATTGAATAGAAAATAATCAAATCGGGGATCCCTGGGTGGCGCAGCGGTTTAGCGCCTGCCTTTGGCCCAGGGCGTGATTCTGGAGATCTGGGATTGAATCCCACGTTGGGCTCCCGGTGCATGGAGCCTGCTTCTCCCTCTGTCTGTGTCTTTGCCTCTCTCTCTCTCTCTGTGTGACTATCAAAACTAAATTTAAAAATTAAAAAAAAAGAAAATCAAATCGAATTGAAAAGAATCGAATCAAATCGAATCGAAATTAATCGAATCGAAAAGAATCGAATCGAATCAAAAATAATCAAATCGAATAGAAAATAATCGAATCAAAACGAATTGAATCAAAAATAATCGAATCGAACCGAAATTAATCAAATCGATTCGATTTTTCAATTCGTTTTGATTATTTTTGGTTTTATTCGATTCCTTTCGATTTGATTCAATTCGATTCGGTTCTTTTCTATTGGATTCGATTCTTTTCGATTCGCTTCTTTTCGATGTCATTCGATTCAATTCTGTTCGATTCAATTCAATTTGATTTGATTTTTGTCGATTTGATTCGATTCTTTCGATTCGATTCGATTCTTTTCGATTCTATTCGATTTGATTCCATTTTTTTCAATTCGTGTAGATCTTTTTGATTCGATTCAATTCGATTCTTTTCGATTAGATTCAATTCGATTTGATTCTTTTTGATTCGATTCAATTAGATTCGATTCTTTTCTATTCGATTCGAATCAAATCTTTTCGATTCAATTTGATTTGATTCGATTATTTGAATGAATCGAATTGAAAAGAATCGAATCGAATCAAATCGAAAAGAATCGAATTGAATGGAAAGGAATCCTTACGAATCCAAAAGAATCTAATTGAATCGAAAAAATGGAGTCAAATCAAAAAGAATCGAATCAAATCGAAAAGAATCGAATCCCATCAAATTGAATCAAAAATAATCGATTCCCATCGAATCGAATCGAATCTAAGCCAATCGAATTGAATCAAATATAATCGAATCGAATCGAATCGAAAAGAATCGAATCGAATTGAAAAGAATCGAATCGAAAAGAATCGAATCGATTCGAATCGAAAAGAATCAAATCGAATCAAAAAATCAAATCGAATCTAAAATAACAGACTCGAAAAGAATCGAATTGATTCGAATCGAAAATAATCGAATCGAATCGAAAAGAATCAAATCAATTAAAAAATAATCAAACCGAATTGAACCGAAAATAATTGAATAGAATAGAATTGAATAGAAAATAATCAAATTGGGGATCCCTGGGTGGCGCAGCAGTTTAGAGCCTGCCTTTGGCCCAGGGCGTGATTCTGGAGATCTGGGATTGAATCCCACGTTGGGCTCCCGGTGCATGGAGCCTGCTTCTCCCTCTGTCTGTGTCTCTGCCTCTCTCTCTCTCTCTGTGTGACTATCATAAATAAATTTAAAAATTAAAAAAAGAAAATAATCAAATCAAATTGAAAAGAATCGAATCAAATCGAATCGAAATTAATCGAATCGAAAAGAATCGAATAGAATCAAAAATAATCGAATTGAATTGAAATTAATCGAATCGAATCGATCTTTTTCAATTGGTTTCGATTCTTTTTGTTGATTCGATTCCTTTCAATTTGATTCAATTCGATTCGATTCTTTTCTATTGGATTCGATTCTTTTCGATTCGCTTCTTTTCGATGTCATTTGATTCGATAATGTTCGATTCAATTCAATTTGATTCAATTTTTGTCGATTTGATTCGATTCTTTCGATTCGATTCTTTTCGATTGTATTAAATTCGATTCGATTTTTTCAATTCGTTTAGATTCTTTTTGATTTGATTCGATTCGATTCTTTTCGATTTGATTCGATTCGATTCTTTCAATTCGATTCGATTCGATTCTCTTCTATTCGATTCGAATCAAATCTTTTCGATTCAATTTGATTTGATTAGATTATTCGAATGAATCGAATCGAAAAGAATCGAATCGAATGGAAAAGAATCGTATCGAATCGAAAAAAATCGAGTCGAATCGAAAAGAATCGAATCAAATTGAAAAGAATCGAATCGAATCAAAAATAATCAAATAGAATCGAAAATAAACGAATCGAATCCATCGAATCGAATCGAAAATAATCGAATTGAATAAAAAATTATCAAATCGAATAAAAATTAATGGAATCGATTCGAATCGAATCTAAAATAATCGAATCTAATCAAATTGAATCGAATCGAATTGAAACGAATAGATTCAAAAATAATCGATTCACATCGAATTGAATCGAAAATAATGGAAAAGAAGAGAATTGAAAGTAATCGAATCGAATCGAAAAGAATCGAATTGAATTGAAAAGAATCGAATCGAATCAAAAATAATCAAATCAAATTGAAAATAATCGAATCGAATCTAAAATAATCGAATCGAAAAGAATCGAGGTGATACGAATAGAATAGAAAAGAATTGAATCGAATCGAATAGAATCAAATTGAAAATAATCGAATCGAATCGAATCGAATCAAATTGAATCGAAAATAATCAAATCGAAAAAATAGAATCGAATCAAAAATAATCGAATCGAATTGAATTAAAAGTATTCAAATAGAATTGAAAAGAATTCATTATAATCAAATCGAATCGAATCGAATTGAAATGAAAATAATCGAATAGAATTGAATTGAAAATAATTGAATCAAATCGAATCGAATAAAAAATAATCGATTCCCATCGAATCGAATCGAATATAAACCAATCGAATTGAATCGAATATAATCGAATTGAATCGAAAAGAACAGAATAGAATTGAGAAAAATCGAATCGAATAGAATCAAATTGAAAATAATCGAACCGAATCGAATCTAAAATAATCAAATCAAAAAGAATCAAGTCGATTCGAATCAAAAATATTGAATCGAATCGAAAAAAATAGAATAAAGGGCAGCCCCAGTGGCGCAGCGGTTTAGCGCTGCCTGCAGCCCAGGGTGTGATCCTGGAGACCCGGGATTGAGTCACACATCAGGCTCCCTGGATGGAGCCTGCTTCTCCCTCTGCCTGTGTCTCTGCCTCTCTCTCTCTAGCTGTGTCTCTATGAATAACTAAATAAAATCTGTAAAAGAAATTTAAAAAAGGAAAAGAATCAAATCGAAAAGAATTGATTTGAAGCGAAAATAATCGAACCGAATCGAAAGGATTCGAATCGAATTGAAAAGAATCGAATCGAATCGAAAATAATCAAATCGAAAATAATCAAATCGAAAAGATTCGCATCGAATCGAACCGGAAATAATAGAAATGAAGTGAATCGAAAATAATCGAATCGAATTGAAGAATCGAATCGAATTGAAAATAATCTAAACGAATCCAATAGAATCGAATCGAAAATAATCGAATCGAATCGAATCAAATCGAAAATAATCAAACCCAATCGAACCGAATTGAATCTAAAATAATCGAATCGAACTGATTTGAATCGAAAATAATCGAATCGAATCGAACCAAACTGATTCGAATATAATCGAATCGAAAATACTCGATTCGAATCGAATTGAATCGAATACAAAATAATCGAATCAAATCGAAAATTATCGAACCGAATCGAATTGAATTGAATCGAAAATAATCGATTCGAATCGAACCGAATTGAATCGAAAATAATCGAATAGAATCAAATCGAATCGAATCGAAAAGAATTGAATCTAATAAAAAATAATCGAATCGAATCAAAAAAAATCGAATCGAATCCAATCAAATAGAATAAGAAATAATCAAATTGTATTGAATTGAATTGAAAATAATCGTATCGAATCAAAATTAATCAAATCGAATCGAAAATAATCGAATCAAATGGAAAATAATCGCATCGAATCGAATTGAATCGAAAATAATCGGTTCGAATAGAACCGAATCGAAAATAATCCAATCGAATTGAATCAAAAATAATCGAATCGAATCAAAAAATCGAATCAAATCTAGAATAATGGAATCAGGGATCCCTGGGTGGCGCAGCAGTTTGGCGCCTGCCTTTGGCCCAGGGCGCAATCCTGGAGACCCTGGATCGAATCCCACATCGGGCTCCCGGTGCATAGAGCCTGCTTCTCCCTCTGCCTATGTCTCTGCCTCTCTCTCTCTGTGACTATCATAAATAAATAAATAAATAAATAATCTAGTTAAAAAAAATAAAATAATGGAATCGAAAAGAATCGAATCGATTTAAATCGAAAAGAATCAAATCAATTCAAAAATAATCAAACCGAATTGAATCGAAAATAATCGAATCAAATGCAATCGAATCGAACTGAAAATAATCGAATAGAATAGAATTGAATAGAAAATAATCAAATCGGGGATCCCTGGGTGGCGCAGCGGTTTAGCGCCTGCCTTTGGCCCAGGGCGTGATTCTGGAGATCTGGGATTGAATCCCACGTTGGGCTCCCGGTGCATGGAGCCTGCTTCTCCCTCTGTCTGTGTCTTTGCCTCTCTCTCTCTCTCTGTGTGACTATCAAAACTAAATTTAAAAATTAAAAAAAAAGAAAATCAAATCGAATTGAAAAGAATCGAATCAAATCGAATCGAAATTAATCGAATCGAAAAGAATCGAATCGAATCAAAAATAATCAAATCGAATAGAAAATAATCGAATCAAAACGAATTGAATCAAAAATAATCGAATCGAACCGAAATTAATCAAATCGATTCGATTTTTCAATTCGTTTTGATTATTTTTGGTTTTATTCGATTCCTTTCGATTTGATTCAATTCGATTCGGTTCTTTTCTATTGGATTCGATTCTTTTCGATTCGCTTCTTTTCGATGTCATTCGATTCAATTCTGTTCGATTCAATTCAATTTGATTTGATTTTTGTCGATTTGATTCGATTCTTTCGATTCGATTCGATTCTTTTCGATTCTATTCGATTTGATTCCATTTTTTTCAATTCGTGTAGATCTTTTTGATTCGATTCAATTCGATTCTTTTCGATTAGATTCAATTCGATTTGATTCTTTTTGATTCGATTCAATTAGATTCGATTCTTTTCTATTCGATTCGAATCAAATCTTTTCGATTCAATTTGATTTGATTCGATTATTTGAATGAATCGAATTGAAAAGAATCGAATCGAATCAAATCGAAAAGAATCGAATCGAATGGAAAGGAATCCTTACGAATCCAAAAGAATCTAATTGAATCGAAAAAATGGAGTCAAATCAAAAAGAATCGAATCAAATCGAAAAGAATCGAATCCCATCAAATTGAATCAAAAATAATCGATTCCCATCGAATCGAATCGAATCTAAGCCAATCGAATTGAATCAAATATAATCGAATCGAATCGAATCGAAAAGAATCGAATCGAATTGAAAAGAATCGAATCGAAAAGAATCGAATCGATTCGAATCGAAAAGAATCAAATCGAATCAAAAAATCAAATCGAATCTAAAATAACAGACTCGAAAAGAATCGAATTGATTCGAATCGAAAATAATCGAATCGAATCGAAAAGAATCAAATCAATTAAAAAATAATCAAACCGAATTGAACCGAAAATAATTGAATAGAATAGAATTGAATAGAAAATAATCAAATTGGGGATCCCTGGGTGGCGCAGCAGTTTAGAGCCTGCCTTTGGCCCAGGGCGTGATTCTGGAGATCTGGGATTGAATCCCACGTTGGGCTCCCGGTGCATGGAGCCTGCTTCTCCCTCTGTCTGTGTCTCTGCCTCTCTCTCTCTCTCTGTGTGACTATCATAAATAAATTTAAAAATTAAAAAAAGAAAATAATCAAATCAAATTGAAAAGAATCGAATCAAATCGAATCGAAATTAATCGAATCGAAAAGAATCGAATAGAATCAAAAATAATCGAATTGAATTGAAATTAATCGAATCGAATCGATCTTTTTCAATTGGTTTCGATTCTTTTTGTTGATTCGATTCCTTTCAATTTGATTCAATTCGATTCGATTCTTTTCTATTGGATTCGATTCTTTTCGATTCGCTTCTTTTCGATGTCATTTGATTCGATAATGTTCGATTCAATTCAATTTGATTCAATTTTTGTCGATTTGATTCGATTCTTTCGATTCGATTCTTTTCGATTGTATTAAATTCGATTCGATTTTTTCAATTCGTTTAGATTCTTTTTGATTTGATTCGATTCGATTCTTTTCGATTTGATTCGATTCGATTCTTTCAATTCGATTCGATTCGATTCTCTTCTATTCGATTCGAATCAAATCTTTTCGATTCAATTTGATTTGATTAGATTATTCGAATGAATCGAATCGAAAAGAATCGAATCGAATGGAAAAGAATCGTATCGAATCGAAAAAAATCGAGTCGAATCGAAAAGAATCGAATCAAATTGAAAAGAATCGAATCGAATCAAAAATAATCAAATAGAATCGAAAATAAACGAATCGAATCCATCGAATCGAAT
Organism: Canis aureus; assembly: GCF_053574225.1. Classification (NCBI taxonomy): domain Eukaryota; kingdom Metazoa; phylum Chordata; class Mammalia; order Carnivora; family Canidae; genus Canis; species Canis aureus. Next base: position 42,067,534 of record NC_135638.1, on the reverse strand, counting down.
CGAAAATAATCGAATTGAATAAAAAATTATCGAATCGAATAAAAATTAATGGAATCGATTCGAATCGAATCTAAAATAATCGAATCTAATCAAATTGAATCGAATCGAATTGAAACGAATAGATTCAAAAATAATCGATTCACATCGAATTGAATCGAAAATAATGGAAAAGAAGAGAATTGAAAGTAATCGAATCGAATCGAAAAGAATCGAATTGAATTGAAAAGAATCGAATCGAATCAAAAATAATCAAATCAAATTGAAAATAATCGAATCGAATCTAAAATAATCGAATCGAAAAGAATCGAGGTGATACGAATAGAATAGAAAAGAATTGAATCGAATCGAATAGAATCAAATTGAAAATAATCGAATCGAATCGAATCGAATCAAATTGAATCGAAAATAATCAAATCGAAAAAATAGAATCGAATCAAAAATAATCGAATCGAATTGAATTAAAAGTATTCAAATAGAATTGAAAAGAATTCATTATAATCAAATCGAATCGAATCGAATTGAAATGAAAATAATCGAATAGAATTGAATTGAAAATAATTGAATCAAATCGAATCGAATAAAAAATAATCGATTCCCATCGAATCGAATCGAATATAAACCAATCGAATTGAATCGAATATAATCGAATTGAATCGAAAAGAACAGAATAGAATTGAGAAAAATCGAATCGAATAGAATCAAATTGAAAATAATCGAACTGAATCGAATCTAAAATAATCAAATCAAAAAGAATCAAGTCGATTCGAATCAAAAATATTGAATCGAATCGAAAAAAATAGAATAAAGGGCAGCCCCAGTGGCGCAGCGGTTTAGCGCTGCCTGCAGCCCAGGGTGTGATCCTGGAGACCCGGGATTGAGTCACACATCAGGCTCCCTGGATGGAGCCTGCTTCTCCCTCTGCCTGTGTCTCTGCCTCTCTCTCTCTAGCTGTGTCTCTATGAATAACTAAATAAAATCTGTAAAAGAAATTTAAAAAAGGAAAAGAATCAAATCGAAAAGAATTGATTTGAAGCGAAAATAATCGAACCGAATCGAAAGGATTCGAATCGAATTGAAAAGAATCGAATCGAATCGAAAATAATCAAATCGAAAATAATCAAATCGAAAAGATTCGCATCGAATCGAACCGGAAATAATAGAAATGAAGTGAATCGAAAATAATCGAATCGAATTGAAGAATCGAATCGAATTGAAAATAATCTAAACGAATCCAATAGAATCGAATCGAAAATAATCGAATCGAATCGAATCAAATCGAAAATAATCAAACCCAATCGAACCGAATTGAATCTAAAATAATCGAATCGAACTGATTTGAATCGAAAATAATCGAATCGAATCGAACCAAACTGATTCGAATATAATCGAATCGAAAATACTCGATTCGAATCGAATTGAATCGAATACAAAATAATCGAATCAAATCGAAAATTATCGAACCGAATCGAATTGAATTGAATCGAAAATAATCGATTCGAATCGAACCGAATTGAATCGAAAATAATCGAATAGAATCAAATCGAATCGAATCGAAAAGAATTGAATCTAATAAAAAATAATCGAATCGAATCAAAAAAAATCGAATCGAATCCAATCAAATAGAATAAGAAATAATCAAATTGTATTGAATTGAATTGAAAATAATCGTATCGAATCAAAATTAATCAAATCGAATCGAAAATAATCGAATCAAATGGAAAATAATCGCATCGAATCGAATTGAATCGAAAATAATCGGTTCGAATAGAACCGAATCGAAAATAATCCAATCGAATTGAATCAAAAATAATCGAATCGAATCAAAAAATCGAATCAAATCTAGAATAATGGAATCAGGGATCCCTGGGTGGCGCAGCAGTTTGGCGCCTGCCTTTGGCCCAGGGCGCAATCCTGGAGACCCTGGATCGAATCCCACATCGGGCTCCCGGTGCATAGAGCCTGCTTCTCCCTCTGCCTATGTCTCTGCCTCTCTCTCTCTGTGACTATCATAAATAAATAAATAAATAATTAATCTAGTTAAAAAAAAAATAAAATAATGGAATCGAAAAGAATCGAATCGATTTAAATCGAAAAGAATCAAATCAATTCAAAAATAATCAAACCGAATTGAATCGAAAATAATCGAATCAAATGCAATCGAATCGAACTGAAAATAATCGAATAGAATAGAATTGAATAGAAAATAATCAAATCGGGGATCCCTGGGTGGCGCAGCGGTTTAGCGCCTGCCTTTGGCCCAGGGCGTGATTCTGGAGATCTGGGATTGAATCCCACGTTGGGCTCCCGGTGCATGGAGCCTGCTTCTCCCTCTGTCTGTGTCTTTGCCTCTCTCTCTCTCTCTGTGTGACTATCAAAACTAAATTTAAAAATTAAAAAAAAAGAAAATCAAATCGAATTGAAAAGAATCGAATCAAATCGAATCGAAATTAATCGAATCGAAAAGAATCGAATCGAATCAAAAATAATCAAATCGAATAGAAAATAATCGAATCAAAACGAATTGAATCAAAAATAATCGAATCGAACCGAAATTAATCAAATCGATTCGATTTTTCAATTCGTTTTGATTATTTTTGGTTTTATTCGATTCCTTTCGATTTGATTCAATTCGATTCGGTTCTTTTCTATTGGATTCGATTCTTTTCGATTCGCTTCTTTCCGATGTCATTCGATTCAATTCTGTTCGATTCAATTCAATTTGATTTGATTTTTGTTGATTTGATTCGATTCTTTCGATTCGATTCGATTCTTTTCGATTCTATTCGATTTGATTCCATTTTTTTCAATTCGTGTAGATCTTTTTGATTCGATTCAATTCGATTCTTTTCGATTAGATTCAATTCGATTTGATTCTTTTTGATTCGATTCAATTAGATTCGATTCTTTTCTATTCGATTCGAATCAAATCTTTTCGATTCAATTTGATTTGATTCGATTATTTGAATGAATCGAATTGAAAAGAATCGAATCGAATCAAATCGAAAAGAATCGAATCGAATGGAAAAGAATCGTTACGAATCCAAAAGAATCTAATTGAATCGAAAAAATGGAGTCAAATCAAAAAGAATCGAATCAAATCGAAAAGAATCGAATCCCATCAAATTGAATCAAAAATAATCGATTCCCATCGAATCGAATCGAATCTAAGCCAATCGAATTGAATCAAATATAATCGAATCGAATCGAATCGAAAAGAATCGAATCGAATTGAAAAGAATCGAATCGAAAAGAATCGAATCGATTCGAATCGAAAAGAATCAAATCGAATCAAAAAATCAAATCGAATCTAAAATAACAGACTCGAAAAGAATCGAATTGATTCGAATCGAAAATAATCGAATCGAATCGAAAAGAATCAAATCAATTAAAAAATAATCAAACCGAATTGAACCGAAAATAATTGAATAGAATAGAATTGAATAGAAAATAATCAAATTGGGGATCCCTGGGTGGCGCAGCAGTTTAGAGCCTGCCTTTGGCCCAGGGCGTGATTCTGGAGATCTGGGATTGAATCCCACGTTGGGCTCCCGGTGCATGGAGCCTGCTTCTCCCTCTGTCTGTGTCTCTGCCTCTCTCTCTCTCTCTGTGTGACTATCATAAATAAATTTAAAAATTAAAAAAAGAAAATAATCAAATCAAATTGAAAAGAATCGAATCAAATCGAATCGAAATTAATCGAATCGAAAAGAATCGAATAGAATCAAAAATAATCGAATTGAATTGAAATTAATCGAATCGAATCGATCTTTTTCAATTGGTTTCGATTCTTTTTGTTGATTCGATTCCTTTCAATTTGATTCAATTCGATTCGATTCTTTTCTATTGGATTCGATTCTTTTCGATTCGCTTCTTTTCGATGTCATTTGATTCGATAATGTTCGATTCAATTCAATTTGATTCAATTTTTGTCGATTTGATTCGATTCTTTCGATTCGATTCTTTTTGATTGTATTAAATTCGATTCGATTTTTTCAATTCGTTTAGATTCTTTTTGATTTGATTCGATTCGATTCTTTTCGATTTGATTCGATTCGATTCTTTCAATTCGATTCGATTCGATTCTCTTCTATTCGATTCGAATCAAATCTTTTCGATTCAATTTGATTTGATTAGATTATTCGAATGAATCGAATCGAAAAGAATCGAATCGAATGGAAAAGAATCGTATCGAATCGAAAAAAATCGAGTCGAATCGAAAAGAATCGAATCAAATTGAAAAGAATCGAATCGAATCAAAAATAATCAAATAGAATCGAAAATAAACGAATCGAATCCATCGAATCGAATCGAAAATAATCGAATTGAATAAAAAATTATCGAATCGAATAAAAATTAATGGAATCGATTCGAATCGAATCTAAAATAATCGAATCTAATCAAATTGAATCGAATCGAATTGAAACGAATAGATTCAAAAATAATCGATTCACATCGAATTGAATCGAAAATAATGGAAAAGAATAGAATTGAAAATAATCGAATCGAATCGAAAAGAATCGAATTGAATCGAAAATAATCGAATCGAATCGAAATTAATCGAATCGAAAAAAATAAATTAATTAATTAATTAAAAAAATCCAATCGAATAGAAAATAATCAAATCGAATCTAAAATAATCGAATCGAAAAGAATCGAGGCGATACGTATAGAAAAGAATCGAATGGAATAGAATAGAATCAAATCGAAAATAATCGAATCAAATCAAATCGAATTGAAAATAATCGAATCGAAAAAATAGAATCGAATAAAAATAATCAAATCCAATCGAGTTAAAAGTAATCAAATCGAATCGAATCGAATTAAAACGAAAATAATCCAATAGATTCGAATTGAAAATAATCGAATCGAATCGAAAATAATCAAATCGAATTGAATCAAATCGAAAAAAATCAATAGAATCAAATCGATTGAATGGAAAATAATCCAATCGAATCAATCGAATCGAAAACAATCAAATAGATTGGAAATGAAAACAATCAAATCGAATAACAAAGAATCGAATCGAATCGAAAATATCGATTCATATTGAATCGAATCGAATAGAAAATAATCAAATTGAATTGAATCGAAAATAATCAAATCGAATCGAAAATAATCGCATCGAATCGAAAATAATCAAATCGAAAAGAATGGAATAGATTCGAATCAAAAATAATCGAAACGAATAGAAAAGAATCGAATCGAATAGAAAATCATCGAATCGAATAGAAAATCATTGAATTGAATCAAATCAAATAGAAAATAATCGAATTGAATCAAAAATAATCGAATCGAATCGAATTAAAAAGAGTCAATTTGAAAATAATCGATTCACATCGAATCGAATCAAAAATGGAAACGAATAGAATCGAAAATAATCAAATCGAATCGAAATAATCGAACTGAATCTAATTGAAAATAATCGAATCAAATCTAAAATAATTGAATCAAATCTAAAATAATTGAATCGAAAAGAATCAAGTCGACTCGAATCATAAATATTGAATCGAAAAGAAAAGAATCGATTCAAATGGAAAATAATCGAATCGACTTGAAAGGATTCGAATCGAATTGAAAGACTTGAATCGAATCGAAAAGAATAGAATTGAATCGAATCGAATCAAAAATAAGCGAATCGAATCGAATCTAATCGAATCGAAAATAATCAAATTGAATCGAATCGGAAATAATCGAATTGAATTGAAAATGAAAATAATCGAATTGAATTGAAAAGAATCGAATCGAATTGAAAATAATCTAAACTAATCCAATCTAATCAAATCGAAAATAATCGAATCGAATCAAATCAAATCAAAAATAATCGATCCGAATCAAACCGAATTGAATCTAAAATAATCGAATCAAACTGAATTGAATCAAAAATAATCGAATCGAATCGAACCGAATTCATTTGAAAATAATCGAATCAAATGGAATCGAAAATAATCGAATCAAATAGAAAATAATTGAATCGAATCGAATTGAGAATAATCGAAAAGAATCAAATCGAATTGAATCAAAACTAATCATTTCGAATCAAATCGAATTGAATAGAAAATAATCGAATCGAAAATAATCAAATCAAATCGCAAATAATCGAATCGAAAAGAATCGAATTGTTTCGAATGGAAAAGAATCGAATCAAATCGAAAAGAATCAAATCAAATCGAATCGAATCGAAAATAATCGAATCGAATCGAATGCAATTGAAACGAACCTAAAATAATCGATTTGCATCGAATCGAATCGAATTGAATCGAAAATTGAATCGAATCGAAAATAATCGAATCGAATCGAAAAGAATCAAATAGAAAAGAATCGAATCGATTCGAATAGAAAATAATCGAATCGAACAGAAAAGAATCAAATCAAATCAAAAATAATCGAATTGAATGCAATCGAATAGAATCGAAAATAATCGAATTGAATCAAAAATAATCAAAACTAATCGAAAAGAATCGAATCAAATCAAATTGAAAATAATCAAATCAAATCATCGAATCGAGTTGAATCAAAAATAATCGAATAGGGATCCCTGGGTGGCGCAGCGGTTTGGCGCCTGCCTTTGGCCCAGGGCGCGATCCTGGAGACCCGGGATCGAATCCCACGTCCGGCTCCCGGTGCATGGAGCCTGCTTCTCCCTCTGCCTCTCTCTCTCTCTCTCTGTGACTATCATAAATAAAAATTAAAAAAAATAATAATAATCGAATAGAATCGAAAAAAATAAAATTGAATCAAATCGAATCAAATTGAAAAGAATCGATCAAATCGAAAGGAATCGAATCGAAAAGTCTTGAAACAAATCAAATCGAAAAGTATCAAATCGAATCGAACAGAATTGAATCGAATCAAATCGAAAAGAATCGAATCGAATCAAATTGAAAAGAATCCAATCAAATCGAAAAGAATCGAATCGAAAAGAATAAAATCAATTTGAAAAGATTGGAATCGAATTGAATCAAATCGAAAAGAATCGAATCTAATCGAAAAAAATCGAATCGAATTGAAAAGAATCGAATCGAAAGGAAAGATTCGAATCGAATTGAATCGAATCAAAAGTAATCGACTCGAATCGAAAAAATTGAATCGAATCGAAAAGAATCGAATCGAATTGAAAAAAATCGAGTCGAATCGAAAAGAATCGAAACGAATTGTAAAGAATCGAATTGAATCGCATCGAAAAGATTTGAATCAAATCAAACTGAAAAGAATAGAATCGAAACTAATCGAATGAAAAAGATTCGAATTGAATCGAATCAAAAAGATTTGAATCGAATCAAATATAATGGAATCGAATCTAATAGAAAAGAATCTATCGAATCGAAAAGAATTGAATCAGTAAGAATCGAATTGAAAATTGAATCGAATCGATTCGAATAGAGAGCATTGAATCGAATCGAATCGAAAAGAATCGAATCGAATCAAATCCCTAACCCTAACCCCTAACCCCTAACCACTAACAGTAAACCTATCCTAACCCTAACCCTTAACCCTGACCCTTAACCCTAACCCTAACCGTAACCCTAACCCAACCCTAACCCTAACCCCTAACCCTAACACGAACACGAACACTAACCCTAACTTTAACCCGTACCCTAACCCTAACCCGTACCCTAACCCTAACAGGTACCCTAAAACTAACCTGTACCTTAACCCTAACCCGTACCCTTTAACCTGTACTCTAGCCCGTACCCTAACCCTAAGCCCGTACCCTAACCCATTCACTAACCCGTACCCTAACCATAACCCTAACCAGTACTCTAACACTAACCCGGACCCTAACCCGTACCCTAACCCGTATCCTAACCGTAACCCTAACACGTACCAAACCATAACACTAACCCTAACCCCTAACACTAGCCCTAACCCCTAACCCTAACCTTAACCCTAATCCCTACCCCTAAACCTACCCCTAAAACAAGACCTAACCCTAACCACTAACCCTAACCTTAACCCCTTACCCTAACCCTAACCTGAACACCTGACCACTAACCCTAACCCTAAACATAACCCTAACCCTTAACCCTAAGCCTAACCCTAATCCTAACACTAACCCTTAACCCTAAACCTAAACCTAACCCTAATCCTAACACTAACCCAAAACCTAACCCTAACCCCTAACCCTAACCTTAACCACTAACTTTAACCCTAACACTAACACTAACACTAACCCTAACACCTAACCTCTAACCCTAACCCTAAACCTAACCTTTACATGAACCCTTAATCCTAACCCTACCCCTAACCCGTAACCCCTACCCTAACCTATCCCTAACCCTTAAACCTAACACTTAACCCTAACCCTAAACTTAACCCTAACCCTAACCCCTCACCCTAACCTTAACCCTAACCCTAACCCTAAAACTAACCCTAACCCCTAACTCTAAAACTAACCGTAAACCTAACCTGAATCCTAACCCATACACTAACCCGTACCCTAACCCTAACTCACCCGTAAACTGAACCTAACCCTAACCCGTACCCTAACCCTAATCTGTACCCTAAACCTAACCCTAACCTGTACCCGTACCCTAACCCTAACCCTAACCCTAATCCTATCCCGTACAGGAACCCTAACCCAAACCCTTACACTAACCTTAACCCATACCCTAACCCTAACCCGTACCCATACCCTAACCCTAACCCGTACCCAAACCCTAAACCATACCCTAACCCTAACCCATACCCTAACCTGTACCCTAACCCTAACCTGTACACTAACCAGTACCCTACACCTAAACCTAACCAATTCCCTAACCCTAACCGTAACCCATACCCTACGGTAAACCGTACCTTAACCCTAACCCTAACCCTAAACCTAAACCTAACCCTAACCCTAACCTTATACCCTCACTCTAACCCGAAACACTCACCCTAACCCTAACCCTAAACCTAACCCTAACACTAACCCTATCCTTAATCTTAAACCTAACCCAAAACCAAACCTGACACCTAACCCATAAACTAAACCGTACCCTAACCCTAACACTCACCGTTAACCTAACCCACACCCTATCCCGTACCAAACCCTAGCCCTAACCTGTACCCTAACCCGTACCCTAACCCTAACCCGTACCTTAACCCTAATCTTACCTGTACACTAACATTAACCTGTACCCTAACCCTAACAAGTAACCTAACACTAACCTGTACCCTAACACTAAACCGTACCCTAACCCTAACCCGTACCCTAACCCGTATCCTAACCCTAACCCTAACCCGTAACCTAACCATAACACTAACCCAAACTCTAACCCTAAAACCAACCCCAACCCCAAACCCAACCCCAACCCTAAACCTAACCCTTACCACTAACCCCTAACCCTAACCCTAACCCTAAACCATAACCTAACCCTAATCCCTAACCCTAACCTTAAACCCTAAACCTAACCCTAACCCAACCCCTAACCTCTAACCCTAACCCTAACACTTAACCCTAACACTTAACACTAACCTTAACCATAAATCTAACCCAAACCCTAACCCTAACTCCTAACCCTTCACAACCCAAACGCTAACACTAACCCCTAGGCCCTAACACTAACCCTAACCCCCTAACCCCTAACCCTAACCCTAAACCTATCCCTAACCCTTAACCTTAACACTTAAACCTAACCGTAACCCTAACCCTAACCACTAACCCCTAACCCAAAGCCTTAACCCTAACCCTAACCCCTAACCCTAAACCTAACCCTAACGCTAACGCTAACCCTACACCTAACTCTAACCTAACCCTAAACCTACCTAAAACCTAACCCATATACTAACCCGTACCCTAAACCTAACAGTCACCCGTAACCTAACCCTAACCCGTACCATAAACCTAACCCGTACCCTAACCTGTTCTCTAACACTAACCCTAACCCATACCAGTACCCTAACCCTACACCATACCCTAACCCTAACCCATACCCTAAACCTAACCCGTACCTTAACCCGTAAACTTACCAGTACCCTAAACCTAACCCATTCCCTAAACCTAACCATAACCCGTACCCTAACCGTAAACCGTACCCTAAACCTAACCCTGAACCTAAACCTAACCCTAACCCTAACAACTAACCCTAACCCTAACCGCAACCACTCACCCTAACCCTAACCCTAAACCTAACCCTAACACTAACCCTAACCTTAACCCTAAACCTAACCCGAAACCTAACCCATACACTAACCTGTACCCTAACACTCACCCGTAACCTAACCCTAAACCGTACCCTAAACCTAACCCATACCCTAACCCTAACCCGTACCCATACCCTAACCCTATCCCGTACCCTAACCCTAACCCTAACCCAAACACTAAACCGTACCTAAACCCTAAACCTAACCTGTACCCTAACCCGTACCTTAACCCTAATCTTACCCGACCCTAACACTACCTGTACCCTAACCCTAACCCTTAACCCTAACCCTTAACACTAACCGTAACCATAAACCTAAGCCAAAACCTAACACTAACTCCGAACCCTAACGGTAAGCCAAACGCTATCCCTAACCCCTAACCCCTAACCCTAACCCTAACCCCTAACCCTAACCCTAACCCTAACCCAAACCCCTATCCCTAACCCTAACCCCTAACTCTAACCCTAACCCTAAAACCAACCCAAACCCCAAACCCAAACCACACCTTAAACCTAACATCCCTAACCCTAACCCTAACCCTAAAACAAAACCTAACCCAAACCCCTAACCCTAACCTTAACCCCTAACCCTAACCCTAACACTAACACTAACCCTAACCCTAACCCAAACCCCTAACCCTAACCCTAACCCTTAACCCGAACCCTAACCCTATCCCTAACCCTAACACCTAACCCTTACCGAAACCCTAACACTAATCCTAACCCCAGACCCCTAACCCTTAACCCTAACTCTAACCCCTAACCCTAACCCAAACCTCTAACCCCTAACACTAACCTAACCCTAACCCTAACCCTAACCCTACCCAAACCCTAACCCTAACTCCTAACCCTAACCTTAACCCCTAAAACCAACCCAAACCCCAAACCCAACCCACACCTTAAACCTAACATCCCTAACCCTAACCCTAACCCTAAAACAAAACCTAACCCAAACCCCTAACCCTAACCCTAACCCTAACCCCTAACCCTAACCCAAACCTCTAACCCCTAACACTAACCTAACCCTAACCCTAACCCTAACCCTAACCCTAACCCAAACCCTAACCCTAACCCTAACTCCTAACCCTAACCTTAACCCCTAACCCCTAATCCAACCGCTAACCCTATCCGTAACCCTTAACCCCAACACTTAACCCTTAACCTAACCCTTACCCTAAACCGTACCCTAAGCCTAACCGAACCCTAACCGTAACCCGTACCCTAACCCTAAACCATACCCTAACCCTAACCTTAACCCGTACACTAACCCGTAACCGTACCGGTACCCTAACGCATAAACTAACCAATACCCTACCCCTAACCCTAACCTGAACCCATACCCTAAGCCTAATCCTAACCACAACCCTAACCCTACCCGCTCCCTAACCCTAACCCTAACCCTAACCCGTAACCTAAACCTAACACTAAACCTAACCTAACCCTAACCCTAACCCTACCCCTAACCCTAACCCATACGCTAATCCTAAACCTAACCCTAACCATAACCTAACCCTAACCCTAACCCTCTTCCGTAACCCTAACTCGTACCCTAACCCTAACCCTAAACACAAACCTAAACCTAACATTATCCCTAACCCATACCCTAAACCTAAACCGTACCCTAACTGGTACCCTAATCCTTACCCTAACCAGTACCCTAAACATTACCCTAAACTGAACCCGTACCCTAACCCTAACCCTAACCCTAATCCCAACACTAACCCTAACCCGTACCCTAACACTAATGCTAACCCGGTCCCTAAGCCTAACCTTACCCTAACCCTAACCCTAACCCTAACCCATAACCCTATCCCTAATCGTAACCCTAACCCTAACCCTAATGTAACCCTAACCCTAACCCGTACCCGTACCCGTACCCTCACCTGTACCCTATCCCTAAACCTAACCTGTAATATAACCTGAACCCTAACCCTAAACCGTACCCTAATCCGTAACCTTACCCGTACCCTAAACCATACCCTAACCCTATCCCATACCCTAACCCTAATCCGTACCCTAACCCTAACCCAACCCTAACCCATACCCTAACCCATACCCTAATACTAACCCTAACCCTAACCTTTACCCTAAACCTAAACAGTACCCTAACCCTAACCAGTACCCTACCCGTACCCTAAACCATACCCTAACACTAACCCTAACCCGTAAACTATCCCTAACCCTAAACCTCACACTATACAGTACCCTAACCCTAAACCTAACCCTAACCCGTAGCCTAACTATAACCCTAAACCTAACCCTAAAACTAACCCTAACTGGAACCCTAACCCTAACCCTAAGCTTAAACAGTACCCTAAACCTAACCCTAACCCGTGCCCTAACCCAAACACAAACCTTAACACTAACCCTAAACCTATCCCTAAACCGTACCCTAACCCTAACCCTAAACCTAACCCTAACCCGTACCCTAAACCTAACCCTAACCCTAACCGTTACCAGTACCCTACCCATACCTTAATCCGTACCGTAATCCATACCATATCTCTAAACCGTACCCTAACCCTAACCCTAAACCTAACCCTAATCTGTAGCCTAAACCAAACTCTAAACCGAACACTGACCATAACCCTAACACTAACCCTAACCCGTACCCTAACCCTAACCAAACCCTAAGCATAACCCGAATTCTAACTCTAACCCTAACCCGTACTCTAACCCTAACCGTAACCCTAACCTATAACCCTAACCCATACCCTAACCATAACACTAAACCTAACCTTAACCCGTACCCTAATCCTAACCTGTACCCTAACGCTTACCCTAACCTTCACCTGTACCCTAACCCAAACTCTAACCCGTACCCTAACCCTAACCTTACCCCAAACCTAAACCTAACCCCAAACCCAATCCCTAATCCTAACCCTAACCCTAACCTAATCCTAACCCTAACCCTTACCCTATCCCTAACCCTAACCCGTAACCTAACCCTACCCCTAACCCTAATCCTAACCCTAAACAGTACCCTAACTTTAACCCTAACCCGTACCCTAACCCGAACCCTAAACATAAACCTAAACCGAACCCTAAGCCGTACCCTAACCCTAACCGATACCCTAACCCTAACACTAACACTAACCCGTACCCTAACCCGAAACCTATCATGTAACCTAACCCTAACCCTTACCCATAGCCTACCCCTAACACTGAACCTACTCCTAACCCTAACCCGAACCCGAACCCTAACCCTAACCCTAACCCTAAGCTTAAACAGGACCCTAACCCTAACCCTAACCGGTAACCTAACCCAAACTTTACAGCATTGGAAGTCAGGTCGTTCCATGAATAAAGCTCTACTGCACCTGGAGACACAACCGTTGAAGCCTGCAGCTTGCCCCTTGCATCCCATGAGCTTCTGACAAACATGTCTAGTGAGGATGTTCGTAACGCCAACTGCAGGCAAGTGGAACTGGGAAGGACCGCGTGTCAGCTCATCTCGCAGAAGGAAGTTCCCCAGAGAGACAGCTTTCAACTAGGTACTCAGGTTTGGAAGTTAGTATGTAGCTCTCTGAGGGAGGAATTACTCAGAAGTCGTTGGATTGGGCTAGGAGACACTTGCCTCTCACAAAACTTGTGTCCCGTATCGAACGACGTCCTTTCGAAGTGAAAGGTACAGGCGGTCAGCATGTGGGAGGAACAAGCCATAAGCTCATCCAAAGGAGTGTGCATCACTTGGAGGCAGGTGTCCGGTAGTCGCGAATTGACAATGCAGACACTTGGTTCTCACTCCGCTACTGTCCCGCATAGAACGGAATGCTGTGGAAGCGATCCGCACAGGCCGTCAGATTGTGGGAGGTACAGGCCATAAGCTCAACTCTGAGAAGCGTGTATGCTTTGCAGGCAGATGTCTGCTAGCCACTGTTTTATGGGAGTTAGAACCTAGCTACACTTCAATTGAACAAGGCTGTTGGAAATCGCTGTATTGAACTCAGTTACACGTGACTACAAGCCTGAAACGTCTACATGCTTTTCACAACCTCTTCCAGCACCTAACATAAGGATGTTAGGACCTATGTCTACAGGCAGTCAGGTTTTGGGAGGGTCCTGCCCTCACCTGAACTCTCACAAGGAAGCATGTCTACAAGCCAGCTTTCAACTAGCTGCATTCTGATGGCCCTGAGAACGCAGCAGTATTCTAACTCAGGAGGTTCCAAGAATACCACTCTACTCCACCTGGAGACACCTTCCAGGCCTGCATTATTCCACTTGAATCTCACAAGCTTCTGACAAACGTCTCTGGTGAAGACGTTGGTAACACATTCTGCAGGCAGTGTGGGCTGTGAGGGACTGCGTGTGAGCCCAACTCTTGAATGTAAGCTGCCGTTGGACGCAGGGTTCAATTAGCTAGTATGGAACTTAGTATGTAGCACCAGTCTAAGACAGGAATTACGAGGAAATCGCGGGATTGAGCTTGGAGGCACTACTCCTGTGGGCCTCACCTGGACGAGGTGACTGGTTCCCACCTGGGACTCACCTGGACCTGATAACTTTGCTCCACACTTTGGCCTCACATGGCCCTGATGACTCTGGGCCCCACCTAGGCCTCAATCTAGACCTGGTGACTGTGGTCCCCACCTGGGTCTCACCTGGACCTGGTGACACTCATTCCCACATAACCACACCTGGACCTGGTGACTGTGGTGTCCTTCTAGCCTCACATTTACCTGGTGACTCCAGTCCCCTCCAGGGCCTCCCCTGGATCTGTTGACTCTGTCCTGCAGGTTGGCCTCACCTGGATCAGGTGAGTGGGGTTGCCACCTGGGCCTCACCCATACCTGGTGACTCAGGTCCCCACGTGTGCCTCACTTGTAACTGGTGAATCTGGTCCTGACCTGGTCTTCACCCGGATCCGGTGACTCTGGTCACTACCTGGGCATCACCTGGACCTAGTGAATCTGGTCCCCATCTGGGCCTCACCCAGTCCTGCTGACTTTGTTCCCCACCTGGACCTAATTGCTGTGGACTCCCTCTTGGCCTCACCTGGAACTGGTGATTCTGATCCTATCTGGGCCTCACCCAGATCTGGTGACTCTGGTCCTCACCTGGGCATCATTGGGACCTGGTTACTCTGTTACACACCTGAGCCTGACCTGGACATGATAACTCTGAAACCCCTCTGGGCTTCACCCTGACCTGGTGACTCTGGTCCCCATCTGGATGTGACCTGGACCAGGTGATTCTGGTACACCTCTAGGACTCAACCAGAACTGGTGACTCTGGTCCTCTACTGGGCCTCACCTTGACCTAGTGAATGTGCTCTCCACCTGGGTCTAATCTTGTCCTGGTGACTCTGGTCCCTACCTGGATATCATAGGGACATGTTTACTCTATTTCCCACTGGGACTCACCTGGACCTGGTAACTCTTGTCCTCACTTTGCCTCTTCTGTACCAGGTGACTCTTGCCCCACCTGGGCCTCACCTGGAACTGGTGACTCTTATCCTCATCATAGCCTCACCTGACCTGGTGTTGTGGTTCCCACCAGGATCTCACCTGACCTCATGTCTCTGGTCCCCACCTGGGACTCACCTGGACCTGGTATCTCTGGTACCCACCTGGGTAGCATCAGGATATGGTTACACTGTTCCCTAACAGGGACCCACCTGGACCTGTTAACTCTGTTCTTCACCTGGGCCACACCTGTACATGGTGACACTGGTTCCCACCTGCGTCTCACCTGGACCTGGTGACTCTGATACCCACCTGGGCCTACCTGTAACTGGTGACTCTCCTTCCCACATGGACCGCATGTGGACCTGGTGGCTGCAGTGATTCTAGCTTCTCATATACCAGGTGACTCTGATCCCCACCAGGAAAACATCGGGACCTGGTGAGTCTGGTTGCCATCTGCACCTCACTTGGACCTGGTGACTCTGGTCTGCACCTGAGACTACCCTGGATCTGGTGACTGTGGTCCCCACCTGGGCCTCACTTGGACCTGGTGACTCTGATCCCCATCTGAGCCTCAACTGGCCCTGTTGACCATGGTCCTGAACTGGACATAATTGGGACCCAGTTACTGTGTTCCACAACTGGACCTCACAAGGACCAGGTGACTCTGGTCCCCCTCTGGGTCTCACCCTGACCTGGTGACAGAGCACCCCACTTTGGCCTGACGTGGACCTGCTGACACTGGTTGCCACCAGAGCCTCACCTCGAACTGTTGACTCTGGTTTTTTCAAGGTCCTCCCCTGTACTTGGTGATCCTGGTCCCCACCAGGACCTCACCTGGACGTGGTGACTGTTGTCACCACCTGGGACTCACCTGGATCAGGTTACTGTATTCCACACCTAGGACTCACGTAGACCTGTTGACCATGGTCCCCAGCCGGCCTCACATGGACCTGTTGCCTCTGGTCCCCACTTGGGCCTAACGTGTACCTGGAGCCTCTGGTCCTCACCAGGGCTTCATGTGGACCCTTGACTCTGGGTACCACCTGGACCTCACCTGGATTTGGAGACTCTGGTCTTCAGTTTGGCCTCACCTGGACCTGGTGACTCTCGTCCCCATTTTGACCTAACTCAGACCTGCTGAATCTTGTCCGCACATAGGCCTCACCCAGACCTGGTGACTCTTGTCCCCAGCTATGTCTCAATTCGACCTGATGAATCTGGTCCTGACATAGGCCTCACATGGACCTGGGACTCAGCTTGATATAGTGCCTCTGGTTCCCACATGGTGCTCACCTGATACTGGTGACTGTGGTCCTCTTCTATGCCTCACCAGGACCTGGTGATTCTGATCCCCATCTGGGCCTTGCATATCCCTAGTGACTCTGGTCCTCACCTAGGCATCATTGGGACCTGGATACTCTATTCCACACCTGGGCCTCACTTTGACCGGGGACCTCTGGTCCCACTCTGGGCCTCCAGCTAAACTGGTTACTCTGGATCCATCTCTGGGCCTCACCCTTACCTGGTGACTCTGGTCCCACCCTGGGCTTCACTTGGACCTCGTGAATCTGCTCCTTACCTGGTCCTCACCTGGACATGGTGACACTGGTCACCACCATGGTCTCACCTGGACTTGGTGAATCTTGTTGCCACCGGGGCCTCACCTGGACCTTGTGACTGTGGTGCCCACCTGGACCTCAGCTGGATCTGGTGGCTCTGGTTCCCATATGGGTCTCTCCTGGACCTGGTTCCTGTGGTATCCTTCTGGCCTCACATGGACAAAACGACTCTAATGATATATGGGCCTCACCTGGACATGGTGACTCTGGTCCTTACCTGGGCATCATTGGGACCTGGTTACTCTCTTCTATACCTGGGCCTCACCTGGACCTGGTGACTCTGGTCACGCTCTTGACTTCACCCTGACTGGTAACTGTGGTCCCACCTGGGCCTCACCTGGACGAGGTGACTGGTTTCCACAGGGACCTCACCTGGACCTGTTGAATCTGGTCCTCACATGGGCATCATGGGACCTGGATACTCAGTTCCACATAGGGGACTAACCTGGACCTAGTGATTCTCGTCCCCCTCTGGGCCTCACCCTGACGTGGTTACTCTGGTCCCCACGTGGATATCACCTTGACCGGGTGACTCTGGTCCCCCTCTGGGCCTCACCCGGAGCTGGGGACTCTGGTCCTCAACTGGGTCTCAACAGGACCTGGTGAATCTACTCCTCACTTAGGCCTCGTCTGGACCTTGTGACTCTGGTCCCACCTGGCATCAATGGGACATGGTTAGTCTGTTCCCCACCTGGGCCTCACCTGGACCTGATAACTTTGTTCCACACTTTGGCCTCACCTGGCCCTGATGACACTGGGCCCCCACCTAGGCCTCAATCTGGACCTGGTGACTATGGTCCCCACGTGGGTCTCACCTGGACCTGGTGACTCTCGTTCCCACATGAACCAAAGTGGACCTGGTGACTGTGGAGTCCTTCTAGCCTCACATTTACTTGGAGACTCCGGTCCCTACCATGGCCTCAACTGGATCTGTTGACTCTGGACTGCAGGATGGCCTCACCTGGACCTGGTGAGTGGGGTTACCACCTGGGCCTCACCCATACCTAGTGACTCAGGTCCCCACGTGGGCCTCACTTGGACCTCATGAATCGGTCCTTACCTAGTCCTCACCCGGACCCAGTGACTCTGGTCACCACCTGGGCCTCACCTGGACCTGGTGAATCTGGTCTCCATCTGGGCCTCCCCTGGATGTGGTGACTGTTGTCACCACTTGGGCCTCACCCATACCTGGGGAGTCAGGTCCCCACGTGGGTCTCACTTGGACATGGTGAGTCTGGTTCCGACCTGGGCTTCAAGTGGATCTGATGACTCTGGTCCCCACCTGGGCCTCTCATGTACCTGGTAACTCTGGTACTGACCTGGGTCTCATATGGACCTAGTGACTCTGGTCCCCACTTGGGCTTCACCTGGATCTGGTGAGTCTGTTCCCCACCTGAACCTCTCCTGGACCTGGTGACTCTCTATCCAACAGGGACCTCACCTGGATCTGGTGACTCTGGTCCTCACTTTGGCCTCACCTGGACCTGGTGACTCTCGTTCCCACTTTGACCTAACTCAGACCTGGTAAATCTTGTCCTCTCCTAGGCCTCACCCAGACCTAGTGACTCTTATCCCCAGCTATGCCTCAATTCGACCTGATGAATCTGGTCCTCAGGTGGGCCTCACATGGACGGGGACTCAGCTGGATATAGTGGCTCTGGTTCCTACATGGGGCTCACCTGATACTGGTGACAGTGGTCTCCTTCTATGCCTCACCAGGACCTGGTGATTCTGTTCCCCATCTGGGCCTTGCATGGCCCTAGTGACTCTGATCCTCACCTAGGCATCATTGGGACCTGGATACTCTATTCCACATCTGCGCCTCACTTTGACCGGGGACCTCTGGACCCACTCTGAGCCTCAAACTAAATTGGTTACACTGGTTCTCCCTCTGGGTCTCACCCTACCTGGTGACTGGTCCCCCCTGGGCTTCACTTGGACCTGGTAAATCTGGTCCCTACCTGGTCCTCACCTGGCCTGGTGACTCTGGTCACCACCTGGGTCTCACCTGGACTTGATGAATCCTGTTGCCACCTGAGCCTCACCTGGACCTTGTGACTGTGGTGCCCACCTGGATCTCACCTGGATCTGGTGACTCTGGTTCCCATATGAGGCTCTCCTGGACCTGGTTCCTGAGGTCTCCTTCTGGCCTCACCTGGAACAAAATGACTCGGATCCATATTTGTGCCTCACATGTTCCTGGTGCCTCTTGTCCTTACCTGGGCATCCTGGGACCTGTTTACTCTCTTGTATACCTGGGCCTCACTTGGACTTGGTAACTCTTTTTACAACATGAACCTCACCTGGATCTGGTGACTCTCTTCCTCAGTTTGGCCTCACCTGGACCTGGTGACTCTCGTCCCCACTTTGACCTAACTCAGAACTGGTGAATCTTGTCCCCACCTAGCTCTCACCCAGACCTGGCGACTCTGGTCCCCAGCTACGACTCACTTTGACCTGATGAATCTGGTCCTCACGTGGGCCTCACATGGACCTGGGACTCAGCTTGATATAGTGTCTCTGGTTCCCTAATGGGGCTCACCTGATACTGGTGACCGGTCTCCTTCTATGCCTCACGAGGACCTGGTGATTCTGATCCCCATCTGGGGTTTTCATGGCCCTAGTGAATCTTGTCCCCACCTAGGCATCATTGGGACCTGGATACTCTATTCCACACATGGGCCTCACTTTGAAAGGAGACCGCTAGTCCCACTCAGGGCCTCAAACTAAACTTGTTACACTGGTTCCCAATCTGGGCCTCACCCTTACCTGGTGACTCTGGTCCCCGCCTGGGCTTCACTTGGACATGGTGAATCTGGTCCTAACCTGGTCCTCACCAGGACTTGGTGACTCTGGTCACCACATGGGTCTCACCTGGACTTGGTGAATCTTGTTGCCACTTGGGCCTCACCTGGACCTTGTGACTGTGGTCCCCACCTGGACCTCACCTGGATTTGGTGACTCTGGATTCCATAAGGGGCTCTGCGAGAACTGGATCCTGTGGTCTCCTTCTGGCCTAACCTGGAAAAAAACGACTCTGATACATATTTGGGCCTCACCTGGACCTGGTGACTGTGGTCCCTACCTGGACCTCACCTGGATTTGGTGACTCTGGTTCCCATAAGGGGATCTGCTGGAACTGGACCCTGTGGTCTCCTTCTGGCCTAACCTGGAAAAAAATGACTCTGATACATATTTGAGCCTCACCTGGACCTGGTGACTCTGGTCACCCTCTGGACCTCACCCTGACCTGGTTACAGTGGTCCCACCTGGCCTCACCTGGACAAGGTGACTGGTTCCCACAGGGACCTCATTTGGACATGGTGAATCTGGTCCTCACATGGGCATCATTGTACCTGATCACTCAGTTCCACATCGGGGCTACACCAGGACCTAGTGACTCTCATCTCACTCTGGGCCTTACCCTGCCATGTTGACTCTGGTCCCCACCTGGATATCACATGGGCCGGGTGACTCTGGTCCCCCTCTGGTACTCACCCGGAGCTGGGGACTCTGGTCATCAACTGGGCCTCAGAAAGACCTGCTGAATCTACTCCTCACTTTGGCCTCATCTGGACCTTGTGACTCTGGTCTCACCTGGGCATCAAGGGGACATGGTTACTCTGTTCCCCAACTGGGACTCACCTAGAACTGATAACTTTGCTCCACATTTTTGCCTCACATTGCCCTTTTGACTCTAGGCCCTCCACCTAGGCCTCACTCTGGACCTGGTGACTGTGGTTCCCACCTAGGTCTCAACTGGACCTGGTGACTCTCGATCCCACATGAATCACACCTGGACCTGGTGACTGTGGTGTCCTTCTAGCCTCAAATTTACCTGGTGACTTCAGTCCTCACCAGGGCCTCACCTGGATCTGGTGACTCTGGCCTGCAAGTTGGCCTCACTTGTACCTGGTGAGTGGGGTTGCCACCTGGGCCTCACCCATACCTGGTGACTCAGGTCCCAACGTGGGCCTCACTTGGACCTGGTGAATCTGGTCCTGACCTCATCCTCACCCGGACCTGCCTGGTGACTCTGGTCACCACTATGGCCTAACCTGGACCTGGTGAATCTGGTCCCCATCTGGGCCTCACCCAGTCTGGTAACTTTGTTCCCCACCTGGACCTGATTGCTGTGGACTCCTTCTTGGCCTCACCTGCAACTGGTGACTCTGATCCTATCTGGGCCTCACCCAGACCTGGTGAATCTTGTCCCCAGCTATGCCTCAATTCGACCTGATGAATCTGGTCCTCCCGTGGGCCTCACATGGACCTGGGACTCCGCTGGATAGAGTGGCTCTGGTTCACACATGGGGCTCATCTGATACTGGTGACTGTGGTCTCCTTCTATGCCTCACCAGGACCTGGTGATTCTGATCCCCATCTGGGCCTTGCATGGCCCTAGTGACTCTGGACCTCACCTAGGCATCATTGGGAACTGGATACTCTATTCCACACCTGGGCCTCACTTTGACCGAGGACCTCTGGTCCCACTCTGGGCCTCCACCTAAACTTGTTACTCTGGTTCCCCCTCTGGGCCTCACCCTTACCTGGTGACTCTGGTCCCCCATGGGCTTCACTTGGACCTGGTGAATCTGGTCCTTACCTCGTCCTCACCAGGACCTGGTGACTCTGGTCACCACCTGGGACTCACCTAGACATGGTTACTGTGTTCCACACCTGGGCCTCACGTAGACCTGTTGACCATGATCCCCAGCCGGCCTCATGTGGACCTGCTGCCTCTGGTTCCCACTCTGGGCCTCACCCTTACCTGGTGACTCTGGTCCCTCCCTGGGCTTCACCTGGACCTGGTGAATCTGGTTCTTACCTGGTCCTCACCTGGACCTGGTGACTCTGGTCACCACCAGGAACTCACCTGGACTTGGTGAATCTTGTTGCCACCTGGGTCTCACCTGGAAGTTGTGACTGTGGTCCCCACCTGGACCTCACCTGGATCTGGTGGCTCTGGTTCCTATATGGGTCTCTCCTGGACCTGGTTCCGGTGGTCTCTTTCTGGCCTCACATGGACAAGACGACTCTGATACATATTTGGGCCTCACCTGGACCTGGTAACTCTGGTCCTTACCTGGGACTCACCTGGGCCTGTTAACTTAGCTCCACACATTGGCCTCACCTGGCCCTGATGACTCTGGGCCCCCGCCTAGGCCTCAGTCTGGACCTGGTGGTGACAGGGAACTGGTTACTCTCTTCTACACCTTGGCCTCACCTGGACCTGGTGTCTCTGGTCACCCTTTGGACCTCACCCTAACCTGGTGACTGTGGTCCCACCTGGGCCTCACCTGGATGAGGTGACTGGTTCCCACAGGACCTCAACTGGACCTGGTGAATCTGGTCCTCATATGGACATCATGGGACCTGGCTATTCAGTTCCACATCGGGGCCTCACCTGGACCTAGTGACTCTCTCCCCCTCTGGGCCTCACCCTGACGTGGTGACTCTGGTCTCCACGTGGATATCACCTTGACCGGGTGACTCTGGTCCCCCTCTGGGCCTCACCCGGAGCTGGGGACTCTGGTCCTCAACTGGGCCTCAACAGGACCTGGTGAATCTACTCCTCACTTAGGCCTCGTGGTCTCACCTGGGCATCAATGGGACATGGTTACTCTGTTCCCCACCTGGGACTCACCTGGATCTGATAACTTTGCTCCACACTTTGGCCTCACCTGGCCCTGATGACACTGGACCCCCACCTCCACCTCAATCTGGACCTGGTGACTGTGGTCCCCACCTGGTCTCACCTGGACCTGGTGACTCTCATTCCCACAAAACCCACACCTGGACCCGGTGACTGTGGTGTCCTTCTAACCTCACATTTACCTGGTGACTCTGGTCCCCACCAGGGCCTCACCTGGATCTGGTGACTCTGGCTTGCAGGTTGGCCTCACCTGGACCTGGTGTGTCGGGTTGCACCTGGGCCTCACCCATACCTGGTGACTCAGGTCCCCACGTGGGCCTCACTTGGACCTGGTGAATCTGGTTCTGGTCTGGTCCTCACCCGGACCTGGTGACTCTGGTCACTACCTGGGCCTCACTTGGACCTGGTGAATCTGGTCCCCATTTGTCCTCATCCAGTCCTGGTGACTTTGTGCCCACCTGGACCTGATTGCTTGGACTCCTTCGCCTCCCCTGGAACTGGTGACTCTGATGTAATCGAAAAGAATACAATTGAAATGAATCGAAAGGAATCGAATCGAAATGATTCAAATCCAATCGAAAAAATCAAATCGAATTGAATCGAATCGAATTGAAAATAATTGAATCGAATCGAATTGATTTGAATAGAAAATAATCGAATCTAATCAAATTGAAAGAATCGAATCGAATCGAACAGAATCGAATGGAATCAAATCGAAAAGAATTGAATCTAATTGAATCGAATCGAAAAGAATCCAATCGAAAAGAATCGAATCGAATCAAAAAAATCAAATCGAATAGAATCGAATCCAATCCAATCGAAAATCATGTAATTCAATCGAATATAATCGAAAAGAATCAAATCGAAAAGAATCGAATCGAATCAAATCGAAAGAATCGAATCGAATCGAACAGAATCGAATCGAATCAAATTGAAAAGAATCGAATCGAAAAGAATCGAATCAATCCAGAAAATCAAATGGAATCGAATCGAATCTGATCGAAAATCATGTATTCCAATCGAATAGAATCGTAAAGAATCAAATCGAATCGAAAAGAATAGAATTGAATCGGATCGAATTGAATCATAATTAATCGAATCGAATTGAAAAAAATCGAATCAAATTGACTCGAACCACAAAGACTCGAATCGAAAAAATCGAATCGAATCATATCAAAAAGAATCGAATCAAATCGAATTGATTAGGAAAGAAATGAATTCGTATAGAAAAGAATCGAAAAGAAACGAATCGAAAACTTTGGAATCGAAATGAAAATAATCTAATCTAACCGAAAAAATCGAATTGAATCAAATCGAATTGAAAAGAATCGAATTGATTCGATAAGAAAGGAATCGAATAGAAAAATATCGAATCGAAAAGAATCAAATTGAATCGAATGGAAAAGTATTGCATCGAATTGAATCGAAAGAATCAAATCGAATCGAAAAAAATCGAATCGAATCACACCGAATCAAAATAATCGAATCGAATGCAAGTGAAAAGAATCAAATCCAATCGAATCGAATCAATTCAAAAAGAATCGAATCGAATCGAATTGAAAAGAATCGAATTGATTCAAAAAGAATGGAAATCGAATCGAAAAGAAAAGAATCGATAAGAATTGAAACAAAAACTATTGAATCGAAACAAAAATAATCGAATTGAAACAAATCAAAAACAATCAAATTGACTCGAATCGAAAAGAATTAAAATGATACAAATCGAATTGAGAAATATCAAATTGAACCGAATCGAATTGAATCAAAAACAAATGAATGGAATAGAAAAGAATCGAATAGAATCAAATCAATAAAAAAGATTAATCTATTCGAGCAGAAGAAAATTGAAAAGAATTGAATCGAAAAAAATCGCATCTAATATCATCGAATCAAAAGAATCGAATTGAATGGATGTGAAAAGAATCAAATGAATTGAATCAAATCGAATAAAAAAGAAACGAATCGAATCGAATATAAGCGAATTGAATCGAAAAGAATCGAAATGAATTGAATCAAAAAGAATCGAATTGAATCAAAAAGAATCGAATTGAATTGAATCGAATTGAATTTCGATTCGATTTTTTTCGTTTTCGTTGGATACTTTTCTATTCGATGCTTTTTGATTCTATTCAATTTGATTATTTTCGATTCGATTCGATTCGATTTGATTTTTTCAATTCGGTTTGATTTTTTCGATTCTATTCTTTTCGATTAGATTCAATTTTTTTCGATTCAATTCGATTCGATTCTTTTCGATTCTTTTGGAATCGTATAATTTGATTTGATTCGATTCTTTTCGATTCGGTTGGATTCTTTTCGAATCAATTTCATTCTATTTATTCGATTATTTTCTCTTCCATTCGATTCGATTCTTTTGATTCGATTATATTAGATGTGATTTTTTCGATTCGATTCTTTTCGATTTTATTCGATTCGAATCGATTAGGTTCTTTTCTAT
Source organism: Canis aureus (assembly GCF_053574225.1). Lineage (NCBI taxonomy): Eukaryota > Metazoa > Chordata > Mammalia > Carnivora > Canidae > Canis > Canis aureus. The sequence continues at coordinate 42,042,269 of NC_135638.1, read as the reverse complement.
GATTCAATTCGATTCGATTCTTTTCTATTCGATTCGATTATTTTCGATTCAATTCGATTCGATTCGATTTAATTTTTTTCGATTCTATTTGAATCTTTTCGATTTGATTCTTTCGTTTCGAGACAATTTGTTTTTTTTCTTTTTTTTAAATTTTATTTATGATAGTCACAGAAAGAGAAAGAGAGAGAGGCAGAGACATAGGCAGAGGGAGAAGCAGGCTCCATGCACCGGGAGCCCGAGGTTGGATTCGATCCCAGATCTCCAGGATCGTGCTCTGGGCCAAAGGCAGGAGCCAAACCGTTGCGCCACCCAGGGATCCCGAGACAATTTGATTTGATTCTTATCGACTCGATTCGATTCTTTTTGATTCAAATCGATTGTTTTCGATTCAAATTGATTATTTACTATTCAATTCGATCAGATTCAATTCGATTCTTTTCTATTCGATTTGATTCTATTCGATTCTATCGATTGGATTACATGATTTTCGATTCAATTCGATACAATTCGATTGATATTTTCGATTCGTTTGATTTTTTCCATTCGATTCGATTCTTTCGATTCGATTCTTTATGATTCGATTCAATTGCATTCGATTCTTTTTGATGCGATTCAAGTAGATTCTGTTCGATTCAATTTGATTCTTTTTGATTCGATTCGATTCAATGTTTTTTGAGTTGATTTGTTTCAATTCTTTTCGATTCAATTCAATTCTTTCGATTTGATTAGACTCGATTTTTTTCTATTCGAACCGATTTGATTCGATTCAATTCAGTTCTTTTAAATTCGATTTGATTCGATTCATTTCGATTCGATTCGGTTATTTTCGTTTCAATTCGATAGTTTTCGATTTGTTTCCTTTCAATTCGATACTTTTTGATTTGAATTCCTTTCGTTTCGAATCAATTCGAGTCGATTCAATTCTTTTCGATTCGATTCAATTCTTTTCAGTTCCATTCGATTCGATTCTTTTCATTGGGTGTGATTCGATTCGATTTTTATCGATTCGGTTCGATTCGATTCGATTCAATTTGATTTTTTCGATTCGATTCTTTTCGATTCGTGTCAATTTGATTCGATTCTTATCAATTTGATTTGAATTTTTTCAATTTGATTCTTTTCCATTCGATTCGATTCTTTTCCATTTGATTCAATTATTTACTATTCATATCGATCTGATTCAATTCGATTCTTTTCGATTTGATTCGATTCAATTCTTTTCAATTCGATTCTTTTCGATTCTTTTCGATTTGATTCGATTCAATTCGATTTTTTCGATTCGATTCGATTCGATTATATTCCATTCAGTTCGATTCGATTTGATTTGATGTTTTTGATTGGATTTGATTCTTTTTTATTTTATTCTTTTTGATTCGATTCAGTTAGATTAGATTCCTTTCGATTCTTTGCAAATCAGTTTGATTCGATTCGATTCGGATTTTTCCATTCGATTAAATTCGATTCGATTCATTCGATTCTTTTAGCTTCCATTAAATTCAATTCTTTTGATTTGCTGCAATTAGATTCTATTTTTTCGATTCGATTATTTTCGAGTCGATTCGAATCAATTAGATTCTTTTCTATTTGATTTGATTCGATTCTTTTCCATTCGATCGATTCTTTTCCATTCGATTCGATTCGATTTTTTCATTTCGATTCTTTTCGATTTGATTTGATTCAATTCGATTCTTTTCATTTCCTTTTGATTCGGTGCGATTCGATTCGATTCTTTTCAATTCGATTCCATTCGATTCCTTTCTTTTCGAATCGAATCAATTCGATTCGATTCGATTCGATTCAATTCTTTTCGATTCTATTCGATTCGATTCTTTTTGATTCGCTTGATTCTTTTTAATCGATTCTTTTCGATTCAATTCTTTTCGATTCGATTTGATTTGATTCGATTTTTTCAATTCGAATCTTTTCGATTCCAATCTATTCCATTCAAATTGATTCTTTTTGATGCGATTCCATTCAATTTAATTCGATTCTTTTGATTCGATTCGATTCTTTTCAATTCGATTTGATTCGATTCGATTCGATTTGATTATTTACGATTCTTTTCGATTCGATTCGATTCTTTTCAAATCAAATCTATTCGATTCAAATCGATTCTTTTCAATTCGATTCCATTCGATTCGATTCAATTCTTTTCGATTCTATTCAATACTATTTGATTCGATTCTTTCAATTCGATTCGATTAGATTATTTTCATTTCGATTAGATTCGAAGCTTTTCAAAAAAAAGATTCGAAGGTTTTCGATTCTCTTCGATTCGATTTTTTGAATTGATTAAATTTGATCTTTAGGTTTCGATTCTTTTCATTTTGATTAGATCCTTTTTGATTTGATTCTTTTCCATTTGGTTCGATTCGATTTTTTTCGATTCGCTTCAATTCGATTATTTTCGTTTCAATTCGATAGTTTTTGATTCATTTCTTATCGATTCTTTTCTTTTCGATTCGAATTCCATTCTTTTCTAATCTATTCGAGTCGATTTGATTCTTTTCGATTTGATCCGATTCGATTCTTTTCGATTCGATTCGATTCGATTCGATTCTTTTCACTTGCATTCGATTCGATTCTTTTGATTCGGTGCGATTCGATTCGATTTTTTCAATTCGATTTGATTCGATTCTTTTTGATTTGATTCTTTTCACTTCCATTCGATTCGATTCTTTTGATTCAGTGCGATTCAATTTGATTCTTTTCAATTCGATTCCATTCGATTCCTTTCACTTCGAATCGAATCGATTGGATTCTTTTCTATTTGATTCAATTCGATTTGTTTTTTTTGAACGATTCGATTCTTTTCGATTCGATTCGATTCTTTCGATACGATTCTTTTCGATTCGAATCAATTCGATTCAAATCGATTCTTTCCCATTTGATTCCATTCCATTTGATTCGATTGTTTTTGATTCTATTCGATTCTTTTCGATTCAATTTTATTCTTTTTTCTTTATTTGATTCTTTTTGATTCAATTCGATTCGATTCGATTCGATTATTTTCATTTCGATTCGATTTGATTCTTTTCAATTTTCTTCGATTCGATTCTTTTCGATTCGATTACATTCGATTCTTTCGATTCGAATCTATTCGATTCAAATCGATTCTTTTCGATGTATTTCCATTTGATTCGATCGATTCTATTCGATTCTATTCGATTCCATTCTTTTCAATTCGATTCGATTCTTTTTGATTCAATTCGATTAGATTCTTTCCATTCGATTCGATTCGATTATTTTTGTTTCAATTTGATTCGATTATTTTCAATTCTCTTCGGTTCAATTCTTTTCGATTTGATTCGATTTGATTATATTCGATTCAATTCGATTTGATTCAAATTGATTTTTTGATTGGATTCGATTCTTTTCGATTCTATTCTTTTCAGTTAGATTCAATTAGATTCGATTCTTTTTTATTCGATTAGATTTGATTCTTTTCGGTTCTTTTCGAATCAATTTGATTCGATTCGATTTTTTCGATTCGATTCGATTCCATTCTTTTCATCGATTCGATTGTTTTTTATTAAATTCGATTCGATTCTTTTCAATTCGATTAGATTCAATTATTTTCGATTCGATTTGATTCGATTCATTCGATTTTTTTCGCTTCCATTTGATACGATTCTTTTGATTCGATGCGATTCGATTTGATTTTTTTAATTCGATTTTTTTCGATTCGATTTGATTAGAATTTATTAGATTCTTTTCTATTTGATTCTATTTGATTTGATTCCTTTCGATTCGATTCAATCCTTTTCGATTCAATTCTTTTCGATTCGATTCCATTCGATTCAATTTCTCATTTCGATTCTTTTCAAATCGATTCTATTCAATTCGATTCGATTCTTTTCGATTCTATTCGATATGATTCTTTTTGATTCGATTCGATTCGATTCTTTTTGATTCAGTTTGATTAGATTCTTTCGATTCTAATCAATTCAATTTTATTATTTTCTTTTTTTTAATTTTTATTTATTTATGATAGTCACACACAGAGGGAGAGAGAGGCAGAGACATAGGCAGAGGGAGAAGCAGGCTCCATGCACCGGTAACCTGACGTGGGATTCGATCCTGGGTCTCCAGGATCACGCCCTGGGCCAAAGGCAGGCGCTATATCGCTGCGCCACCCAGGGATCCCCAATTTGATTATTTTCATTTATTTTGGTTCTATTCTTTTCGATTTAATTCGTTTCTATTTTTTGATTCGATTAGATTCGATTCTTTTCGATTCAATTCGATTCTTTTCGATTCTATTAGATTCGATTATTTTTTATTCGATTGATTCTTTTTGATTCGATTCTTTTCGATTCGATTTGATTCGATTCGATTTTTTCGATTCGAACCTTTTCGATTCCAATCTATTCCATTCAAATCGATTCTTTTTTATGCGATTCCATTCGATTCAATTCTTTTCGATTCTATTCGATTTGATTCAATTCCATTCTTTTCGATTCGATTCGATTAATTTTGATTCAATTCGATTCGATTCTTTCGATTCGATTCGATTCTTTTCATTTCTATTCAATTTTTTTTGATTCTCTTCGGTTCGATTCTTTTCGATTCAATTCGATTTGATTATATTCGATTCAGTTCGATTCGATTTGATTTGATTTTTTGATTGGATTCGATTCTTTTCGATTCTATTCTTTTTTATTAGATTCAATTAGATTTGGTTCTTTTTGATTCGATTCGATTAGATCAGATTCTTTTCAATTCTTTCGAATCGATTTGATTCTATCCAATTTGATTCTTTTCAATTCGATTCAATTCTTTTCGATCGATTCGATTCATTCGATTCTTTTTGCTTCCATACGATTCAATTCTTTTTAATCGATGCGATTAGATTCAATTTTTTTCGATTTGATTCGATTTGAATCGATTAGATTCTTTTCCATTTGATTAGATTAGATTCGTTTCTTTCCAATTTGATTCTTTTCGATTCAATTCTTTTCAATTCTATTCGATTCAATTCGATTTTTTTATTCGATTTGATTCGATTATATTCGATTCAGTTCGATTCGATTCAAATTGATTTTATTGAACGGATTCGATTTTTTCTTTTTTTCAATTTTTTTTAGATTCGATTCGATACATGTCATTCAATTCTTTCGCTTCCTTTCGATTCAATTCTTTTGATTCGATGCGATTAGATTCAATTTTTTTCTTTTTTTTTTTTTTTAATTTTTTTTTTTATTTATGATAGTCACAGAGAGAGAGAGAGAGGCAGAGACACAGGCAGAGGGAGAAGCAGGCTCCATGCACCGGGAGCCCGACGTGGGATTCGATCCCGGGTCTCCAGGATCGCGCCCTGGGCCAAAGGCAGGCGCCAAACTGCTGCGCCACCCAGGGATCCCAGATTCAATTTTTTTCGATTCAATTCTTTTTGATTCGATTCGATTCGAATCAATTCGATTCTTTTCTATTTGATTCAATTCGATTCTTTTCGATTCAATTATTTTAGATTCGATTCTTTTCAACTGGATTCGATTCTTTTCGATTCGCTTCTTTTAGATGTCATTTGATTCGATTCTGTTCGATTCAATACAATTCAATTCGATTTTTATCGATTTGATTAGATTCTTTTCGATTTGATTCGATTTGATTCTTTTCAATTCTATTCGATTCGATTTTTTTCAATTCGTTTTGATTCTTTTTGATTCGATTTGATTCTTTTCTATTTGATTCGATTCGATTCGATTCGATTATTTTCTATTCGAGTCGAGTCAAATCTTTTCAATTCAATTCAATTCGATTCGATTATTCGAATGAATCGAATCGAATCGAAAGGAATCGAAAAGAATGGAATCGAAAAGAATCGAACCGAATCGAAAAATATCGAGTCGAATCGAAAAGAATCGAATCGAATCGAAAAGAGTTGAATTGCATCAAATCGAATTGAAAATAATCGATTCCAATCGAATCGAATCGAATATAAACCAATCGAATTGAATTGAATATAGTCGAATCGAATCGAACATAAATCGAATCGAAAAGTATCGAATCGAAAAGAATCGATTTGAATTGAAAATAAACGAATCGATCCAATTGAATTGAATCGAAAATAATCGAATTGAATCGAATTGAATCGAAAATAATCGAATCGAAATTAATAGAATCAAATCGAAAATAATAATATCGAATCGAATCGAATCAAATCAAATTGAAACAAATCGATACAAAGATAATCGATTCACATCAAATCAAATCGAAAATAATGGAAAAGAATAGAATCGAAAATAATCGAATTGAAAAGAATCGAATTGAATCAAAATGTATCGAATCGAATATTATTGAATCGAATCGAAAATAATTGATTCGAATCTAAAATAATTGAATCGAAAAGAATCGAGGTGATACTAATAGAAAAGAATCAAAACGAATAGAATAGAATCAAATCGAAAATAATTGAATCGAATCGAATCAAAAATAAACGAATCAAATAGAATCGAATCGAAAATAATCGAATCGAAAAAATAGAATCGAATCAAAAATAATAGAATTGAATCAAATTATAAGTATTCAAATCGAATCGAAAAGAATTCATTATACTCAAATCAAATCGAATCGAATCGAATTGAAATGAAAATAGTCGAATAGAATCGAATTGAAAATAATCAAATCAAATCGAATCGAATCAAAAATAATCCAATCGAATCGAAAATAATAGAATCGAGGGATCCCTGGGTGGCGCAGCGGTTTAGCGCCTGCCTTTGGCCCAGGGCGCCATCCTGGAGACGCTGGGTCGAATCCCACATTGGGCTCCCGGTGCATGGAGCCTGCTTCTCCCTCTGCCTATGTCTCTGCCTCTCTCTCTCTCTCTCTGTGACTATCATAAATAAATAAAAATTAAAAAAAAAAGAAAATAATAGAATCGAATTGACTCGAATTGAATCGAATTGATATCGATTCACATCGAATCGATCGGAAATAATGGAAATGAATAGAATCGAAAATAATCGAATCGAATCTAAAATAATCGAATCGAATCTAAATTAATCGAATCGAAAAGAATCAAGTCGATTCAAATAAAAAATATTGAATGGAATCGAAAAGAATCGAATCGAAAAGCAAATAATCGATTCGAATCGAAAATAATCGAATCGAATTGAGAGGATTCGAATCAAATTGAAAAGAATCGAATCGAATCGAAAATAATCGAATCGAAAATAATCGAATCAAATAAAATCGAATTGAAAATAATAGATTCGCATCGAATCGAATCGGAAATAATCGAATTGAATTGAAAATAATCAAATCGAATTGAAGAATCGAATCAAATAAAAAATAATCTATATGGGGATCCCTGGGTGGCACAGCGGTTTGGCGCCTGCCTTTGGCCCAGGGCGTGATCCTGGAGACCCAGGATCGAATCCCACATTGGGCTCCCGGTGCATGGAGCCTGCTTCTCCCTCTGCCTGTGTCTCTGCCTCTCTCTCTCTGTATCTGTCATAAATAAATAAAATATTTAAAAAAAAATCTATATGAATCCAATAGAATAGAATCGAATATAATCGAATCAAATCGAAAATAATCAAACTGAATAGAACCAAATTGAATAAAAAATAATCGAATCGAATCGAAAATAATCGCATTGAATCAAATCAAATCGAATCAAAAATAATAAAATTGAATTGAATTGAATCGAAAATAGTCGTATCGAATTAAAATTAATCGAATCAAATCGAATCGAAAATAATCTAATCGCATCAAATCAAAAATAATCCAATTGAATTGATTCAAAAATAATCGAATCGAATCGAAAAGAATCAAATAGAAAATAATCGAATCGATTCGAATCGAAAATAATCAAATCGAATCGAAAAGAATGAAATCAAATCAAAAATAATCAAACCGAATTGAATCGAAAATAATCGAATCGAATGCAATCTAATCGAATTGAAAATAATCAAATAGAATAGAATTGAATAGAAAATAATCAAATCGAATCAAAAAGAATCGAATCAAATCGAATCGAAAATAATCGAATCAAATCATCAAATCAAATCACAAAGAATCAAATCGATTCGAATCGAAATTAATTGAATCGAATCGAAAAGAATCGAATCGAATCCAAAATAATCGAATCGAATCGAAAATAATCGAATCTAATCGAATTGAATAAAAAATAATCGAATTGAATCAAAATTAATCGAAATGAATCGATCTTTTTCAATTCGTTTCGATTTTTTTATTTGATTCGATTCTTTTCGATTCGCTTCTTTTCAATGTCATTAGATTCGATTCTGTTCAATTCGATTAAATTTGATTCGATTTTTATCGATTTGACTCGATTCTTTTTGATTCAATTCGATTCTTTTCGATTCTGTTAGATTCGATTCGAGTCTTTTCAATTCGTTTCGATTCTTTTTGATTCGATTCGATTCGATTCTTTTCGATTCGATTCGACGCGATTTGATTCTTTTCCATTCGATTCGATTCAATTCAATTCCTTTCGATTCGATTGGAATCAAATCTTTTCTGTTCAATTTTATTCGTTTCGATTATTTGAATGAATCGAATCGAATCGAAAAGAATCGAATCGAATCGAATCGAAAAGTATGGAATCAAAAAGATTGAATCGAATGGAAAAGAATCGTATAGAATCGAAAAGAATCGAATCAAATCGAAAAAAATCGAGTCGAATTGTAAAGAATCGAATCGATCGAAAGTATAGAATCGCATCAAATTGAATAGAAAATAATCGATTCCCATCAAATAGAATCGAATATAAACCAATCAAATTGAATCGAATATAATCAAAATGAATCGAAAATAATCGAATCAAATTGAAAATAATCGAATCGAAAAGAATCAAATCGATTCGAATTGAAAAGAATCGAAATGAATCGAAAAGAATCGAATCGAATAAAAAACAATCAAATATAATCGAAAATAAAAAAATCGAATCAATTGAAATGAATCGAAAATAATGGAAAAGAGTCGAATTGAAAATAATCAAATCGAAAAGAATCAAATCGATTCGAATTGAAAAGAATCAAAACGAATCGAAAAGTATCAAATCAAATAAAAAATAATCAAATCGAATCGAAAATAATCGAATTGAATCTAAAATAATCGAATCGAAAAGAATCGAGGCCATACGAATAGAAAAGAATCGAATCAAATCGAATAGAATCAAATCGAAAATAATCGAATCGAATCGAAAATAATCGAATCAAATCGAATCAAATAAAAAATAATCTAATCAATCGAATCGAAAACAATCAAATAGAATGGAAACGAAAATAATCGAATCAAATAGAAAAGAATCGAATTGAATCGAAAATAATTGAATCAAATCCAATTGAATCAAAAATAATCAAACCGAACCGAATAAAAAATAATCGAATCAAATCGAATCGAAATATCGATTCGTATCGAATCGAATCGAGACGAAAATAATCGAATTGAATTGAATCGAAAATGATCAAATCGAATAAAAAATAATCGATTCGAAAATAATCAAATCTATTCAAATAGAAAATAATTGAAACGAATCGAATGGAATATAATCGAATCGAAAATAATCGAATCGATTCGAAAATAATCGAATCAAATCGAATCAAATTGAAAATAATCGAATTGAAAATAATCAAATCGAATTGAATTGAATTAAAACGAAACAATTCGAAAATGATAGATTCACAGCAAAACGAATCGAAAATAATGGAAACGAGTAGAATTGAAAATGATCAAATCGAATCAAAAATATTCGAATCGAATTTAATCAAATCGAATCAAATCTAAAATAATCTAATCTAAAATAATCGAATTGAAAAGAATCGAATCGAATTGAAAAGAATTGAATTGAATCGACTCGAAAATAATTGAATCGAATCGAATCAAATCGAAAATAATTAATTCGCAACGAATCAAATCAGAAATAACCGAATTGAATTGAAAATGAAAATAATCGAATTGAATTGAGAAGAATCTAATCGAATTGAAAATAATCTAAACTAATCCAATCTAATAAAATAAAAAATAATCGAATCGAATCGAATCAAATTGAAAATAATCGAACAGAATCAAACCAAATTGAATCTAAAATAATCGAATTGAATCGAACAGAATTGAATCGAAAATAATCGAATCGAATCAATCCAAATTGATTCGAAAATAATCGAATCGAATTGAAAATAATCGAATCGAATCGAATCCATTCGAAAATAATCCAATCGAATCAAATCGAATCGAAAATAATCGAACAGAATCAAATCGAATTGAATCGAAAATAATTGATTCGAATCGAACTGAATTGAATCGAAAAAAATCGAACCGAATCGAAAATAATAGAATCAAATCGAAAAGAATTGAATCGAATCAAAAATAATTGACTCGAATTGAAAAAAATTTAATCAAATCCAATCAAATCAAATCAAAAATAATCAAATTGATTTAAATTGAATTGAAAATAATCGCATCGAATCTAATTGAATAGAAAATAAACATTCGCAACGAATCAGATCGAAAATAATCCAAACGATTGAACTGAAAATAATCGAATTGAAACCAAAATAATCAAATCGAATCGAAAATAATCCAATCGAAAAGAATCGAATTGATTCGAATCGAAAATAATCGAATCGAATCAAGAAGAACCAAATCGAATCAAATCGAATAGAAAATAATCGTATCAAATCGAATTGAATTGAAAAGAATCGAATCAATTCGAATACAAAATAATTGAATCGAACCGTAATGAATCGAATCAAATAAAAAATAATCGAATCGAATTGAATCAAAAATAATCGAATCTAATGCAACCGAATCGAATTTAAAATATTCGAATAGAATTGAATTGAATCGAAAAGAATCGAATCGAATCAAAAAGAATCGAATCAAATCGAATCAAAAATAATCGAATCAAACCATCGAATTGAGTCGAATCAAAAATAATCGAATCGAATCAAAAAGAATCAAATTGAATCAAATCGAATCGAATCGAATTGAAAAGAATCGATCAAATCGAAAAGAATCGAATCGAACCGAACATAATCGAATTGAAAAGAATTGAATCGAATCAAATCGAAAAGTATCGAATCAAATCGAATTGAATTGAATCGAATTGAATCGAACAGAATTGAATTGAATCTAATTGAAAAGAATCGAATCGAAGCAAATAAAAAAAATCGAATCGAAAAGAATCGAATCGAATCGAATAGAATAGAATCGAAAAGAATAGAATCGATTCGAAAAGATTCGAATCGAAAATAATCGAATCAAACCATCAAATTGAGTCGAATCAAAAATAATCGAATCGAATCAAATGGAATCGAATCAAATTGAAAAGAATCGATCAAATCGAAAAGAATCAAATCAAATTGAAAAAAATCGAATCGAAAAGAATCGAATCGAATTAAAAGAATTGAATCGAATCATATTGAAAAGAAGAATCGATTCAAAAAGATTCGAATCGAATTGAATCAAATTGAAAAGAATCCAATCTAATCGAAAACATCGAATTGAATCGAAAAGAATCGAATTGAATTGAAAGATTCGAATCGAATTGAATCGAATTGAAAGGAATCAAATCAAATAGAAAAAATCGAATTGAATCGAATAGAATAGAATCAAAGAGAATCGAAGAGAATCAAATCAAATAGAATGGAAAAGAATCGAATCGAATCGAAAAAAATCGAGTCGAATTGAAAATAATCGAATCGAATCGTAAAGAATCGAATTGAATCATATCGAAAAGATTTGAATCGAATCGAACTGAAAAGAATCGAATCGAAACAAATTGAATCGAAAAGATTCGAATCGAATCTAAAAGAATTGAATCGAATTAAATCAAATCGAATAGAAAAGAATCTATCGAATTGAAAAAAATCGAATCGTTTAGAATCGGATTGAAAAAAATTGAATCGAATGGATTCGAATCAAAAAGAATTGAATCGAATCGAATGGAAAAGAATCGAATTTAATCAAATCCCTAACCCTAACCCCTAACCCCTAACCCCTAACACAAACCTATCCTAACCCTAACCCTTAACCCAAACCTAACCCTAACACTAACACTAACCCCTAACCCTAACCCTAACCGTAACCCTAACCCAAACCCCTAACCCCTAACCCTAACCCTAACACAAACCCGAACACTAACCCTAAACTTAACCCGTACCCTAACCCTAACCCGTACCCTAACATGTAACCGTACCCTGTACCCTATCCTGTACCCCAACCCGTACCCTAATCCTAAGTCCATACCCTAACCTGTACACTAACCCGTCCCCTAACCCTAACCCTAACCAGTACTCTAACACTAACCCGTACCCTAACACGTACACTAACCCGTATCCTAACCCAAACCCTAACATGTACCTAACCATAACCCTAAAACCTATCCCCTAACCCTAATCCTAACCCTAACACCTAACCCTAACCCTTAACACTAACCCTTATCCCTAACCCTACCCCTAACCCCTAACCTCTAACACTAACCCTAACCCTAAATGTAACCCTAACCCCTCAACCTAACCCTAAACCTAACCCTAACACTAACCTTAACCCCTAACACTAAACCTAATCTAAACCTAACCTGAAACCTAACCCATACACTTACCCATACCCTAACCCTAACACTCATCCGTAACCTAAACCTAACTCTAACCCGTACCCTAACTCTAACCCGTACCCTAACCCTAAACCGTACCCTAACCCTAACCCTAACCCATACAGTAACCCTAACCCGTACCCTAACCCGTACCCTAACCCGTACCCTAACCCTAACCCGTACCCTAACACTAAACCGTACCCTAACCCTAACCCGTTCCTACCCATACCCTAACCCATATCCTAACCCTAACCCTAACCCGTACCCTAACCATAACCCTAACCCTAAACCCTAACACCTAAACCTAACCCTTACACAAACCCCTATCCCTAAACCTAACCCTAACCCCTAACTCTAACCCTAACCCTAACCCTAAAACCAACCCCAAACCCAAACCCATCCCCAACCCTAAACATAACCCTTACCACTAACCCATAACCCTAACCCTTAACACTAACCCTTAACACTAATCCTTAAGACTAACCCTACGCCTAACCCTAATCCAAACCCTAAACCTAACTCCTAACCCTAACCGTAACCCTACCCTAAACCTAACTCTAACCCCTAACCCCTAACCCTACCCTAACCCATAACCCATAACCCCTAAACCTAACCCTAACTGTAACCCTTAACCCTAAACCTTAACCCTAACCCTAACCCTAACCCAAAACATAACCCTAACCCTAACCCAAACCCCTAACCCTAACCCTAACTCTTAACCCTACCCTTAACCCTAACCCTAAATCTAACCCATAAATCTAAACCAAACAATAACCTAAACCTAACCCTAACCCGTACCCTAACCCTTAAGCTAACCCCAACCCTAACGCTAACCCGTACACTAACCCTGAATGGCACCCTAACACTAACACTAACCCGTACCCTAATCTTAACCATAAAACTAACCCTAACCTGTACCCTAACCCTAAACCGTACCCTACCCTAACCCTTAGCATAACCCGTACCCTCACACTAAAACTACCCCTAAACCTAACCCTAACTCTAATCATAACCCTAACCCTGTCTCTAAACCTAACCCTAACCCTAAACCGTAAACTAACCCTAACCCTAACCCTAAACAGTACCCTAACCCTAACACTAACGTGTACCTTAACCCTAACCCTAAACAACCCTAAGCCGTACCCTAACCCAAACCCTAGCCCAAACCCGTATCCTAACTCTAACAATAACTATCCCATACCCTAACCCTAACCCGTAACCTAACCCTAACACTAACACTAACCCGTACCCTAATCCGTAACCTATCCCATACCCTTACCCATAACCTAACCCGCAACCTAACCCTAACCCTAACCCTAACCAATAGCCTACCCCTAACCCTGAACCTACCCCTAACCCTAACCTGAACCCTAACCCTAACCCTAACCCTAACCTTAATCCTAACCCTAACCCTAAGCTTAAACAGGACCCTAACCCTAAGCCTAACCCATAACCTAACCCAAAATTTACAGTATTGGAAGTCAGGTCGTTCCATGAATAAAGTTCTACTGCACCTGGAGACACAACCATTGAAGCCTGCAGCTTGCCCCTTGCGTCCCATGAGCTTCTGACAAACATGTCTAGTGAGGATGTTTGTAACACCATCTGCAGGCAAGTGGAACTGGGAAGGACGGCGTGTCAGCTCATCTTGCAGAAGGAAGTTCCCCAGAGAGACAGCTTTCAACTAGGTACTCAGTTTGGAAGTTAGTATGTAGCTCCCTTCTGAGGGAAGAATTACTCAGAAGTCGTTGGATTGGGCTAGGAGACACTGGCCTCTCACAAAACTTGTGTCCCGTATCGAACGACGTCCTTTCGAAGTGAAAGGTACAGGCGGTCAGCATGTGGGAGGAACAAGCCATAAGCTCATCCAAAGGAGTGTGCATCACTTGGAGGCAGGTGTCCGGTAGTCGCGAATTGACAATGCAGACACTTGGTTCTCACTCCGCTACTGTCCCGCATAGAACGGAATGCTGTGGAAGCGATCCGTACAGGCCGTCAGATTGTGGGAGGTACAGGCCATAAGCTCAACTCTGAGAAGCGTGTATGCTTTGCAGGCAGCTGTCTGCTAGCCACTCTTTTATGGGAGTTAGAACCTAGCTACACTTCAATTGAACAAGGCTGTTGGAAATCGCTGTATTGAACTCAGTTACACGTGACTACAAGCCTGAAACGTCTACATGCTTTTCACAACCTCTTCCAGCACCTAACATAAGGATGTTAGGACCTATGTCTACAGGCAGTCAGGTTTTGGGAGGGTCCTGCCCTCACCTGAACTCTCACAAGGAAGCATGTCTACAAGCCAGCTTTCAACTAGCTGCATTCTGATGGCCCTGAGAACGCAGCTGTATTCTAACTCAGGAGGTTCCAAGAATACCACTCTACTCCACCTGGAGACACCTTCCAGGCCTGCATTATTCCACTTGAATCTCACAAGCTTCTGACAAGCGTCTCTGGTGAAGACGTTGGAAGGACATTCTGCAGGCAGTGTGGAACTGTGAGGGACTGCGTGTGAGCCCAACTCTCGGATGTAAGTTGCCGATGGATGCAGGGTTCAATTAGCTAGTATGGAACTTAGTATGTAGCACCAGTCTAAGACAGGAATTACTAGGAAATCGCGGGATTGAGCTTGGAGGCACTACTCCTGTGGGCCTCACCTGGACGAGGTGACTGGTTCCCACCTGGGACTCACCTGGACCTGATAACTTTGCTCCACACTTTGGCCTCACCTGGCCCTGATGACTCTGGGCCCCACCTAGGCCTCAATCTGGACCTGGTGACTGTGGTCCCCACCTGGGGCTCACCTGGACCTGGTGACTCTCGTTCCCACATGAACCACACCTGGACCTGGTGACTGTGGTGTCCTTCTAGCCTCACATTTACCTGGTGACTCCGGTCCCCACCAGGGCCTCACCTGTTTCTGGAGACTCTGGCCTGCAGGTTGGCCTCACCGTGACCTGGTCAGTGGGGTTGCCACCTGGGTCTCACCCATACCTGGTGACTCAGGACCCCACGTGGGCCTCACTTGGACCTGGTGAATGTGGTACTTACCTGGTCCTCACCCAAACGTGGTGACTCTGGCCACCACCTGGGCCTCCCCTGGAACTGGTGACTCTGATCCTATCTGGAACTCACTGAGATCTGGTGACTCTGGTCTTCACCTGGGCATCTTTGGGATCTGGTTACTCTGTTCCACACCTGAGGCTCACCTGGACATGATAACTCTGGAACCCCTCTGGGACTCACCCTGACCTGGTGACTCTGGTCCTCATCTGGATGTCACCTGGACGAGGTGATTCTGGTACCCCTCTAGGCTTCAACCGGACTTCGTGACTCTGGTCCTCAACTGGGCCTTACCTGGACCTAGTGAATATGCTCCCCACCTGGGCCTCATCTGGACCTGGTGACTCTGGTCCCTACCTGGGTATCATCGGGACTTGGTTCCTCTATCCCCCATGGGACTCACCTGGACTTGGTAAGTCTGGTCCTCACTTTGGCCTCTTCTGTACCAGGTGACTCTGGCCCCAACTGGGCCTCACCTGGAACTGATTAGTCTGATTCTCACCATGGCCTCACCTGACCTGGTGACTGTCGTTCCCACTGGGACCTCACCTGGACCTCTTGTCTCTGCTCCCACCTCGGCCTCACTTGGACCTGGTAACTCTGGTACCCACCTGGGTAGCATCAGGACATGGTTTCACTGTTCCCTAACAGGGACCCACCTGGACCTATTAACTCTGGTCTTCACCTGGAGCACACCTGGACATAGTGACACTGATTCCCACCTGGGCCTCACCTGTAACTGGTGACTCTCGTTCCCACATGGAACACATGTGGACCTGGTGGCTGCAGTGTTTCTAGCTTCTCATGTACCTGGTGACTCCGGTCCCCACCAGATCCTCACATGGATCTGGTGACTCTGGCCTGCAGGTTGTCCTCACCTGTACCTGGTGAGTGTGGTTGCAACCTGGACTTACACATACCTGGTGACTAAGGTCCCCACGAGGGCCTCACTTGGACCCAATCTGGTCCTCACCTGATCCTCACCCGGACCCAGTGACTCTGGTCTCCACCTGGGTCACCTGGACCTGGTGAATCTGGCCCCCATCTGGGCCTCACCTGGATGTGGTGACTGTTGTCACCACCTGGGCCTCACCCATACCTGTTGGCTTAGGTCCCCACGTGGGCCTCACTTGGACCTGGTGGATCTGGTCCACACCTGGGTTGCAAGTGGATCTGGTGACTCTGGTCCCCACCTGGGCCTCAAGTGTACCTGGTAACTCTGGTCCTCACTTGGGCCTCAGCTGGACCTGGTGACTCTGGTCCCCACCTAGGCTTCACATGGACCTGGTGACTCTGGTCCCCACCTGGACCTCTCCTGGACCTTGTGACTCTCTTTCCAACATGGACCTCACCTGGATGTGGTGACTCTGGTCCTCAGTTTGGCCTCACCTGGACCTGGTGACTCTCGTCCCCACTTTGACCTAACTCAGACCTGGTGAATCCTGTCCCCACCTAGGCCTCACGCAGACCTGGTGACTCTTGTCCCAACTATGCCTCACTTCGACCTGATGAATCTATTCCTCACATGGGCCTCACATGGACCTGGGACTCAGCTGGATATAGTGGCTCTGGTACCCACATGAGGCTCAGCTGATACTGGTGATGGTGGTCTCCTTCTATGCCTCATGAGGACCTGGTGATTCTGATCCCCATCTGGGACTTGCATGTCCCTAGTGACTCTGGTCCTCACCTAGGCATCATTGGGACCTGGATACTCTATTCCACACCTGGGCTTCACTTTGACTGGGGACCTCTGTTCCCACTCTGGGCCTCAAACTAAACTGGTTACTATGGTTCCCCCTCTGGGCGTCACCCTTAACTGGTGACTCTGGTCCCAGCCTGGGCTTCACTTGGACCTGGTGAATCTGGTCCTTACCTGGTCCTCACCTGGACCTGGTGACTCTGGTCACCACCAGGGTCTCACCCTACTTGGTGAATCAAATCGAATTGAAACGAATTGAATCGAAAATAATCAAATCGAATTGAATCGAAATTAATCGAATCGAATCAAAAATCATCGAATCGAAATGAATTGAATAGAAAATAATCGAATTGAAATGAAACGAATCGAAATGAATAGAATCAAATCGAAAATAATCGAATCGAAGATTATCGAATTGAATCAAAACTAATCGAATCGAAAATAATCGAATCGAAAGGAATCGAATCGAAATAATTGAATCGAATCGAATTGAATAGAAATTAATCGAATCGAATTGAATCGAAACGAATCGAAAGGAAAATAATCGAATCGAAACGATTCGAAAAGAAAGAAATCCGAATCTAAAAGACTCGAATTGAAAAGAATCAAATCGAATCGAATCGAAAAAATTCGAATTGAATCTCACCGAATCATAAGAATCGAATCGAATGGAATTAAAAGAATCAAATAGAATTGAATCGAATCGAATAAAAAATAATTGAATCGAATCGAATTGAAACGAATCGAATCGAAAAAGATCGAATAGAAATCAAACGAATCGAAAATAATTGAATCGAATCGAAACGAATCGAATCGAATCGAATCGAATCGAAACGAATCGAGTCGAAAATAATCGAATCGCTAAGAATCGAATGGAAAATAATCGAATCGAATCGAAATGAATCGAACCAAATCGAATCGAATATAATCGAATCGAAATTAATCGAATCGAAATAAATTGAATCAAATCGAAAAAAAATCGAATTGAAACAAATCGAATCGAAAAGAATCGAATCGAATCGAATCGAATAAAATCGAATAGAAATTAATAGAATCAAAACGAATCAAATCGAATCGAATCAAATCGAAAATAATCTAATTGAATCGAATCGAATCGAATCAAATCGAAAATAATCGAATCGAATCAAATCAAAACAAATCGAATCGAAAATAATCAAATCGAATCAAATCCAATCGAATAGAAATTAAACGAATCGTATCGAAACGAAACAAATTGAATAGATTCGAATTGAAAATAATCGAATCAAAAATAATCGAATCAAATTGAATAGGAAATAATCGATTTGAGTCGATTCAAAACGAATAGAATCGAAAACAATCAAATCGAATCGAATCGAAAATAATCGAATCGAATCGAAACAAATTGAATTGAAACAATTCGAATCGAAAATAACCAAATCGAAAGAATTCGAATCGAAAATAATCGAATCGAATCGAATTGAAAGAATCGAATCGAAAATAATGGAATTGAAACTAATCAAATCGAAAATAATCGATTTGAAAAAAAAAAAGAAAATAATCGATTTGAATCGAATCAAACGACGTTAATCGAATCGAATCGAAACGAATTGAAATGATTCGAATGAAATTGAAAATAATCGAACCGAAACGATTCGAATCACAGATTATCGAATCGAAACTAATTGAATCGAAAATAATCGAATCGAAACGAATCAAATTGAAAATAATTGAATCGAATAGAATAAAAATTAATCGAATTGAATTGAATTGAAACTAATCTATCGAAAATAATCGAATCGAAAAGAATCAAATCGAAAATATTCGAATCGAAACGAAATGAATCGAATCGAAAATAATCAAATCGAAATGAATCGAATCAAATACAATCGAATCGAATTGAAACAAATTGAATCGTATCGAAAATTATTGAATCGAAACTAATCGAATCAAAATGAATCGAATTGAATCGAATCGAAACGAATCATATCGAAAATAATCGAATAGAAAAGAATCGAATAAAAAATAATTGAATCGAATTGAATTGAAATGAATCGAATCGAAAATAATCGAATCGAAACGAATCGAATAAAAAATAATTGAATCGAATCGAATTGAAATGAATCGAATTGAAAATAATCGAGTCGAAACTAATCGAATCACAATGAATCGAATCAAATTGAATTGAAACAAATCGAATCAAAAATAATTGAATCGAAACGACTCAAATCAAAAATAATTGAATCGAATAGAATCTAATCGTATAGAAATTAATCGAATTGAATTGAATAGAAACAAATTGAATCGAATCAAAAAATCAAATGTAATCGCACCGAATGAAAAGAATCGAATGGAAGTGAAAGGAATCGAATCGAATCGAAAAGAATAGAATAGAATAAAATAGAATCGAAAAGAAACGAATAGAAAAATATCGAATCGAGACGAAAATATCGAATCGAATCGAAACGACGAAAATCAAATCGAATCTCAAAAAGTCAAATCGAATCGCAAAAAGTCAAATCGAATCAAATCGAATCGAAAAGAATTGAATCGAAATTGATTCAAAAAGAATTGAAACAATCAAATCGAATCGAAAAGAGTTGATCAAAAAGAATCAAATCAAATCGAAAAGACTCAAATCGAAAAGAATCGAATAGAATCAAATAGAAATGAATCGAATGGAATCGATAAGAGTTGATCGAAAAGAATCGAATCGAAAAAACAAAACGAATCAAATCGAAAAAAATTGAATCTAATCGAATCGAATTGAAAAGTATCGAAGAATCAAATCTAATAGATCGAATCGAAAAGAATTGAATCCAATGGAATGGAATCGAATCAAATCGAAACAAATCGAATGGAATCGAAAAGAGTCGATTGAAAAGAATCGAATCGAATCAAAAAGACTCAAATCCAAAAGAATCAAATCGAATCAAATCGAAAAGAATCAAATCGAATCGAAGGGGTCGATCGAAAAGAATAGAATCAGTTTGAAAAAACAAATCGAATAAAATCGAAAAAGTCGAATCGAATCGAATCGAATTGAAAAGAATTGAATCGAATTGAAAGAAATCGAAAAGAATCGAGAAGAATCAAATTGAATAGAATAGAAAAGAATTGAATCGAATCAAAAAGAATAGAATCGAGTTGAAAAAATCGAATAGAATCTAATCGAAAAGAATCGAATCAAATCGAAAAGAATCGAATCGATTCGAAAAGAATCAAATCGAATCGAATCGAAAATAATCGAATCAAATTGAAACGAATCGAATTGAAAATAATCGAATCGAAACAAATCGAAACGAAAATAATCAAATCGAATTGAATCGAATCGAATCAAAAATAATCAAATCGAATTGAATCGAATCGAATCGAAAATAATCAAATCAAAATGAATCGAATAGAAAATAATTGAATCAAATCGAAATTAATCGAACTGAATCGAAAAGAATCTAATCGAAAATAATCGAATTGATTCGAATCGAATTGAATCGAAAATAAAAGAATCGAATCGAATCGAAATGAATCAAATCGAATATAATCAAATTGAAACATTTCAAATCGAAAATAATTTAATTGAAATGAATCGAATTGAGGGATCCCTGGGTGGTGCAGCGGTTTGGCGCCTGCCTTTGGCGCCGGGCGCGATCCTGGAGACCCAGGATCGAATCCCACATCGGGCTCCCGGTGCATGGAGCCTGCTTCTCCCTCTGCCTGTGTCTCTGCCTCTCTCTCTCTCTCTGTGTTACTATCATAAATAAAAAAAAATTAATCGAATTGAAATGAATCGAATCAACTTGAAAATAATCACTCGAAAATAATTGAATCGAATCCAAACGAAAAGAATCGAAAATAATAAATCGAAACGAATTGAATCGAAAATAATCGAATCAAATCAAATCAAATCGAATAGAAATTAATCGAATCGAATTGAATCGAAACGAATCGAATTGAAAATAATTGAATCAAAACGAATTGAATAAAAAATAATCGAATCGAATCAAAATGAATTGAATCGAAAATAATAGAATCGAAACTAATCGAATCGAAAAAAATCGAATCAAATCGAATGGAATCGAAATATATCGAATCGAATTAAATCGAATCAAAAAGAATCGATTTGAAATGAATCCAATCAAGTTGAATCAAAAAGAATCAAAACGAATCAAATAAAGAAGAATCGAAATGAAAAAAATAGAATCGAATCGAATTGAATTGAAAAGAATCAAAAGGAATCAAATAAAGAAGAATCGAATTGAAAAGGATTGAATCGAATCAAATTGAATAGAAAAGAATCGAATCGAAAAGAATAAAATTGAATTGAATCTAATCGAAAATCATAGAATCCAAAAGAATTGAATCGAATCAATTCGAATTGAATCGAAACAAATGAAAAGAATCGAATCAAATAAAAAATAATCGATTCAAAAAAGAACAATCAATTCGAATCGAATCCAATCGAATCAAAAATAATCGAATCGAATTGAATGAATCGAATCGATTCGAAAATACTTGAATCGAATCAAATTGAAATTAATCAAATCGAAAATAATCGAATCTAAATGAATCGAATTGAATATAATCGAAACGAATCGAATCCAAATTAATCAAATCGAAACGAATCGAATCGAAAATAATCAAATCAAATCCATCGAATCGAATCGAATCGAAAATAATTGAATCGAATTGAATTCAAAGAAATCAAATAAAAAATAATCGAATCGAAATGAATCGAATTGAAAATAATCGAATTGAAATTATTCGAATCTAATTGAATCGAATTGAAACAAATCGAATCGTAAATAATCAAATCGAATCGAATAGAAAATAATCGAATCAAATTGAATCAAAACAAATCGAATCGAAACGAATCGAATCGAAAATCACTGAATTGAATCGAATTGAAACGAAAATAATCAAATCAAATCGAATTGAATCGAATCGAATCGAATCAAAAATAATCAAATCGAATCGAATTGAAAGATATCTAATCGTAAATAATCGAATCGAATAGAAATTTATCAATTCGAATCGAATCTAATTGAAACGAATCGAATCGAAAATAATTGATTCGAATCGAAAATAATTGAATCGAAACGAATCGAATCGAAAATAATCGAATTGAATCGATTTGAAAAGAAATTCGAATAAAAAAGACTCAAATAGAAAATAATCGAATTGAATCGAATCGAAAAAAATCTAATCGAATCACAGCGAATCAAAAGAATCGAATCGAATGGAAGTGAAAAGAATCAAATTGAATCGGATCGAAAATAATCGAATTGAATCGAATTGAAGAGAATCGAATCGAATCGTTTTGAAAAGAAAGGAATTCAAATAGAAAAGACTCGAATAAAAAGATTCGAATCGAATCAAAACGAAAAAAATCGAATCGAATCGAAACGAAAAAAATCGAATTGAATCGCAAAATATCAAATCGAATCGAACCGAAAAGAATCAAATCGAATCTAAAAGAATCAAATCGAGTCGAATTGAAAAGAATAGATACAAATCAAATAAAGAAGAATCAAATCGTATCGAGAAAAATTGAATCGAATCGAATACAGACGAATCGAAATTAAATCGAAAAGAATCTAAAAGAATCGAAACAAAACGAATCGAAACAAATCAAATCGAATCGAATCGAATCAAATACAAATTAATCAAATTGAATCAAAGTGAATCATATCAAATCTAATCAAATCGAATCGAAAATAATCGAATCAAAAGGATTCGAAAAGAAAGAAATTCGAATCGAAAAGACTCGAATCAAAAAGAATCGAATTGAATCGAAAAAAAATAAAATCGATTCGCACCGAATCAAAAGAATCGAATGGAAGTGAAAAGAACCAAATCGAATCAAAAAGAATCGAATCGAATCCAATCGTTTTGAAAAGAAAGGAATTCAAATCGAAAAGACTCTAATAGAAAGATTCGAATTGAATCGAATCGAAAAGAATCGAATCAAATATTATCGAAAAGAAACGAATCGAAAACTATCGAATGGAAACGAAATAAATCGAATAGAATCGAATCGAAAAAAGTCGAATCAAATAGAATCGAATCGAATCGAAACGAATCGAATGGAAAATAATCGAATCGAAACTAATCGAATCAAAATGAATCGAATCGAATTGACAATAATCGAATCGAAACGAATCGATTCGAAAATAATCGAATCGAACCGAAAATAATCGAATCAAATCACACTGAATCAAAAGAATCGAATGGAAGTGAAAGGAATCGAAATGAATTGAATCAAATCGTATCCTTTTGAAAAGAAAAGAATTTGAATCGAAAAGAGACGAATAGAAAGATTTGAATCGAATCGAATCAAATAGAAAAGAATCGATTTGAATAGAATCGAAAAGAAATGAATCGACAACTATCGAATCAAAACGAAAAATATCGATACGAATCGAAACGAAAAAAATCGAATCGAATCGAATAGCAAAAGATCAAATCGAATAGAATTGAAAAGAATCAAATCGAATCGAAAAGAATCAAATCGAATCGAATTGAAAATAATCGAAACAAATCAAATAAAGAAGAATCGAATCGTATCGAAAAAAATCGAATCTTATTGAATAGAACCAAAAATAATCGAATCGAATTGAATCGAAAAGAATCGAATCGAAATTTAATCGAAAAGGACAAAATTAATCAAATCGATTCGAAAAGAATCGAATTAAATAGAATCAAAAAGAAACGAATCGAAAACTATTGAATCGAAAAGAAAAAAATCGAATCGAATCTAATCCAATAATATCGAAAAGAATAGAATAGAATCGAAAAAGATCAAATCTTATCGAATCGAATTGAAAAGAATCAAATCGATTTGAAAAGTATCGAATCGAAAAAAATCGAAACAAATCAAATAAAGAATTGAATCGAAAAAATCGAATCGAAAAGAATCAAATCCAATCGATTTGAAAAGAATCGAATTGAATTGAATTAAAAAGAATGGAATCAAATAATCAAATCGAATCGAATCAAAAAGAATTGAATCAAAAAGAATTGAATCGAATAGATTCGAATTGTATCGAATTGACTGAAAAGAATAGATTAGAATCGAAAATAATCGATTCAAATCTAATTGAATCGAATAAAAAATAATCGATTCGAAAGGAATCAAAAGGAATCGAATCGAAAGTAATCGAATTAAATCGATTCGAAATTAATCGAACCAAATTGAATTGAAACTAATCGAATAGTAATGAATAAAGATGAATCGAAATGAACATAATCGAATCAAAACAAATCGAATCATAAATAATCGAATCGAATTGAAAATAATCGAAACGAGGGATCCCTGGGTGGCGCAGCGGTTTGGCGCCTGCCTTTGGCCCAGGGCACGATCCTGGAGACCCGGGATCGAATCCCACATCGGGCTCCCGGTGCATGGAGCCTGCTTCTCCCTCTGCCTGTGTCTCTGCCTCTCTCTCTCTCTCTCTGTGACTATCATAAATAAATAAAAATTAAAAAAAAAGAAAATAATCGAAAGGAAACCAAACGAATAGAAAATAATCGAACTGAAACTAATCGAATAGAAAATAAACGAATTGAATCGAATCAAATCGAATAAAAAATAATTGAATCGAATCGAATTGAAATGAATTGAATCGAAAATAATCGAATCGAAATGAAACGAATCAAAAATAAATGAATTGAATAGAATCGAAATTAATCAAATCGATCGAATCTAATCGAAACGAATTGAATCGAAAATAATCGAATCGATTCGAATCGGATCTTAAATAATCGAATTGAATCGAATTGAAACGAATCGAATTTAATCAAATCGAAACAAATCAAATAAAAAATAATTGAATCGAATCGAATCGAAACAAATCTAATCGAAAATAATCGAATCGAAACTATTCGAATCAAAATGAATTGAATCGAATCAGAAATAATCTAATCGAAACGAATCAAATGAAAAATAATCAAATAGAATCGAATTGATTAGAAATAAATCGAATCGAAACGAATCTAATCAAATTGAATCGAAAATAATCAAATCGAATTGAATCTAAACGAATAAATCGAAAATAATCGAATCAACAGGATTCAAAAAGAAAGAAATTCGAATCAAAAAGACTCGAATCGAAAAGAATCGAATCGAATTGAAAAAAATCAAATCGAATTGCACCGAATCAAAAGAATCGAATGTAAGTTAAAGGAATCTAATCGAATCGAAAAGAATCGATTCAAATCGAATTGTTTAGAAAAGAAAGGAATTCAAATCGAAAAGACGGAAATAGATTTAAATCGAATCGAATTGAATCGAAAAGAATCGAATTGAATAGAATCAAAAAGAAACGAATCGAAAACTATCGAATCGAAATGAAAAATATCAAATCGAATCGAATTGAATCGAAAGAGTCGAATCGAATCGAATCGAATTGAAAAGAATCGAAAAGAATCGAATCGAATTGAAAGAAATGGAAAAGAATTGAGAAGAATCGATAAAATCGAATAGAAAAGAATCAAGTTGAATCGAAAAGAATCGAATCGAACCGAAAAGAATCAAATCGAGATGAAAAAATCGAATCAAATCAAATCCAAAACTATCAAATCGAAAAGAATCGAATCGAATCGAAAAGAATTGAATCGATTCAAAAAGAATCTAATTGTATCAAATCGAAACGAATCGAATCGAAAATAATTGAATCGAAACGAATCGAATCGGAAATAATCGAATCAAATCGAATGGAAACGAATCGAATCGAAAATAATCGAATCGAATCGAATCGAAATGAATCGAATCGAAAATAATTGAATCGAAACAAATCGAATAGAAAGTAATCAAATCGAATCGAATCGAATCGAATCAAAAATAATCAAATCGAATTGAAACAAATCGAATCAAAAATAATCGAATCGAAATCATCGAATCAAATTCAATTGAAACGAATCGAATCGAAACGAATCCAATCGAAAATCATTGAATTGAATCCAATCGAATTGAAAATAATCGAATCGACTCGAATCGAATCGAAAATAATCAAATCTAATTGAATCGAAACGAATAGAATTGAAAATAATCGAATCGAAATGAATCGAATCGAAACGAATCGAATCGAAAATAATCGATTCGATACGAATCGAATCGAAAAAAGCGAATCGAATCGAATCAAAAAGAAGCGAATCGAATTGAATCGAAGAGAAAATAATTGAATCGAATCGAAAAGAATCGAATCGAATCGAAATAATTGAATTGAATTGAAAATATCGAATCGAATCGAATGGAAAAAGTCAAATCGAATCGAAAAGAATACAATCGAATGAATCAAATCGAATCGAAAAGAATCTAATAGAAAAGAATCAAATCGGGGATCCCTGGGTGGCGCAGCGGTTTGGCGCCTGCCTTTGGCCCAGGGCACGATCCTGGAGGTCCGGGATCGAGTCCCACGTCGGGCTCCCGGTGCATAGAGCCTGCTTCTCCCTCTGCCTGTGTCTCTGCCTCTCTCTCACTGTGTGCCTATCATGAATAAATAAAAATTAAAAACAAAACAAAACAAAAAAAAGAAAAGAATCAAATCGAATCGAAAAGAATCGAAATGAAAAGAATCGAATAGAATTGAAAAAAATTGAATCGAAAAGAATCGAATCGAATCGAAAAGATTCAAATCGAAAAGAATCGAATCCAATAGAAAAGATCGAATCTAATCTAAAAGAATCAAATAGAAAAGAATCCAATCGACGAATCGAAAAGAATCGATTCGAAAGGAATCGAATCGAATTGAATCGAATTGAAAATAATCGAATCGAATTGAATCAAAACGAATCGAAGCGAAAATAATTGAATCGAAAAAAGAAAATAATCGAATCAAATCGAATTGAAAATAATCTAATCGAATCTAATCGAAACGAATCGAATGGAAAATAATCAAATCGAATCGAATTGGAACGAATCAGCCGAAAATAATCGAATCAAATCGAATCAACATTAAACGAATCAAATCGAATCGAAACTTATTGAATCGAATAGAATCAAAATGAATGGAATCGAAAATAATCGAATCAAAATGAATCAAATTGAAAATATTGAATCGAATCGCATCGAATCGCAAAAATTCGAATAGAATCAAATGGAATCGAAAAGAATCGAATTGATTTGAAAAGAATCAAATCGAATCGAAAAGAATAGAATCAAATCAAATAAAGAAGAATCTAATTGTATCGAAAAAAATTGAATCGATTCGAATCGAAAATAATCGAATTGAATCGAAAAGAATAGAATCAAAATTGAATGGAAAAGAATCGAAAATAATCGAATCAAATCAAATCGAATAGAAAAGAATTGAATCGAAAAGAGGGATCCCTGGGTGGCGCAGTGGTTTAGCGCCTGCCTTTGGCCCAAGGGCGCGATCCTGGAGACCCGGGATCGAATCCCACATCGGGCTCCCGGTGCATGGAGCCTGCTTCTCCCTCTCCCTGTGTCTCTGCCTCTCTCTCTCTCTCTCTCTCTCTCTGTGACTATCATAAATAAATAAATAAAAATTTACAAAAAAAATTTAGAAAACAATCAAATCGAATCGAAAAGAATCGAATTGAAAAGGATCGAATTGACGAATCGAAATGAATCGAATCGAATTCATCGAATCGAAAAGAATCCAATAGAAAAGAATTGAATCGTATAGATTTGAATTGAATCGAATAGAATGAAAAGAATCGAATCGAATCGAAAAGAATTAAATAGAATCGAAAAGAATCGAATCGAAAAGGATTGAATCAAATCGAAAAGAATCGAATTGAAAAGGATCGAATCGACTAATCGAAAATAATCGAATTGAAAAGAATCGAATCAAATCGAAAAGAATCCAATCGAAAGAATTGAATCGAATAGATTCGAATTGAATCGAATCGAACGAAAAGAATCAAATCGAATAGAAAAGAATCAAATAGAATAGAAAAGAATCGAATTGAATCGAAAATAATCGAATAGAAGGATCGAATTGAATCAAAAGCATCGAATTGAAAAGGATCGAATCGACGAATGGAAAATAATCGAATCAAAAAGAATCTAATCGAATCAAAAGGAATCGAATTGAATCAAATTGAAACAAATCGAATCGAAAAGTGTCAATCGAAAATAATCGAATCAAATAGAAAAGAATCGAATCGAAAAGAATCAAATCAAATCGAATAGAAAAGAATCGAATCGAATAGAAAAATCGATCGGAAAGAATCGAATCCATTCAAAAAAATCAAATCGAAGTGAATCGAAAATAATCGAATCGAATCGAATTGAAAAGAATCGAATCGATTCAAATCGAATCGAATCGAAAAGAATCGAATCGATTCGAATCATAAAGAATTGAATCGAATTGAAAAAATCAAATTGAATCGAATGAAATCGAAAAGAAATGAATCGAAAAGCAATGAATCGATTCGCAAAGAATTGAATCGAATTGAATCAAATAGAAAAGAATCGAATCGATAGAATCGAAAAGAATCGAATCGTATCAATCGAATCAAAAGAATCGAATCGAATCGAATCGAATTGAAATGAATGGAATCGAATCGAAAAGAGTCGATCGAAAAGAATCGAATCAAATCCAAAAGACTCAAATCGAAAAGAATCGAATCGAATCAAATCGAAAAGAATTGAATCGAATCGATGAGTCGATCAAAAAGAATCGAATCGAATCGAATCAAAATGAAAGAATCAAATCTAATCGAATTGAATTGAAAAGAATCAAAAAGAATCGAATCGAATCGAAAAGAATCAAATTGAGTCGAATCAAAAAGAATTCAATCAAATCAAAAAAAGAGGAATCGAATCGTATTGAAAAAATCGAATCGAATCAAATCGAAAATAATCGAATCGAATCCAAAAGAATAGAATCGAAATTGAATCGAAATGAATCGAAAAGAATCGAATGGAATCGAATAGAAAAGTATCAAATTAAAAAAAAGAAAGAAAAGTATCGAATCGAATTGAATCGAAAAGAAACAATCGAAAACTATGGAATCGTGACAAAAAAATCGAATCGAATCGAAAAGAATAGAATCGAAAAAGATCGAATCAAATTGAAAAGAATCGAATCGATTCAAAAAATCGAATCAAATCGAATCAAAAACCATCGAAACAAATGAAATAAGGACAATCAAATCGAAAAAAATCGAATCGAATTGAAAAAATTAAATTGAACCGTATCGAAATTAATCGTATCGAATTGAATCGAAAAGAATCAAATCGAATAGAAAAGACTCGAATTGAAAAGGATCGAATCAACAAATCGAAAATAATCGAAACGAATCGAAAAGAATCCAATTGAAAAGAATTGAATCGAATTGATTCGAATTGAATCAAATCGAATGAAAAGAATTGAATCGAATCGAAAAGAATCAAATAGAATCAAAAAGAATCAAATAGAATCGAAAAGAATTGAATCGAAAAGGATAGAATCGAATCGAAGAGAATTGAATCGAAAAGAATCGAATTGAAAGAATCGAATGAATCAAATCGAAAAGAATCGAATGAAATAAAAAAGAATCGAATCGAAAAGAATCAAATCGAATCGAATAGAAAAGAATCAAATCGAATAGAAGAGTCGATTGAAAAGAATTGAATCCATTCGAAAAAATCGAATCGAATCGAATCGTAAAGAATCAAATCGAATAGGAAAGAATGGATTCAAATCGAACCATATCTAAAAGAATCGAATCAAATCGTAAAGAATCGAATCGAATTGAAAAAATCGAATTGAATCGAATGAAATTGAAAAGATAAGAATCGAAAAGCATCGAATCGAATAAAAAAGTATCGAATCGAATCAAATAGAAAAGAATCTAATCAATAGATTGAAAAGAATCGAATCAAAAAATCGAATCTAATCAAAACCAATTGAATCGAATTGAAGAGTCGTTCGAAAAGAATCGAATCAAATCGAAAAGAATCAAATCGAAAAGAATTTAATGGAATCGATAAGTCGATCGAAAAGAATCGAATCGAATCAAAAAAAACGAATCGAATCGAATCGAAAAAAATCGAATCGAATCAAATCGAAATGAAAAGAATTGAAAAGAATCGAATCGTATAGATCGAATCGAAAGAATCGAATCGAAAGGAATTGATTTGAATCGAAACAAATCGAATGGATCGAAAAGAGTCAATTGAAAACAATCGAATTGAATCGCAAAGACTCAAATCGAAAAGAATCGAATCGAATCAAATCAAAAAGAATCGATTCGAATAGAAAGGGTCGATCAAAAAGAATCGAATCGATTTGAAAAAATGAAATAAATCGAATGGAATCGAATTGAAAAGAATCGAAATGAATCGAATCGAATGAAAAGGAATCAAAAAGAATCGAGAAGAATCAAATTGAATTGAATCAAATAGAAAAGAATAGAATTGAATCGAAAAGAAATGAATTGAATCGAAAAGAATTGAATCGAGTTGAAAAAATCGAATCGAATCGAAAAGAATCGAATTGATTCGAAAAGAATCGAATCGAAAAGAATCGAATCGAATCAAAAAGAATCCAATCGAATTGAAAAGAATCAAATTGAATAGAAAAGAATCGAATACAAAAGAATCGAATCCACAAATTGAAAAGAATCGAATCAAAAAAATCGAATCGAAAGGAATTGAATTAAATAGAATAGAATCGAAAATAAACGAATCGAATCGAAACAAAACGAATTGAATCGAAAATAATCGAATCGAATCTAAAATAATCGAATCGAATCTAATCGAAACAAATAGAATAAAAAATAATCAAATCAAAACGTATCGAATCGAAAATTGAATAGAATCAAATTGAAAATAATCGAATCGAATCAAATCAAAAATAATTGAATCAAAACGAATTGAAGCGAATTGAATCGAATATAATCAAATGGAAATGTATCGAATTGAAAATAACTGAATCGAATCGAATCGAAATTAACCGAATCAAATCGAATATAATCAAAACGAATCGAATAAAAAATAATCGAATCGAAAATAATCAAATCGAATCAAAACTAATCGAATCGAATCGAAACTAATCGAATTGAAAATAATCGAAACGAAACGAATAGATTTGAAAATAATTGAATGGAATTGAAAGGAATCGAATCGAAAATAATTGAATCGAAACGAATCGAATCGTAAATAAATCGAATCGAATCGAATCAAAGATAATCGAATTGAAACTAATCGAAACGAATCGATTCGAAAATAATCGAGTCGAAACGACTCAACTCGAAAATAATTCAATCGAATCGAATCGAATCGAATAGAAATTAATCTAATCTAATTGAATCGATACGAATCTAATTGAAAATAATCGAATCAAAACGAATTGAATCGAAAATAATCGGATCGAAACAAATTGTATCGAAAATAATCGAATCGAAAAGAATCAAATCGAATCGAATCGAAAAAGACGAATAGAAAACTATCGAATCAAAATGAAAAAAATCGAAACAAATTGAATCGAAAAAACGAATGGAATGGAATAGAAAAAAATCGAATCGAAAATAATCGAATCGAATCGAAAATAATCAAATCAAATTGAATCGAAATGAATCGAATCAAAACGAATCGAATTAAAAATAATCGAATCGAATCGAATCAAAATAATCGATTTAAATTGAATCGAAATGAATCAAATCGAATCAAATAGAAAATAATCTAATCTAATTTAATCGAAACGAATCGAAATGAAAATAATCGAATTGAATCGATTTGAAAAGAAAGAAATTCGAATCGAAAAGTCTCGAATCGAAAAAAATTGAATCAAATCGCACTGAATCAAAAGAATAAAATCAAATGGAAGTGAAAAGAATCGAATCGATTCGAATCAAATCGAAGGAATCGAATTGAATAGAATCGTTTTGAAAAGAAGGAATTCAAATCGAAAAGACTCGAATAGAAAGATTCGAATCAAATCGAATCGAAAAGAATCAAATCAAATAGAATTGAAAAGAAACGAATCGAAAACTATCGAATTGAAATGAAAAAAATCGAATCGAATCGAAAAACTCTAATCGAATCGAATCAAATCAAAAAGAATAGAATCGAATCGAAAAACATTGAATCGAATCGAATCGAAAAGAATCGAATCGAATCGAATCAAAAAGAATCGAATCGAATCAAAAAGAATCGTATCGAATCAAAAATAATCGAATCGAATCGAAAAGAATCGAATCAAATCGAAAAGAATCGAATCGAAAAGAATCGAAGCGATGCGAATAGAAAAAAGTCGATTCGAAAAGAATCGAATCGGAAACAATCGAATCAAATCGATAATAATAGAATCAAATAGGAAATAATTGAACCGAAAAAATAGAATCTAATCAAAAATAATCAAATTGAATCGAAAAGAATTCATTATAATCGAATTGAATCGAATCGAAAATAATTGAATCGAATCGAATTAAATCGAAAAAAATCAAATCCAATCGAATCGAATCGAATCGAAAAAAATCGAATCGAAAAAAAAGAATCGAATCCAAAATAATCGAATCGAATCGAATCAAAAGTAATCATATCAAATCGAAAAGAATTCATTATAACTGCATTGAATTGAATCGAAAATAATCAAATCAAATCGAATAGAATCGAATCGAAAACAATTGAATAGAATCGATAATAATCGAATCAAATCGAATCGAATAAAAAATAATCGTATCAAAAAAATCGAATAAAAAATAATCGAATCGAATCGAATCAAAAGTAATCAAATCGAATCGAAAAGAATTCATTATAATCGAATCGAATCGAAAATAATCTAATCAAATCGAATCAAATCGAAAAAACTCAAATCCAATCGAATCGAATAGAATCGAAAAAATCCAATCGACTCAATTGAATCGAAACATTCAAATAGAATGGAATCGAAAACAATTGAATCGAATCGAAAAGAATCAAGTCAAATAAAAAATAATCGAGTCAAATCTTCAAATCAAAAATAATTTAACCGAATCGAAAATAATCGAATCGAATCAAATCGAATCAAGAATAATCAATTCATATAAAATCAAATCGAATCGAAAATAGTCGAATCGAATCTACAATAATCGAATCAAATAAAAAAATCGAATCGAATTGAAATATTCGAATCTAAAATAATCCAATCGAATTGAATCGAATCGAAAATAAGCGAATTGAATCAAATCAAGTCAAAAATAATTGAATCGAAATTAATCGATTCCAACCGAATCGAAAATAATTGAATCGAATCGAAAATAATCGAATCAAATCGAAAATAATCGAATCGAAAATAATCGAATCGAATTGAAAAGAATCAAATCAAATCGATAATAATCGAATCGAATCATTGAATCGAATAGACTCGAAAATAATCGATTCGCAATAAATCGAATCGAATCAAAAATAATCTAATAAAATTGAAACGAAAATAATCGAATCGAATCGAAAATAATCGAATCGAATCTAAAATAATCGAATCGAAAAGAAACAAATCGATTCGAATCGAAAATCGAATCGAATCCAAAAGAATCGAATCGAATGAAAAATAATCAAATTGAATCGAAATTAATCGAATCGAATCGAATCTTTTTCAATTCGTTTCAATTCTTTTTTATTTGATTCGATTATCTTCGATTTGATTCAATTCTATTGATTCTTTTCAACTGGATTCAATTCTTTTTGATTCGCTTCTTTTCGATGTCATTTGATTCAATTCTGTTCGATTCGATCAATTCGATTCGATTTTTATCCATGTGATTAGATTATTTTCGATTTGATTCTATTTGATTCTTTTCAATTCTATTCGATTCGATTACATTTTTTTCAATTCGTTTTGATTCTTTTTGATTCGATTCTTTTCGATTTGCTTTGATTTGATTTGATTCTTTTTTATTTGATTCGATTCGATTAGATTCGATTCTTTTCTATTCGATTCGAATCAAATCATTTCGATTCGATTTGATTCGTTATCGAATCAAAAAGAATAGAATCAAATCGAATCGAAAAGAATGGAATCGAAGATAAGCGAATCGAATCGAAAATAATCGAATCGAATCAATCGACTCGAAAACAATCAAATAGAATGGAAACGAAAACAATCGAATCGAATCAAAAATAATCGAATCGAATCGAAAGTAATCGAATCAAATTGAATTGAATAAAAATAATCAAACCGAATCGAATCGAAAATAATCGAATCGAATGGAATAGAAAAATCGATTCGTATCGAATCAAATCGAATCGAAAATAATCAAATTGAATTGAATTGAAAATAATCAAATCGAATCGAAAATAATCAAATTGAATAAAAAATAATTGAATCGATTCGAATGGAAAATAATAAAAATGAATCGAAAAGAATCAAATCGAATCGAAAAGAATCGAATTGAATTGAAAATAATCGAATCGAATCTAATCGAAAAAAATCAATTTGCATCGAATCAAATCGGAAATAATCGAATTGAATTGAAAAGAATCGAATCAAATCGAAAATAATCTAAACTAATCCAATCGAATCAAATTGAAAATAATCGAATCGAATGGAATCAAATCGAAAATAATCGAACCGAATCGAACCAAATTGAATCTAAAATAATCTAATCTAATTGAACCGAATTGAATCGAAAATAATCGAATCTAATTGAATCGAAAATAATCAAATTGAATGGAATCGAATCAAAAATAATCGAACCGAATCAAATCGAATGAAATCAAAAATAAATGATTCGAATCGAATCAAAGTGAATCGGAAATAATCGAAAATAATCGAATCTAATTGAAAGAATCAAATCGAATAAAAAATAATTGAATCGAATCGAAAATAATCGAATCGAATCCAAACAAATCGAATAAAAAATAATCAAATTGATTTGAATTGAATCGAAAATAATCACATCGAATCAAATTGAATCAAAAATAATCGATTCGCATCTAATCGAATCGAAAATAATCCAATGGAAAATTATAGAATTGATTCTAATCAAAAATAATCGGATCGAATCGAATCAAATCGATTCGAAAATAATCAAATCGAATCGAATTGAATCGAAAATAATCGATTCGCATAGAATCGAATCGAATAGAAAATAATCGAATCGAAATGAATCGAAAATAATCGAATCGAATCGAAAATAATAAAATAGAATCGAAAATAATCGAATCGAACTGAAAAGATTCAAATCAAATAGAAAATAATCGAATCAAATTGAATAAAAAATAATCGAATCTAATGCAATTGAATCGAATCGAAAATATTTGATTAGAATCGAATTGAATTCAAAATAATCGAATCGAATCAGAAAGAATCGAATCAAATCGAATCGAAAATAATAGAATCAAACCATAGAATTGGGTCGAATCAAAAATAATCGAATCGAATCGAAAAGAATCAAATTGACTCGAATCGAATCGAATTGAAAAGAATCGATCAAATAGAAAAGAATCGAATCGAATTGAAAAGAACCAAATCGAAAAGTATTGAATCGAATCGAATCGAAAAGTATCGAATCAAATAGAATTGAATCGAATCGAATTAAACAGAATTGAATCGAATCAAAAAGAATCGAATCGAATCGAAAAGAATCGAATCGAATAGAATCGAAAAGAATAGATTCGATTCGAAAAGATTCTAATCGAATTGAATCAAATCGAAAAGAATCGAATCTAATAAAAAAACGAATCAAATCGAAACGAAAGATTTGAATTGAATTGAATCGAATCGAAAGGAATCGAAACGAATCGAAAAATCGAATCGAATCGAAAAGAGTAGAATCAAATCGAATCGAAGAGAATCGAATCAAAAAGAATAGAATCGAATCGTATTGAAATGAATCAAATGAAATCGAATGTAAAAGAATCAAATCGAATCGAAAAAATTCAAGTCGTATTGAAAAGAATCGAATCGAATCGTAAAGAATCGAATTGAATTGTATCGAAAAGATTTGAATCGAATTGAACTGAAAAGAATCGAATCGAAACTAATCGAATCAAAAAGACTCAAATTGAATCGAATCGAATCAAATCGAATCGAATAGGAAAGAACCTATCGAATCGAAAAGAATTGAATCGATAAGAATTGAATTGAAAAGAATTGAATCGAATCGATTCGAATTGAAAAGAATTGAATTGAATCGAATCGAATCGAATCGAAAAGAATCGAATCGAATCAAATCCCTAACCCTAACCCTTAACCCCTAAGCCCTAACACTAAACCTATCCTAACCCTAACCATTAACCCTAACCGTTAACCCTAACCCTAACCCTAACCGTAAGCCTAACCCTAACCCTAACCCCTAAACCCTAACCCAAACCCTAACCCTAACCCGAACACTAACACTAAACTTAAATTGTACCCTAAACTAACCCGTACCCTAACCCTAACAGGTACCCTAACACTAACCTGTACCCCAACTTAACCCGTACCCTAACCGGTACCCTACCCGTACCCTAACACTAAGACCGTACCCTAACCCATACACTAACCCGTCCCCTAACCCTAACCCTAATCAGTACTCTAACACTATCCTGTACCCTAACCCGTACCCTAACCCATATCCTAACCCTAACCCTAACCAGTAATCTAACACTAACCCATACCCTAACCCGTACCCTAACCCTAACCCTAAACGTACCTAACCATAACCCTAACCCCTAACCCTAACCCTAACCCTAACACCTAACCCTAACCCTAACGCTAAACCCTAACCCTAAACCAAAACCTAACCCTAAGCCCTAACTCTAACCTCAACCCCTAACCCTAACCATAACCGTAACCTGAACCACTAACCACTAACCCTAAACATAACTCTAACCCTAACACTAACCCAAAATCTAACCCTAACACCTAACTCTAACCTTAACCCCTAACCTTAACCCTAACACTAACACTAATGCTAACACCTAACCCCTAAAACTAGCCCTAAACCCTAACCCCTAACCCCTAACCCTAACC
Source organism: Canis aureus (assembly GCF_053574225.1). Taxonomy (NCBI): domain Eukaryota; kingdom Metazoa; phylum Chordata; class Mammalia; order Carnivora; family Canidae; genus Canis; species Canis aureus. Next base: position 42,005,080 of record NC_135638.1, on the reverse strand, counting down.
CTAACCCTTAACACTAACCCTTAACCCTAACGCTACCCCTAACCCGTAACCCCTAACCCTAACCTTAACACTATCCCTAACACTAACCCTTGTCCTAACCCTAACCCCTAACACTAACCCTAACGTTAACCCCTCACCCTAATCCTAACCCTAACACTAACCCTAACCCCTAACTCTAAACCTAACCCCAAACCTAACCTGAAACCTAACCCATACACTAACCCGTACCCTAAGCCTAACACTCACCCGTAACCTAAACCTAACCCTAACCTCTATCCTAACTCTAACCCATACCCTAAACCTAACCCTAACCATAACCCGTACCCTAACCAAAACTCTAACCCTAACCCTATCCCGTACAGGAAACCTAACACTAACCCTTACACTAACCCTATCCCGTACCCTAACCCTAACCATAACCCGTACCCTAACCCTAACCCGTACCCTAATCCTAAACCATACCCTAACCCTAACCCATACCCTAACCCTAACCCGTACCCTAATCCTAAACCATACACTAACCCTAACCCATACCCTAACCCGTACACTAACCAGTACCCTAACCTTACCCTAACCCATTCCCTAAACCTAACCGTACCCGTACTCTAACCGTAACCCATACCCTAGCCCTAAACCTAAACCTAGCCCTAACCCTAACCCCTAACCCTAACCTAACCCTCACCCTAACCCTAACCCTAAACCTAACCCTAACACTAACCCTAACCTTAACCCTAAACCTAATCCGAAACCTAACCCGAAACCTAACCCATACACTAACCTGTAACCTAACCCTAAACCTAACCCGTACCCCAACCCTAACTCATACCCTAACCCTAAGCCTACGTGTACCCTAACCCTAACCCATACCCTAAACCTAACCCTAACCCTAACCCGTACCCTAACCCTAACCTGTACCCTAACACTAACCTGTACCTTAACCCTAATCCTACCCACACCCTAACTATAACCTGTACGCTAACCCTAACCCGTACCCTAACACTAACCCATATCCTAACACTAAACTATACCCTAACCCTAACCCGTACCCTAACCCGTATCCTAATCCTAACCCTAACCCATACCCTAACCATAACACGAACCCTAGCTCCTAACCCCTAACCCTAACCCTAACCCAAACCACTATTCCTAAACCTAACCCTAACCCCTAACTCTAACACTAACCCTAACCCTAAAACCAACCCAAACCCCAAACCCAACCCCAACCCTAAACCTAACCATTACCCCTAACCCCTAATACTAACCCTAACCCCTAACCCATAACCCCTCAACCTAACCCTAACCCTAACCCATAACCCTAACCCTTAATCCTAACCCTAACCCTAACCCAAAACATAACCCCTAACCCTAACCCAACCCCTAACCCCTAACCCTAACCCTAACCCTTAACCCTACCCTTAACCCTAACCCTAACCCAAACCCTAACCCTAACCCTAACCCCTAACCCTAACCATAACCCCATACCGAACCCAAACCCTAACCCTAACCCTAACACTACTCCTAAACCCTAACAACTAACCCCTAACCCTAACCCCTAACGCTATCCGTAACCCTTAACCTCAACACTTAACCCTAAACCTAACCATAACCCTTACCCTAACCCGTACCCTAACCCTAACCGAAATCCTAACCCTAACCCGTACCCTATCTGTAACCCGTACCCTAACCCTAAACCATACCCTAACCCCAAACCTAACCCGTACACTAACCCTAACCCGTATCCTAACCCTAACCTGTACCCTAACCCTAACATGTAACCTAAATCCAACCCTGACTCTAACCCAAACAATACCCTGACCCTAACCTGTACCCTAACCCTTACGCTAACCGCAACCCTAATGCTAACCCATACACTAACCCTAAATGGTACCCTAACACTAACACTAACCTGTACCCTAATCCTAACCCTAAAACTAACCCTAACCCGTACCCTAACCCTATACCGTACCCTACCCTAACCCTAAACATAACCCGTACCCTAACACTAAAACTACCCCTAAACCTAACCCTAACTCTAATCATAACCCTAACCCTATCTCTAAACCTAACCCTACCCAAAACCCTAACCTAACCCTAACCCTCACCCTAACCGTATCCCTAACACGTAAACTAACCATAACCCTAACCCATAAACTAAACCTAACCCTAAACCTAACCCTAAACAGTACCCTAACCCTAACTCTAACGTGTACCTTAACCCTAACCCTAAACCTAAACCTAACCCTAAGCCATACCCTAACCCTAACCCTAACACAAACCCTAACCCTAACTCCTAACCGTAACCGTAAACCTAACACTAACCCGAACCACTAACCCCTAACCCTAACCCGAACCCGAACCCGAACCCCTAACCCCTATCCCTAACCCTACACTTAACACTAACCCTTAACTATAACCTTAACCCTAAACCTAACCCAAACCCTAACCCTAACCCGAACCTGAACACCTAACCCCTATTCCTAACCCTATACTTAACACTAACCTTTAACTATAACCCTAACCCTAAACCTAACCCAAACCCTAACCCTAACACCTAACCCTAACACTAACACTAACCGTACCCTAACCCTAAACCGTACCCTAAACTAACCCTAACCATAACCCGTACCGTCACACTAAAACTACCCCTAACCTAACCCGAACACTAATCATAACTGTAACCCTATCTCTAAACCTAACCCTAACCCTAACCCTAACCTAACCCAAACCTCACCCTAACCCCATCCCTAACACGTAAACTAATCCTAACCCTAACCCTAACCCGAAAACTAAACCTAACCCTAAACCTAACCCTAAACAGTACCCTAACCCTAACCCTAATGTGTACCTTAACCCTAAACCTAACCCTAAGCCGTATCCTAACCCTACCCCTAACCCGTACCCTTACTCTAACACTAACTCTCCCATGCACTAACCCTAAACCGTACCCTAACCCTAACCCTAATCCACACCCTAACCCGTACCGTAAACCTAAACCTAACCCGTAAACCTAAACCTAACCCTAACCCCAACCCTAACCCGAACCCTAACTCTAATGCGTACCCTAATCCTAAACCGTAACCTAACCTGTACCCTAACCCATACCCTAACTCGTACCCAAACCCTAATCCCATTCCCTAACCCGAACTCAAAAACTAACCCGTACACAAACCTGTAACCGTACTCGTACCCTAACCCATAAACAAACCCATAGCCTACACCTAACCCTAACCTGAACACGTACCCTAAGCCTAACCCTAACCCCACCCTAACCCTAACCCGTTCCCTAACCCTTACCCTAAACGTATCCCATACCCTAACCCGAACCCTAAACCTAACCCATAAACTCACCCTAACCCTAACCCTAACCCGTAACCTAAACCTAACACTAAACCTAACCCTAAACAGTACCCTAACCCTAACCCTAACCCTAAACCCTAACCCTACCCCTAACCCTAACCCTAACCCTAACCGAAACCTTACCCTAACACTAACCCTAACCGTAACCTACCCTAACCCTAACCCTAACCCTAACCCTAACCCGTAACCTGAACCTCACCCTAACCCTAACCGTAACCCTAACCCTAAACAGTACCCTAAACCTAAACCTAACCCTAACCCTTACCCACCCAAACCCTAACACTCACCCTAAACCCAACCCTAACCCATACCATAAACCTAACCCAAACCCTAACCGTTACCAGCACCCTAACCCATACCTTAACCCGTACCGTAATCCATACCATATCTCTAAACCGTACCCTAACCCTAACCCGTACCCTAACCCTAATCTGTACCCTAAAACTAAGCCTAAACCGAACCCTAATCATAACCCTAACACTAACACTAACCTGTAGCCTAACCCTAACCCGAACCCTAAGCATAACCCGAACTCTAACTCTAACACTTACCCGTACTCTAACCCTAACTGTAACCCTAACCAGTAACCTAACCCTAACCCTAAGGCTAACACTAAACAGTACCCTAAACCTAACCCTATCCCATAACCTAACTCTAATCCTAACCCTAAACCTAACCCTAAACCTAACCTTAACCCGTACACTAATCCTAATCCGTACTCTAACGCTTACCCTAACCCTCACTCGTACCCTAACCCAAACTCTAACCCGTACCCTAACCCTAAACTTACACCAACCCTAAACCTAACGAAACCCAATCCCTGATCCTAACCCTAACCCTAACCTAATCCTAACCTTAACCCTTACCCTATCCCTAACCCTAACCCTAACCCATAACCTAACCCTAACCCTAACCCTAAACAGTACCCTAACTTTAACCCTAAACCATACACTAACCCTAACTGTAAACCTAAACCGAACCCTAAGCCTAACCCTAACACTAACACTAACCCATACCTTTCGAAGTGAAAGGTACAGGCGGTCAACATGTGGGAGGAACAAGCCATAAGCTCATCCAAAGGAGTGTGCATCACTTGGAGGCAGGTGTCCGGTAGTCGCGAATTGACAATGCAGACACTTGGTTCTCACTCCGCTACTGTCCCGCATAGAACGGAATGCTGTGGAAGCGATCCATACAGGCCGTCAGATTGTGGGAGGTACAGGCCATAAGCTCAACTCTGAGAAGCGTGTATGCTTTGCAGGCAGCTGTCTGCTAGCCACTCTTTTATGGGAGTTAGAACCTAGCTACACTTCAATTGAACAAGGCTGTTGGAAATCGCTGTATTGAACTCAGTTACACGTGACTACAAGCCTGAAACGTCTACATGCTTTTCACAACCTCTTCCAGCACCTAACATAAGGATGTTAGGACCTATGTCTACAGGCAGTCAGGTTTTGGGAGGGTCCTGCCCTCACCTGAACTCTCACAAGGAAGCATGTCTACAAGCCAGCTTTCAACTAGCTGCATTCTGATGGCCCTGAGAACGCAGCTGTATTCTAACTCAGGAGGTTCCAAGAATACCACTCTACTCCACCTGGAGACACCTTCCAGGCCTGCATTATTCCACTTGAATCTCACAAGCTTCTGACAAGCGTCTCTGGTGAAGACGTTGGAAGGACATTCTGCAGGCAGTGTGGAACTGTGAGGGACTGCGTGTGAGCCCAACTCTCGGATGTAAGTTGCCGATGGATGCAGGGTTCAATTAGCTAGTATGGAACTTAGTATGTAGCACCAGTCTAAGACAGGAATTACTAGGAAATCGCGGGATTGAGCTTGGAGGCACTACTCCTGTGGGCCTCACCTGGACGAGGTGACTGGTTCCCACCTGGGACTCACCTGGACCTGATAACTTTGCTCCACACTTTGGCCTCACCTGGCCCTGATGACTCTGGGCCCCACCTAGGCCTCAATCTGGACCTGGTGACTGTGGTCCCCACCTGGGGCTCACCTGGACCTGGTGACTCTCGTTCCCACATGAACCACACCTGGACCTGGTGACTGTGGTGTCCTTCTAGCCTCACATTTACCTGGTGACTCCGGTCCCCACCAGGGCCTCACCGGGATCTGGTGACTCTGGCCTGCAGGTTGGCCTCACCTGGACCTGGTGAGTGGGGTTGCCACCTGGGCCTCACCCATACCTGGTGACTCAGGTCCTCATGTGGGCCTAACATGGACCTGGTCTCTTTCTATGCCTCACCAGGACCTGGTGATTCTGATCCTCATCTGGGCCTTGCATGGCCCTAGTGACTCTGGGCCTCACCTAGGCATCATTGGGACCTGGATACTCTATTGCACACCTGGGCCGCCCTTTGACCGGGGACCTCTGGTCCCACTCTGGGCCTCAAACTAAACTGGTTACTCTGGTTCCCTCTGGGCCTCAACATTATTACCTGGTGACTCTGTCCCCCCTGCGCTTCAATGGACCTGATGAATGTGGTCCTTACCTGGTCGTCACCTGGACCTGGTGACTCTGGTCACCACCTGGGTCTCACCTGGACTTGGTGAATCTTGTTGAGACCTGGGGCTCACCTGGACCTTGTGACTTTGGTCCGGACATGAATTCACCTGGATCTGGTGGCTCTGGTTCCTATATGGGACCCTCCTGGACCTGGTTCCTGTGGCCCCCCTTCTGTCCTCACCTGGAACTAAATGACACTGATCCATATTTAGGCCTCACCTGGACCTGGTGACTCTGGTCCTTACCTGGGCATCACTGGGACCTGGTTACTCTCTTCTATACCTGGGCCTCACCTGGACCTTGTGACTCTGGTCACCCTCTGGACCTCACCCTGACGTGGTGACTGTGGTCCCCCCTGGGCCTCACCTGGATGAGGTGACTGGTTCCCACAGGGACCTCACCTGGACCTGGTGGATCTGGTCCTCACATGGGCATCATGGGACCTTGTTACTCAGTTCCACATCGGGGCCTCACCTGGACCTAGTGACTCTCATCCCTCTCTGGGCCTCTCCCTGACGTGGTGACTCTGGTCCCCACCTGGATTTCACCTGGACCGGGTGACTCTGGTCCCCCTCTGGGCCTCACCGGGAGCCTGGGACTCTGGTCCTCAACTGGGCCTCAACAGGACCTGGTGAATCTACTCCTTACTTACACCTCGTCTGGACCTTATGACTCTGGTCCCACCTGGGCATCAATGGGACATGGTTACTCTGATCCCCACCTGGGACTCACCTGGACCTGATAACTTTGATCCACTCTTTGGCCTCACATGGCTCTGATGACTCTGGGCTCCCCACCTAGCCCTCAATCTGGACCTGGTGACTGTGGTCCCCACATGGGTCTCACCTAGACCTGGTGACTCTTGTTCCAAATGAACCACACCTGAACCTGGTGACAGTGGAGTCCTTCTAGCCTCACATTTACCTAGTGACTCCGGTCCCCACCAGGGCCTCACCTGGATCTCGTGACTCTGGACTGCAGGTTGGCCTCACCTGGACCTGGTGAGTGGGGTTGCCACCTGGGTCTCACCCATACATGGTGACTCAGGTCTCGACGTGTGCCTTACTTGGACCTGGTGAATCTGGTCCTTACCTTGTCCAAACCCGGACCTGTTGACTCTGGTCTCCACCTTGGCCTCACCTGGACCTGGTGAATCTGGTCCCCATCTGGGCCTCACCCAGTCCTGGTGACTTTGTTCCCCACCTGGACCTGATTGCTGTGGACTCCTTCTTGGCCTCACCTGAAACTGGTGACGCTGATCCTATCTGGAACCCACCCAGATCTGGTGACTCTGGTATTCACCTGGGCATAATTGGGACCTGGTTACTCTGTTTCACACCTGAGCCTCACCTGGACTTGAAGACTCTGGAACCTTTCTGGGATTCACCCTGACCTTGGGACTCTGGTCCCCATCTGGATGTCACCTGGACCAGGTGATTCTTGTACCCCCCTAGGCCTCATCCAGACCTGGGGACTCTGGTCCTCAACTGGGCCTCACCTGGACCTAGTGAATATGCTCCCCACCTGGGCTTCATCTGGTCTGGTGACTCTGGTCCCTACCTGGGCATCATCGGGACATATTTACTCTATTCCCCACTGGGACTCACCTGGACCTGGTAACTCTTGTCCTCACTTTGGTCTCTTCTGTACCAGGTGACTCTGACCCCACCTGGGCCTCACCTGGAACTGGTGACTCTGATCCTCAGCATGGCCTCACCTGACCTGGTGACTGTGGTTCCCACCGGGACCTCACCTGGACCTAATGTCACTGGTCCCCACCTGGGCCTCACCTGAAAATGGTGTCTCTGGTACCCACCTGTGTAGCATCAGGACACGGTTACACTGTTCCCTAACAGGACCAACCTGGACCTGTTAACTCTGGTCTTCACCTGGGCCACACCTGGACATGGTGACACTGGTTCCCACCTGGGTCTCACCTGGACCTGGTTACTCTCATTCCAACATGGACCTCATGTGGACCTGGTGGCTGCAGTGTTTCTAGCTTTCATGGACCTGGTGACTCTGGTCCCTACCAGGGCCTCACCGGGACCTGGTGAGTGTGGTTGCCACCTGCACCTCACCTGGACCTGGTGATTCTGGTCTGCACCTGTGACTACCCCGGATCTGGTGACTGTGGTCCCCACCTGGGCCTCACTTGGACCTGGTGACTCTGATCCCCATCTAGGACTCACCTGGCCCTGTTGACCATGGTCCTCAACTGGGCATAATTGGGACCTGATTACTGTGTTCCACAACTGCATATCACCTGGACCAGGTGACCTTGGTCCCCTCTGGGTCTCACCCTGACCTGGTGACTGTGTACCCCACTTTGGCCTGACTTGGACTTGCTGACTCTGGTTGCCACCTGCGTCTCAACTCAAACTGTTGTCTCCGGTTCTTTCAAGGACCTCTCCTGTACCTGGTGATCCTGGTACACACCTGGGACTCTCCTGGACGTGGTGACTGTTGTCACCACCTGGGACTCACCTGGACCTGCTTACTGTGTTCCACACCTGGGCCTCATGTAGACATGTTGACCATCGTCCCCAGCCGGCCTCACATAGACCTGTTGCCTCTGGTCCCCACCTGGGCCTCACGTGTAACTGGTAACTCTGGTCTTCACATGGGCCTCATCTGGACCTGGTGACTCTGGTCCCCTCCTGGGCTTCACCTGGATCTGGTGACTCTGGTCCCCACTTGGACCTCTCCTGGATCTGGTGACTCTGGTCCTCACTTTCTCCTCACCTGGCCCTGGTGACTCTTGTCCCCACTTGGACCTAACTCAGACCTGGTGAATCTTGTCCCCACCTAGTCGTCACCCAGACCTGGTGACTCCTGTACCAGCTATGCCTCAATTCGACCTTATGAATCAGGTCCTCACGTGGGCCTCACATGGAACTGGGACTCAACTGGATTTAGTGGCTCTGGTTCCCACAGGGGGCTCAACTGATACTGGTGACTGGTCTCATTCGATGCCTCACCAGGACCTGGTGATTCTGATCTCCATCTGGGCCTTGCATGGCCCTAAAGACTCTGGTCCTCACCTAGGCATCATTGGGACCTGGATACTCTATTCCACATGTGGGCATCATTTTGACTGGGGCCCTCTGGTCCCACTCTGGGCCTCAAACTAAACTGGTTACTCTGGTTCCCCCTCTGGGCCTCACCCTCTCCTGGGGATTCTGGTCCCCCGCCTGGGCTTCAACTGGACCTGGTGAATCTGGTCCTTACCTGGTCCTCACCTGGACCTGGTGACTCTGGTCACCACCTGGGACTCACCTGGACTTGTGAATTTTGTTGCCACCTGGGCCTCACCTTGACTTTGTGACTGTGGTCCCCACCTGGACCTCACCTGGATCTCGTGGCTCTGGTTCCCATTTGGGGCTCTCCTGGACCTGGATCCTGTGGTCTCCTTCTGGGCTCACCTGGAGCCAAACGACTCTGATACATATTTGGGCCTCACCTGCACCTGGTGACTCTGGTCCTTACCTGGGCATCATTGGGATGTGGTTACTGTCTTCTATACCTGAGCCTCACCTGGACCTGGTGACTCTGGTCACCCTATGGACCTCACCCTGACCTGGTGACTGTGGTCCCCCCTGGGCCTCACCTGGACAAGGTGACTGGTACCCACAGGGACCTCACCTGGACCAGGTGAATCTGGTCCTCACGTGGGCATCATGGGACCTGGTTACTCAGTTCCAGTTCAGAGCCTCACCTCGACCTTCTGACTCTCGTCCAACTCTGGTCCTTTCCCTGACGTGGTGACTCTGGTCCCCACCTGGATTTCACCTGGACCGGGTGACTCTGGTCCCCCTCTGGGCCTCACCCGGAGCCTGGCCTCTGGTCCTCAACTGGGCCTCAACAGGACCTGGTGAATCTACTCCTCACTTACACCTCGACTGGACCTTATGACTCTGGTCCCACCTGGGTATCAATGGGACATGGTTACTCTGTTCCCCACCTGGGACTCACCTGGACCTGATAACTTTGCTCCACACTTTGGCCTCACCTGGCTCTGATGACTCTGGGCCCCCCACCTAGGCCTCAATCTAGACCTGGTGACTGTGGTCCCCACCTGGGTCTCACCTGGACCTGGTGACTCTCGTTCCCACGTGAACCACACCTGGACCTGGTGATTGTGGTGTCCTTCTAGCCTCACATTTACCTGGTGACTCCGGTCCCCACCAGGACCTCACCTGAATCTGGTGACTGGCCTGCAGGTTGCCCTCACCTGGACCTGGTGAGTGTGGTTGCCACCTGCACCTCATCTGGGCCTGGTGATTCTGTTCTGCACTTGAGACTACCCTGGATCTGGTGACTGTGGTTCCCACCTGGGCCTCACTTGGACCTGGTGACTCTGATCCCCATCTGGGCCTCACCTGGCTCTGTTGACCATGGTCCTCAACCTGGCTTAATTGGGACCCGGTGACTCTGTTCCACAACTGGACCTCACCTGGACCAGGTGACTCTGGTCCCCCTCTGGGTCTCACCCTCTCCTGGTGACTGTGAACCCCACTTTGGCCTGACTTGGACCTGCTGACTCTGGTTGCCACCTGCGCCTCACCTCGAACTGTTCAATCAGGTTCTTTCAAGGGCCTCCCCTCTACCTGGTGTTCCTGGTCCCCACCTGGGCCTCACCTGGACGTGGTGACTGTTGTCACCACCTGGTACTCACCTGGACCTGGTTACTCTGTTCCACCTGGGCCTCACATAGACCTGTTGACCATGGTCCCCAGCCGGTCTCACATGGACCTGTTGCCTCTGGTCCCCACCTGAGCCTCACGTGTACCTGGTAACTCTGGTCATCACATGGGCCTCATCTGGACCTGGTGACTCTGGTCCCCACCCCGATTCACCTGGATCAGGTGACTCTGGTCCACACCTGGATGTCTCCTGGACCTGGTGACTCTCGTTACAACATGGACCTCACCTGGATCTGGTGACTCTGGTCCTCACTTTCTCCTCACCTGGACCTGGTGCCTCTCGTCCCCACTTTGACCTAACTCAGTGCTGGTGAATCTTGTCCCCACCTAGGCCTCACCCTGACCTGGTGACACTTGTCCTTAGCTATGCCTCAATTCGACCTGATGAATCTGTTCCTCACGTTAGCCTCACACGGACCTGGGACTCAGCTGGATATAGTGGCTCTGGTTCCCACATGGGGCTCACCTGATACTGGTGACTGTGGTCTCCTTCTATGCCCCACCAGGACTTGGTGATTGTGATCCCCATCTGGGCATTGCATGGCCCTAGTGACTATGGTCCTCACCTAGGCATCATTGGGATTTGGATACTCTATTCCACACCTGGGCATCACTTAGACCGGGGACCTCTGGTTACACTCTGGGTCTCCAACTAAACTGGTTACTCTGGTTCCCCCTCTGGGCCTCACCCTAACTTGGTGACTCTGGCCCCCCCTGGGCTTCCCTTGGACCTGGTGAATCTGGTCCTTAGCTGGTCCTCACCTGGACCTGGTGACCCTGGTCACCACCTGGGTCTCACTTGGACTTGGTGAATCTTGTTGCCACCTGGTCCTCACTTGGACTTGGTGACTCTGGTCACCACCTTGGTCTCACTTGGACTTGGTGAATCTTGTTGCCACCTGGGCCTCACCTGGACCTTGTGACTGTGGTTGCCACCTGGACCTCACCTGGATCTGGTGGCTCTGGTTCCCATATGGGGCTCTCCTGGACCTGGTTTCTGTGTTCTCCTTCTAGCCTCACCTGTAACAAAACAACTCTGATCCATATTTGGGCCTCATTTGGACCTGGTGACTCTGGTCTTTACCTGTCACAATTGGCACATGGTTACTCTCTTCTATACCTGGGCCTCACCTGGACCTGGTGACTCTGGTCACCCTCTGGACCTCACTCTGACCTGGTTGCTGTGGTCCCTCCTGGGCCTCACCTGCAAGAGGTGACTGGTTCCCACAGGGACCTCACCTGGACCTGGTGAATCTGGTTCTCACATGGGCAACTGGGACCTGTTTACTCAGTTCCACATCGGGGCCTCACCTGGACCTAGTGACTCTCGTCCCCCTCTGGGCCTCACCCTGACGTGGTGACTCTGGTCCACACCTGGACATCACCTGGATATCACCTGGACTGGGTGACTCTGGTCTTTCTCTGGGCCTCACCCGGAGCTTGGGACACTGGTCCTCAACTTGGCCTCAACAGGACCTGGTGATTCTACTCCTCACTTAGGCCCCGTCTGGACCTTGTGACTCTGGTCCCACCTGGGCATCAAAGGTACATGTTTACTCTGATTCTATTATTTTCATTTCGATTCATTTCAATTCGATTCAATTATTTTCGATCCGATTCGTTTCGATTTGATTATTTTCGATTTGATTCATTTCGATTCAATTTGAATCGATTAATTTCTATTCAATTCGATTCGATTGGATTCAATTATTATTGATTAGATTCGTTTCGATTCCATTATTTTCGATTCGATTCGTTTCGATTCGATTATTTTCGATTAGATTCATTTCAATTCAATTATTTTTTTTAATTTTTATTTATTTATGATAGTCACACAGAGATAGAGAGAGACAGAGACATAGGCAGAAGGAGAAGCAGGCTCCATGCACCAGGAGCCCGATGTGGGATTCGATCCCGGGTCTACAGGATCGCGCCCTGGGCCAAAGGCTGCGCCAAACCACTGTGCCACCCAGGGATCCCCGATTCTATTATTTTTGAATCGATTCGCTTCAATTCGAATCGATTCGATTCGTTTCGATTCGATTCATTTTGATTCGATTATTTTCTATTCGATTCGTTTCGATTCGTTTCGATTCAATTCGTCTCAATTCAGTTTGATTCATTTAATTTTGATTCAATTTGATTCGATTATTTTTGGCTCTTTCATTCCGATTCGATTCGATTTGATTATTTTCGATTTGATTCGTTTCGATTAGATTTGATTAGATTATTTTCTATTCGATTCGATCATTTTCTATTCGATTCGTTTTGATTCGATTCGATTATTTTTTATTCTATTCAATTTGTTTCGATTCCTTTCGATTCGATTCTTTTCAGTTCGATTCTCTTCGATTCGTCGATTCGATTCTTTTCTATTTGATTCTTTTTGATTCGATTCTTTTCGATTCAATTCGATTTGATTCTATCTTTTCAATTCGATTCTTCTTCATTTGATTCGTTTCGCATCTTTTCGATTCAATTTGATTCGATTCATTTCGAATCGATTCTTTTTGATTCATTTCGATTCTATTCGATCTTATTTGATTCGATTCGATTCTTTTTGATTCGATTCGTTTCATTTCTTTCGATTCGATTCGATTCGATTTTTTTCGATTCGTTTTGTTAGTTTTCGATTCGTTTCTTTTCGATTCTATTTGATTCGATTCTTTTCGAATCTTTTTGATTCAATTTTGATTCGATTCTTTTCGATTCGATTCTTTTCGATTTGATTAATTTTGATTCGATTCGATTCGATTCGATTCGATTTTTTTCGATTCGATTAGTTTCGATTCTATTATTTTCGATTGATTCGTTTCGATTTGATTCGATTCGATTATTTTCGATTCGATTCATTTCGATTCGTTTCGATTCGATTTGGTTCAATTATTTTCTATTCGATTCCTTTCGATTCTATTCGATTCAATTCGTTCGATTCAGTTCGATTCATTTAATTTCGATTCGATTTGATTCTATTATTTTCGGCTCTTTCGTTCCGTTTCGATTCGATTCGATTATTTTCGATTCTTTTCATTTCGATTAGATTCGATTAGATTACTTTCTCTTCGATTCGATTCGATTATTTTCGATTCGATTCATTTTGATTCGATTCGATTCGATTATTTTTGATTCAATTCAATTTGATTCGATTCCTTTCGATTCGATTCTTTTCGATTCGATTCTCTTCGATTCGTCAATTCAATTCTTTTCTATTTGATTCTTTTCGATTCGATTCGATTCTTTTCGATTCGATTCTTTTCGATTCAATTCGATTTGATTCGATTTTTTCGATTCAATTCTTCTTCATTTGATTCGTTTCGATTCTTTTTGATTCAATTTGATTCGATTCATTTTGAATCAATTCTTTTTGATTCGTTTCGATTCGATTCGATCTTTTTTGATTCGATTCGATTCTTTTCGATTCGATTCGTTTTCGATTCGATTTGATTCGATTTTTATCGCTTTGATTCGTTAGTTTTCGATTCATTTCTTTTCGATTCTATTCGACTCGATTCTTTTCAATTTGATTTGATTCTTTTCTAATCTTTTTGATTCAATTTTGATTCGATTCTTTTCGATTCGATTTGATTCAATTCGATTATTTTCGATTCGATTCGATTCGATTATTTTCAATTCGATTCATTTCGATTCGTTTCGTTTCAATTATTTTCGATTCAATTCGTTTCGATTTATTTTTGATTCAATTAGATTATTTTCGATTCGATTAGTTTCGATTCAATTTTTTCTATTCGATTCGATTCGATTATTTTCAATTCGATTCGTTTCGTTTCAATTATTTTCGATTCAATTCGTTTCGATTTATTTTTGATTCAATTAGATTATTTTCGATTCAATTCGATTCGATTCAATTATTCTTGATTTGATTCGTTTCAATTAGATTTGATTCGATTATTTTCGATTCGATTCATTTCGATTCGATTATTTTCGAATCGATTCGCTTCAATTTGAATCGATTCAATCATTTTCGATTCGATTCGTTTCAATTATTTTTGATTCGATTCATTTCGATTCGATTCGATTCGTTTCGATTCGATTCTTTTCTATTCGATTCAATTCGTTTTGATTCGATTATTTTCTATTCGATTCATTTCGATTCTATTCGATTCAATCATTTTTATTCAATTCGATTCTTTTAATTTCGATTCAATTTGATTCGATTACTTTCGGCTGATTCATTCTGATTCAATTCGATTCGAATATTTTTGATTCGATTCGTTTCAATTAGATTCCAATAGATTATTTTCTCTTCGATTCGATTCGATTATTTTCTATTCGATTCGTTTTGATTTGATTCGATTCGATTATTTTTTATTCCATTCAAGTCGATTCGATTCCTTTCGATTCGATTCGATTCTCTTTGATTCGTCGATTTGATTCTTTTCTATTTGATTCTTTTCGATTCAATTCGATTCTTTTTGATTCAATTCTTTTCGATTCAATTCGATTTGATTCGATTTTTTCTATTCGATTCTTCTTTATTTGATTCGTTTCGATTCTTTTCAATTCAATTTGATTCGATTCATTTCGAATCGATTCTTTTTGATTCGTTTTGATTCGATTCAATCTTTTATGATTCGATTCTTTTCTATTCGTTTTTTTCGATTCAATTCAATTAGATTTTTTTCGATTCGATTCGTTAGCTTTTGATTCATTTCTGTTTGATTCTATTCGATTCGATTCTTTTCGATTCGATTCGATTCTTCTCGAATATTTTGAATCAATTTTGATTCGATTCTTTTCGATTCGATTTGATTCGATTCGATTAATTTCGATTCGATTTGATTCGATTCTATTAGATTTTTTTCGATTCAATTACTTTCGATTCTATTATTTTTGATTCGATTCATTTGATTCGATTCATTTCGATTATTTTCGATTTGATTCGTTTCGATTTTATTATTTTCATTTCGATTCATTTCGATTCGATTCAATTATTTTCGATCCGATTCGTTTCGATTCGATTATTTTCGATTTGATTCGTTTCGATTCAATTCGATTCGATTCCTTTCTATTCAATTCGATTCGATTCAATTATTATTGATGAGATTCGTTTCAATTCCATTATTTTCGATTCGATTTGTTTCTATTCGATTCATTTATTTTTGAATCGATTTGTTTCGATTCGATTATTTTTGATTCGATTCGATTACTTTCCATTCGATTATTTTCGATGCAATTCGTTTCGATTCATTCGATTCGATAATTTTCGATTAAATTCGTTTCGATTCGACTTGATTATTTTCGATTGGATTCAATTTGATTCGATTATTTTCGATTTGATTCGTTTCAATTCGAGTATTTTTGATTCAATTTGTTTTGATTCGATTCAATTATTATCGATTAGATTCGTTTCGATTCAATTATTTTCGAGTCGATTCGTTTCGATTCGATTATTTTCGGTTCGATTCATTTCGATTCGATTCGATTATTTTTGATTCGATTCATTTTCATTCGATTCAATTATTATCGAGTAGATTCGTTTCAATTTGATTATTTTCGATTCGATTCGTTTCGATTCAATTCGATTATTTTCTATTCTTTTCGTTTTGATTCAATTCAATTATTTTCGAGTCGATTCGTTTCGATTCAATTATTTTCGATTCGATTCATTTGGATTTGATTCGATTCGATTCGTTTCGTTTTGATTATTTCCTATTAGATTCGTTTCGATTTGATTCAATTATTTTCAATTCGATTCGTTTCGATTTGATTATTTTCGATTCAATTCGTTTCGATTCGATTATTTTCGATTCGATTCATTTTGATTCAATTCGATTTGATTATTTTGATTCGATTCGTTTCGATTCGATTATTTTCGATTCAATTCGTTTCAATTCGATGCGATTCGATTATTTTCTATTCGATTCGATTCGATTCAATTCGATTATTTTCGATTTGATTCGTTTCGATTCGATTATTTTTGATTCATTTCGTTTCGATTCGATTCAATTATTATCGATTAGATTCTTTTTCATTCAATTATTTTCGATTCGATTCATTTCGATTCAATTCGATCGATTATTTTTGATTCGGTTCGTTTCGATTTGATGATTTTCGATTCAATTCGTTTCGATTCGATTCAATTATTTTCGATTCGATTCGTTTCGATTCGATTATTTTCTATTCAATTCGATTATTTTCGATTCGATTCGTTTCGATTCGATTATTTTCTATTCGATTCATTTCGATTCCATTCAATTAGTTTCGATTCGATTCATTTCGTTTTAATTCGATCTTTTCGATTCCATTCGTTTCGATTCAATTATTTTTTATTCTATTCGATTCGAATCTTTTCAATTCGATTCGATTCTTTTCTATTTGATTCGTTTCATTTGATTATTTTCGATTCGATCCGTTTCAATTCGATTCGATTCGTTTCAATTCAATTACATTTGATTCGAATTGTTTTGATGCGATTCAGTTATTTTCGAGTCGATTCGTTTCGATTTGATTACTTTCGATCCGATTCGTATTGATTAGATTCGATTCGATTATTTTCGATTCGATTCGTTTCGATTCAATTATTTTCCATTAGATTCGTTTCGATTGGATTCAATTATTTCAATTAGATTAGTTTCAATTTGATTATTTTTGACTCAATTCATTTTGATTCGATTCGATTATTTTTTATTTGATTCGATTCAATTTGATTCTTTTTGATTCGATTCGATTCTTTTCAATTCGATTCGATTCTTTACCATTCGATGTGATTCGATTCGTTTTGATTCTTTTCGGTTCGATTCTTTTCGATTCAATTCGATTCTTTTCGATTCTATTCCATTCAATTCGATTCTTTTCGATTTGATTTGTCTCGATTGTTTTCGATTCGATTCAGTTCTTTCGATTCGATTCGATTTGATTCTTTTCGATTCGATTTGATACGATTCTTTTCATTTTGATTCGAATAGATTCTCTTTGATTCTATTTTCGTTTGTTTTCTATTCTATTCGATTTTTTCGATTCAATTCGTTTTGATTCTTTTCGATTCTATTTGATTTCATTCTTTTCAATTCGTTTCAATTCGATTCTTTTGGATTCCATTAAATTTGATTCGTTTCTTTTCGATTTGATTAGATTCTTTTCAATTCGATTTGATTGGTTTCAATTCAATTCGATTCGATTATTTTCGATTCCATTAAATTTCATTCGATTCTTTTCAATTAGATTCTTTTTTATTCAATTCGATTTGATTGGATTCGATTCTTTTCGTTTCAATTTTATTCGATTCTTTTCTGTTCTATTCAATTCGATTCTTTTCGATTCGATTCAATAAGATTAGATTCTTTTCGATTCGATTCAATACAACTCGATTCTTGTCGATTCGATTCTATTCAATTCTTTTCGATTGGATTAGATTCGATTCGAATTGATTTGATTCTTTTTGATTTGATTCGATTACAATATATTCGACCGATTTCATTCGATTCTTTTCGTTTTGGTTTGATTCCTTTCAATTCGATTCGATTTTTTTCATTCAATTCGATTCAATTTGATTCGATTCTTTTCCATTCAAATGGATTCGTTTCGATTCGATTAGTTTTGATTCGATTATTTTCGATTTGATTCAATTCGAGTCTTTTCGATTCGATTCTTTTCATCGATTGGATTCGATTCTTTCATTTCGATCCCTTTCGATTCGATTCTTTTCAATTCGATTCGATTCTTTTTGATTTGATTCTATACGATTCTTTTGTATTCGAATCGATTCGATTCTTTTCACTGCGATTCGGTTTGATTCTATTTGATTCGATTCTATTCGATTTTTGTCAATTCGATTCTTTTCGATTCCATTCGATTCGATTCTTTTCTATTCGATTCTTTTGTTTCGATTCGATTCTTTTCGATTCAATTCTATTCAATTTGATTCTTTTCGATTCCATTAAATTTGATTCGATTCTTTTCGATTCAATTTGATTTTTTTCGATTCGATTCGATTCTATTTGATTTTTTTCGATTCAATTCAATTCAATTCTTTTAGTTTCGATTCGATTCTTTTCGAATCGATTCAATTCTTTTCGATTCGATTGAATTTGACTCTTTTCAATTCTTTTTGATTCGATTAGATTCCTTTTGATTCCATTCGATTTGATTCTTTTGATTCGATTCTTTTCGATTCGATTAGATTCCATTCTTTTCAATTCGAATAGATTCCATTCTTTTCGATTCTTTTAAATTCGATTCTATTCAATTCTTTTCAATTCGAATCTATTCGATTCAAATCGGTTTTTTTCAATTCTATTCTAATCCATTGGATTCTTTTCTATTTGATTCGATTCGATTCTATTTTTTTCGATTCGATTCTTTTCGATTCAATTCGATTCGATTTTTTCGATTCAATCGATTCAAATCGATTCTTTTCTATTCAATTCCATTCAATTCGATTCGATTTTTTCGATTTCTTCGATACGATTCCATTCTTTTCTATTCGATTCAATTCTTTTTTATTCAATTCGATTAGATTCTTTAGATTCGATTCGATTATTTCGTTTCAATTCAATTCGATGATTTTTGGTTCTCTTCGATTCGATTCTTTTCAATTTGATTTGATTTGATTATATTCCATTCAGTTCCATTCGGTTTGATTTTTTGATTGGATTTGATTCTTTTTGATTCTATTCAAGTAGATTCAATTAGATTCGATTCTTTTCGATTCGATTCGATTCGATTAGATTCTTTTCGATTCTTTTTGAATCGATTTGATTCGATTTTTTTCCGATTCGATTCGATTCCATTCCATTCTTTTTGATTCGATTCGATTGTTTTTGATTCAATTCGATTCGATTCGATTTTTTTCTATTCAATTCGATTCATTCGATTTTTTCCGCTTCCATTCCATTCGATTCTTTTGATTCGATGCGAATCCATTCGATTTTTTTCCATTCAATTCTATTCGTTTTGATTTGATTAGAATTGATTAGATTCCTTTCTATTTGATTCGATTCGATTTGATTCCTTTCATTTCGATTCGATTCTTTTAGATTCAATTCTTTTCGATTCGATTCCATTCGATTCAATATTTCTTTTAGATTCTTTTCGATTTGATTCTATTCAATTAGATTCGATTCTTTTTGATTCTATTCAATTCGATTCTTTTTGATTCAATTCGATTCGATTCTTTTGATTCGATTCGATTCTTTTCATTTCAATTTGATTCAATTCTTTTCGATTTAATTCGATTCCATTCTTTTTGATTCGATTAGATTCGATTCCTTTCGATTATTTTCAATTCGATTTGATTCGATTCAATTCGAATCTATTCGGTTCAAATCGGTTTTTTCAATGCGATTACATTCGATTCGATTTGATTCGATTTTTTTATTCTATTCGATTCAATTCGATTCTTTTCCATTCAATTCAATTGTATTTGATTCAATTCGATTCGATTCTTTCGATTCTATTCGATTCGATTATTTTCATTTCGATTCAATTCGATTTGATTTGATTATATTCGATTCAGTTCGATTCGATTTGATTTTATTGATTGGATTCGATTCTTTTCGATTCTGTTCTTTTTGTTTAGATTCAATTAGACTCGATTCTTTTCGTTTCGATTCGATTAGATCAGATTCTTTACGATTCTTTTCTAATCGATTTGATTCGATTAAGATTCGATTCTTTTTGATTCAATTCGATTCAATTCTTTTGATTCGATTCTATTCTTTTCGATTTGATCCGATTTGATTCGATTCATTTCGATTTGATTCAATTTGATTCAATACATTTCTATTCGATTCGATTTAATTCTTTTAGATTCGATTCTTTTAGATTCGATTCTTTTCGAAACGATTCGATTCGATTCTTTTGATTCGATGCGATTCGATTCAATTTTTTGGTAAGATTCTTTTCGATTCGATTTGATTCGAATCGATTGAATTCTTTTCTATTTGATTCGATTCGATTATTTTCGATTCGATTCTTTTTATTCGAATCTATTCCATTCAAATGGATACTTTTCCATTTGATTCCACTCAATTCGATTCGATTCTTTTTGATTCTATTCGATTTGATCGATTCTTTTCGATTCGATTCTTTTTGATTCAATTCGATTAGATTAATACGATTCTATTCAATTCTATTCGATTATTTTCATTTCGATTCAATTCGATTCTTTCGATTCAATTAGATTCGATTCTTTTCGATTCGATTAGATTCAATTCTTTTTTATTCTTTTCAATTCGATTCGAGTCGATTCTTTTCGATTCGAATCCATTCGATTCAAATCAATTCTTTTCGATGGAATTCCTTTCCATTTGATTTGATTTTTTCGATTATATTTGATTTGATTCGATTAAATTCTTTTCGATTCAATTCGATTCTTTTTTATTCATTTCGATTCTTTTGATTCGATTCGATTCAATTCGATTATTTTCGTTTCAATTTGATTCGATTCCTCTCGATTCTCTTCGATTAGATTCGATTCGATTAGATTCGATTCACTTCGATTCGATTTGATTTGATTTTTTTGATTGGATTCGATTATTTTTGATACTATTCTTTTCAATTAGATTCAATTAGATTCGATTCTTTTCGATTCGATTTGATTCTTTTCGATTCGATTCTTTTCGATTCGATTCGATTGGATTCATTCGATTCTTATCGCTTCCATTCCATTCGATTCTTTTGATTCGATGCAATTAGATTTGATTTTTTTCGATTCGATTCTTTTCGATTCTATTCGATTCGAATCGATTAGGTTCTTTTCTATTTCATTTAATTCGATTTGATTCTTTTCTATTCGTTTCGATTCAAATCAATTTTTTCAATTCGATTCGATTGTTTTAGTTTCAATTCGATAGTTTTCGATTAGTTTCTTTTCGACTCTTCGATACGAATTCCTTTCTTTCCTAATCGATTCGAGTCGATTTGATTCTTTTCAATTTGATTTGATTCTATTCGATTATTTTCGATTTGATTATTTTCGATTCGATTCGATTCGATTTCTTCGATTCGATTCGATTTTTTCTATTCGATTTTTTTGATTCAATTCTTTTCGGTTCAATTATATTCAATTCAATTTGATTCTTTTCGATTTGATTACATTCGATTCGATTCATTTGATTTGATTCAATTCGATTCGATTTTTTCGATTCGATTCTATTCGATTCAAATCTATTTGATTCAAATTGATTATTTTCGATTCGATTCAATTTGTTCTTTTCGATTCTATTCGACTCGATGTTATTCTTTTCGATCGATTCGATTCTTTTGGACTCAATTTGATTTGATCCTTTGATTAGATTAGATTCGATTCTTTTTGCTTCCATTCAATTCGATATTAAGATTCGGTGCGATTCAATTTTTTCGAGTCGATTTTTTCCGATTCAATTCTTTTCTATTTGATTCAATTGGATTGAATTCTTTTCAATTCGATTCGATTCTTTTCGATTCGATTCGATTTATTTGATTCGATAATTTAAGATTCAATTCGAATCAATTCGATTCTTTTCGATTTGATTAGATTCGTTTATTTTCAATTCGATTAGATTAGATTCTTTTTGATTCTTTTCTATTCGCTTCGATTCGATTGTTTTCGATTCAATTCGATTCGATTCTTTTCAATTCGATTTGTATCGATTCGATTATTTTCGATTCGATTTGATTCGATTGGATTTGATCCGATTCTTATCGATTCGCTTCGAATCTTTTCGATTCGATTCTATTCTTTTCGATTCAATTCGATCCGATGCAATTTGATTCTTTTCAATTCGATTCGATTCGATTCGATTGTATTACATGATTTTCGATTGTATTCAATTCGATTCGATTTGATTTTTCGATTCGATTCTTTTCGTTTCAATTCTTTTCGATTCCATTCAATTGGATTCGACTCTTTTCGATGTGATTCAATTTGATTCTTTTCGAGTCGATTCTATTCGATTTGATTCGATTCGGTTTTTTCGATTCGTTTTGATTATTGTCATTTCGATTCGACCTTTTGATTCATTTATTTCGATTCAATTCTTTTCGATTCGAGTTCCTTTCTTTTCGATTCGATTCTTTTCGGTTCGATTCCTTTCGATTCGACTCGTTTCGATTCTTTTTGATTCGACTCGATTCGATTCTTTTTGATTTGATCGATTCAATTATATTCGATTAATTTTGATTCGATTCGATTTGATTTTTTTTTTTATTTTATGATAGTCACAGAGAGAGAGAGAGAGGCAGAGACACAGGCAGAGGGAGAAGCAGGCTCCACGCACCGGGAGCCCGACGCGGGACTTGATCCGGGGTCTCCAGGATCGTGCCCTGGGCCAAAGGCAGGCGCCAAACCGCTGTGCCACCCAGGGATCCCCGATTTGATTTTTTTGATTGGATTCGATTCTTTTCGATTCTATTATTTTCCATTAGATTCAATTAGATTCGACTCTTTTCGACTAGATTTGATTAGATTAGATTCTCTTCAATTCTTTTCGAATCAATTTGATTCGAATGAATCGAATTGAGTCGATCTGAAAAGAATCGAATCCAATTGAAAAAATCTAATCGAATGGAAAGGAATCGAAAGGAATAGAATTGAATTGAATCGAAAAGAATCGAGTCGAAAAGAAATGAATGGAATCGAAAGAATCGAATCGAGTCAAATCTAATTGAAAAAAATCGAATCGAATTGAATCGAGTCAAAAAGAATTGAATTGAATCAAAAACAGTCGAATCCAATCGAATCGAAAAGAATCGAATCCAATTGAAAAAATCGACTTGAATCGAATGGAATCGAAAAGAATCGAATAGAATAAAAAAGAATCGAATCAAATCAAATTGAAAAGAATCGAATCTAATTGAATCAAATTGAAAAGAATCGAATTGAATCGAAAAGAATCGAAACGGATCGTATCGAATCAAAAAGAATCGAATCGAAAAGAATCGAATCCAATTGAAAAAATCGAATCTAATTGAAAGGAATCTAAAAGAATAGAATCGAATTCAATCGAAAAGAATCGAAAAGAAATGAATCGAATCGAAAGAATCTATCGAATCAAATCTAATTGAAAAGAATCTAATCGAATTCAATCGAATTGAATCGAATCGAAAAGAATTGAACAGAATTGAATCGAATGAAATAGAATTGAAAATATTCGAATTGAATCAAATCGAATTGAATCGAATCGAATCTAAAAGAAACGAATCGAAACGAACCGAAAGAAAAGAATCGAATTGAATCGTTCAAATCGAATCGAAAATAATCGAATCAAATCGAATCGAAATGAACCAAAACAGATCGAATCAAATTGAAAAGAATGGAATTGAATCGAATGAACAGAAACGAATCGAATCAAAAAGAATCGAATCAAATCAAATAGAAAAGAATCGAATCGGAAAGAAATGAATCGAATCGAAAACAATCTAATCGAATCGAAAAGATTTGAATCCAATCGAATCGAAAAGAATCGAATCAATTCAAATGAAAGAATTGAAACGAATCGTATTACATTGAAAAGAATCAAATCGAAAAGAATCATTTCGAAATGAATCGAATCGAAAAGAATCGAATCCAATTGAAAAATTCGAATCGAATCAAATGGAATCGAAAAGAATACAATCGAATGAATAAAAGATTTGAATAGAAAAGAAACGATACGAATCGAAAGTATCGAATTTATTCGAATATAATTGAAAAGAATCGAATTGAATCGAATCAAAAGAAGTGAATCGAATCAAAAAGAATCGAATCGAATCGAATCGCAAAGAATCAAATCGAATCGTATTGAATGGAAAAGAATCGAATAAAATCGAATCAAAAACAATTGAATCGAAAATATTCGAGTCATATCGAATTGAATCAAATCGAATTTAAAAAATATGAATAAAATTGAATCGAATTGAAAAGAATCAAATCGAATCAAGAAGAATTGAATTTAATGGAAAAGAATCGAAACAAAACCGAAAGAAATGTATCGATTTGAATCGTATCGAATCGAATTGAAAAGAATCAAATTGAATCAAATCAAAAAGAATCGAATCGAATTGAAGAGAATCAAAACGGATTGAATTGAATTGAAAAGAATCAAATCGAATTGAATGAAAATAATTGAATCGAATCAAAAAGAAAAGAATCGAATTCAAGAGAATCAAATCAAATCGAAAAGAATCGAATTGAAAAGAAATGAATCAAATTGAAGAAAAGAATCTAATCGAATCAAAAAGAAAAGAATCGAATTGAATCAAATAGAAAGGTTCGAATCGAAAAGAATAGAATGGATTCAAATGGAAAAGAATAAATACGAATCGTATTGAATCGAAAGAATCAAAACTAAAAGAATCGAATCGAATTGATTCGAATCGAATCCAATCGAAAAAATCGAAACAATTCGAATGTAATCGAAAAGAATACAATCGAATTGAATCTAAAAGATTCTAATCGAAATGAAACGAAAAGAATCGAAAGAATCAAACTGAATCGAATCTAATTGAAAAGAATCGAATCGAACCGAATTGAAAAGTATAGAATCGAATCGTATCGAATCGAAAAGAATCAAATCAAATCCAATCGAAAAGAATTTACCGAAAACAATCGAGTCGAATCAAATAAAATCGAATCAAATTGAAAAAAAATCGAATTGAACTGAATCGAATTGAAAAGAATCGAATTGAATAAAAAAGAATCGGATTGAATAGAAAAGAATCGAATTGATTCTAATAGAATAGAACAGAAAAGATTCAAATCAAATCGAATCGAAGTGTCGAATTGAATAGAATCGAATCAAAAATTGAATAAAATCGAATAGAAAAAATTGAATCAAATTGAATTTAATCAAAATGAATAGAATAGAAAAGAATCGAATCGAATAAAATAGAAGAGATTTGAATTGTATCGAACTGAATCGAATCGAATTGATAGGAAAAGATTCGAATTGAATCAAATCGAATCGATTATAAAAGAATCGAATTCAATCGAATTGAATCAAATAGAAAAGATTCGAATCGAATCGAGTTGAATAATATCGAAGAGAATAGAAACTAATTGAATCGAAAGGAATTGAACCGTATAGAATAGAATCGAGTAGAAAAGAATAGAATAGAATCAAATAGAAAAGAATTGAAATGAATCGAATAAAAAAGAGAATCAAATCGAACCGAAAAGAAACGAACTGAATAGAAAAGAATAGAAGTGAATCGAATTGAAAAGATTCCAATAGAATCGAATTGAATAGAAAAGAATCGAATCGAATAGAAAAGAATCGAATCAAATCAAATCGAATAGAAAATATTCAAATTAAATCGAATAGAATAGAATAGAAAAGAATCAAATCGAATAGAATAGAATAATCGAATCGGATCAAATAGAAAGAATCGAATAGAAACGAATAGAATAGAATAGAATAGAATAGAATCAAATCAAATCAAAAAGAATCGATTCGAATCGAAATGAATTGAATAGAAAAAATCGAATCAAATTGAATCTAATCGAAATGAATAGAATAGAAAGGATAGAATAGAATCGAATAGGATACAGTAGAATAGAAAAGAATCGAAACGAATCTAATAGAAAAGAATCGAATTGAATCAAATCGAATAGAAAACAATTGAATAGAATTGAATAGAATTGAATCAAATAGAATAGAAAAGGATCGAATTGAATCAAATCTAATCGAATCGAAATGAATCGAATCGAATCCATAGGAAAAGATTCGAATCGAATCGAATGGAATCGAATCAAGTTGAAAAGAATCAAGTCAAATCGAATAGAATAGAATCCAAAGAAAAGAATCGAATTGATTCGAATTGAATATAAAAGAATAGAATAGAATAGAAACAAATAGAGTCAAATTGAATCGAATTAAAAAGAAAAGAATCCAATCGAATTGAATAGAATTGAAAACAAAAGAATCGACCCCAATCGAACAGAAAAGAATCGAATCTAATCTAATGGGATAGAAAAGATTCAAATCGAATCAAATCGAATAGAAAAGAATCGAGTCGAATCGAATCGAATCGAAAGATGTCGAATCGAAAAGAATTAAATCGAATCGAATCAAAAAGAATCGAATCAAAAAGGATTGAATCGAAAGAAAAGAAAAAAAAGCTCGAATCGAATCAAATCGAATCAAAAAGAATCCAATCGAATCGATTCGAAAAGAAAGGAATTGAATCGAAAACACACGAATCAAAAAGAATCTAATCGAATTGAATGAAAAAGAATCGGGTCGAATCAAAAGAATCAAATCGAATAGAATTGAATAGAATCGAAAAGAATCGAATCGAATCGAATCAAATGGAATTGAATGGAAAAGAATTGAATTGAATCAAATAGAATCAAATCGAAAAGAATCAAATAAAAAGTATCGAATCGAATCGAAAAGAATTGAATCAAATGAATTGAAAAGAATTGAAAATAACCAAATCTAAGCGAATTGAATCGAAGAGAATCAAAATGTATTGAATAGAATTGAAAAGAAAATAATCGAATCGAATCAAATCGAATTGAAAATAAACGAATCAATGTGAATCGAAAAGAAACGAATTGAATCAAAAAGAATCAAATCAAATAGAATAGAAACAAAAAGATTCGAATTGAATTGAATTGAATGGAATCGAATGGAAAAGAATCGAATTGAACCAAATAGAATCGAATCCAAAAGAATCGAAACGAAAAAATCGAATCGAATTGAATCAAATCGAAAAGAATTGAATCAAAAAGAATCGAATCGAATTAAAACAAATCGAAAAGAATCTAATCGATTCGAATCGAATCAAATCGAATCGGAAAGAATCAAATGGAATCAAAGAGTATCGAATTGAATCGTATTGAATAGAATCAAAAAGAATTGAATCGAATGGAATGGAATCGAATCGAAAAGAATCGATTGGAATCGAATCGATTGGAAACGAATAGAATCGAATGCAATCGAATTGAAAAGATTCGAATTGAAAAGAATCGAATCTAATCGAATCAAATATACTAGAATAATCGAATCAAACAGAATCGAATTGAAAAGAATCTAATCGAATTGAAACGAAAATAATCGAATCGAATAGAATCAAAAAGAATAGAATCAAATTGAATGGAATCAAATCGAAAGGAATCTAATCGAATTGAAAAGAATCGAATCGAATTGAATCGAAAAGAATCCAATCGAAAAGAATCGAATCGAATAGAATAGAATCAAAAAGCATCAAATAGAATCGAATGGAATTGAATCGAAAAGAATCGAATTGAATCAAATCTAAAAGAATCAAAACGAAAAAATCTATTCGAATCGAAAAGAATTGAATCGAATCGAAAAGAATGGAATCGAATCAAATAGAAAAGAATCTAATCGAATAGAATTGAATAGAATCGAAAGGAATCGAACTGATCGAATAGAATCGAATCGAAAAAATCTAATCGAGGGATCCCTGGGTGGCGCAGCGGTTTGGCGCCTGCCTTTGGCTCAGGGCGTGATCCTGGAGACCCGGGATCGAGTCCCACATCAGGCTCCCTGTGCATGGAGCCTGCTTCTCCCTCTGCCTGTGTCTCTGCCTCTCTCTCTCTCTCTCTGTGACTATCATAAATTAAAAAAAATCTAATCGAATCAAATCGAATTCAAAACAATTGAATGGAAAAGAATCGAATGGAATCGAATTGAAAAGAATCGAAAAGAATCGAATCTAATCGAATTGAAAAAAACTTAATCTAATCGAATCGAAAAGAATTGAATCGAATCAAATAGAAAAGAATCAAATCGAATCAAAACGTAAATAATCAAATCAAATCAAATCGAAAAGAATCGAATCGAATTGAATCAAAAAAATCGAATAGAATAAAAAAGATTCAAATTGAATCGAATTGAATAGAATCGAAAAGAATCGAATCGAATTGAATTGAATATAATCGAATTAAAAGAATCGAATTGAAACGAATAGAATATCGATTCAAAATGAATCGAATCGAAAATATTGAATCGAATCAAATAGAATCGAAAAGAAATGAATCGAATAGAATTGAATAGAATCGAAAAGAATCGAAACTAAGCAAATTTAAAGAATCGAATCAAAGAGAATCGAAAAGAATTGAAAAGAATCGAAAAGAAAATAATCAAATCGAATCGAATCGAAAAGAATTGAATCGAAAAGTATTGAATCGAATCGAATCGAAAAGTATCGAATTGAATCGAATTGAATCGAATCGAATCAAACAGAATTGAATCGAATCGAATCGAAAAGAATCGAATCGAAAAGTATTGAATCGAATCGAATCGAAAAGTATCAAATTGAATCGAATTGAATCGAATCGAATCGAACAGAATTGAATCGAATCGAATCGAAAAGAATCGAGTCGAATCGAAAAAAATCGAAACGAATCGATCGAAACGAAAGATTTGAATCGAATTGAATCGAATCGAAAGGAATCGAATTGAAAAAATCGAATCGAATCGAAAAGAATAGAATCAAAGAGAAAGGAATCGAAAAGAATCTAATCAAATAGTATCGAAAAGAATTGAATCAAATCGAATGGAAAAGAATCGAATCGAATCGAAAGAAATAGAGTCGAATTGAAAAGAATCGAATCGAACGAATCGAATTAAGACTTGAATCAAATTGAATCAAATTGAATCAAAAGGAATCTAATCGAATCAAATCGAATCGACTAGAAAAGAATCTATAGAAAGGAATCGAATCAACAAGAATCGAATTGAAAAGAATTGAATGGAATCGATTCGAATCGAAAAGAATTGATTCGAATTGAATCGAATCGAAAAGAATCGAATCGAATCAAATCCCTAACCCGAACCCCTAACCCCTGCACAAAACCTATCCTAACCCTAACCTTTAACCCTAAACCTTAACCCTAACCCTAACCCTAATCCTGACCCTAACCCCTAACACTAACCCTAACTCGAACAGTAACCCTTAACCCGTACCCCAACCCTAACCCATACCCTAACCCGTACCCTAACCCGTACCCTAACCCTAACCCTAATACGTACCTAACAATAAACCTAACCCTAACCCCTAACCCTAACCCTAACACCTAACCGTAACCCTACCCTGAACCCTAAACCAAAACCTAACCCTAACCACTAAACCTAACCTTAACCCATAACCCTAACCCTAACATGAAACCCTAACCACTAACCCTAAACCTAACCCTAACCCTTAACCCTAACCCTTAACCCTAACCCTAATCCTAACACTAACCCAAACCCTTACCCTAACCCCTAACCCTAACCGAAACCCCAAACCTTAATCCTAAACCTAACCCTAACACTACTCCTAAACCCTAACCCTAACCCTTAACGCTATCCGTAACCCTTAACCTCAACACTTAACCCTAAACCTAACCATAACCCTTACTCTAACCCGTACCCTAACCCTAACCGAACCCTAACCGTAACCCATACCCTAACCCTAACCCGTACCCTAACCCTAAACCATACCCTAACCCCAACCCTAACCCGTACACTAACCCTAACCCATATCCTAACCCTAACACGTACCCTAACCCTAACACGTAACCTATATCTAACCATGACCCTAACCCAAACAATATACTAAGCCTAACCCATACCCTAACCCTTACGCTAACCCCAACCCTCACGCTAACCCTTACACTAACCCTAAATGGTACCCTAACACTGACCCGTACCCTAATCCTAACCCTAAAATTAACCCTAACCCGTACCCTAACCCTATACCGTACCCTATCCTAACCCTAACCATAACCCGTACCCTAACACTAACCCGTACCCTAATCCTAACCCTAAAATTAACCCTAACCCGTACCCTAACCCTATACCGTACCCTATCCTAACCCTAACCAAAACCCGTACCCTAACATTAAAACTACCCCTAAACCTAACACTAACTCTAACCATAACCCTAACACTATCTCTGAAGCTAACCCTAACCCTAACCCATAAACTAAACCTCACCCTAACCCTAACCCTAAACAGTACCCGAAACCTAACCCTAACGTGTACCTTACCCTAACCCTAACTCTAAACCTAACCAAGCCGTACCCTAAACCTAACCCTAACCCAAAACCTAACCCTAACTCATAACCCTAACCCTAACCCCTAACCCCTAAACTAACCATAACCCCTAACCGCTAAACCTAACCATAACCCGAACCCGAACCCCTAACCCGAACCCTAGCCCTTAACCCTAACCCTTAACCATAACCATAACCCTAACCCAAACTCTAACCCTAACACTAATCCTAACCGGTACCCTAACCTTAAACCGTACCCTAACCTAACCCTAACCATAGCCCGCCCTCTCACTAAAACTACCGCTAAACTAACCCTAACACTAATCAAAACCCTAACCCTATCTCTAAACCTAACCCTAACCCATAAACTAATCCTAACCCTAACCCTAACCCTAAACAGTACCCTAACCCTAACCCTAACGTGTACTTTAACCCTAACCCTAAACCTAACCCTAAGCCGTATCCTAAACCTAACCCTAACCCAAACCCGTACCCTAACTCTAACACTAACTCTCCCGTACCCTAACCCTAACCTGTACCCTAACCATAACCCTAATCCGTACCCTAACCCGTATAGTAACCCTAAACCTAACCCGTACCCTAAAACTAAACCTAACCCCAACACTAACCCGAACCCTAACTCTAACCCGTACCCTAACCGTAAACCGTAACCTAACCTGTACCCTAACCCGTACCCTAACCCGTACCCAAACCCTAATCCTATCCTGTTCCCTAACCCGAACCCTAACACTAACCCGTACACTAACCCGTAACCGTACCCTAACCCTAACCCATAAACAAACCCATAACCTACCCTTAACCCTAACCTGAACCCATACCCTAAGCCTAACCCTAACCCCAACTCTAACCCTAACCCATACCCTAACCCTAACCCTAAACGTATCCCATACCCTAACCCAAACCCTAACCCTAATCTGTACCCTAAACCTAAGCCTAAACTGAACCCTAATCATAACCCTAAATATAACCCTAACCAGTAGCCTAATCCTAACCCTAACCCTAAACATAACCCGAACTCTAACTCTAACCCTAACCCGTACTCTAACCCTAACCGTAACCCTAACCAGTAACCTAACCCTAACCCTAACCCTAAACAGTACCCTAAACCTAACGCTATCCAGAACCCTGACCCTAACCTTAACCCTAAACCTAACCCTAAACCTAACCTTAACCCGTACCCTAATACTAAACCGTACCCTAACGCTTACCCTAACCCTCACCCATACCCTAAACCAAACTCTAACCCGACCCTAACCCTAACATTACCCCAACCCTAAACCTAACGAAACACAATCCCTAATCCTAACCCTAACCCTAACCTAATCCTAACCTTAACCCTTACCCTATCCCGAACCCTAACCCGTAACCTAACCCTAAACAGTACCCTAACCCGTACCCTAACCCTAACACTAAACGTAAACCTAAACCGAACCCTAAGCTGTAGCCTACCCTAACCCTAACCCGTACCCTAACACTAACCTCTTACCCTAATCCATAACCTAACCCGTAACCTAACCCGTAACCTAACCCTATCCCTAACCCTAACCCTAACCCGTAGTGTACCCCTAACCCTGAACCTACCCCTAACCCTAACCTGAACCCTAACCCTAACCCTAACCCTAAGCTTAAACAGGACCCTAACCCTAACCCTAACCCGTAACTTAACCCAAACTTTACAGCATTGGAAGTCAGGTCATTCCATGAATAAAGCTCTACTGCACCTGGAGACACAACCATTGAAGTCTGCAGCTTGCCCATTGTGTCCCATGAGCTTCTGACAAACATGTCTAGTGAGGATGTTCGTAACTCCATCTGCAGGCAGTGTGGAACTGGGAAGGACCACGTGTCAGCCAAATCGAATCGAAAATAAATGAATCGAATCGAAAATAATCAAATCGGATCGAATCGAAAAGAATCGAATCGAATCGAAAAGAAAATAATTGAAATGAATACAATCGAATCGAAATAAACGAATTGAATCAAATCAAATTGAATAAAAAATAATCGAATCGAATCAAATAGAAAATAATTGAATAGAATCGAATGGAATTGAATCGAAAATAATCAAATCGAATGGAATCGAATCGAATAGAAAAGAATCGAATCGAATTGAATAGAAAATAATGGAATCGAATAAAAAATCATTGAATGAAATAGAAAATAATCGAATCGAATCGAATCGAATCGAAAATATTCGAACCGAATGGAAAATAATCGAATCGAAAATGATCAAATCGAAAAGAATCGAGTTGATTTGAATCGAGTCGAAAAGAATCGGTCCAAAAAGAATCGAATCGAATCGAATTGAATAGAAAATAATCGATCGATCGAACGGAATTGAATCGAAAATAATTGAATCGAATCAAAAATAATCGAATCGAATCAAATTGAAAATAATCTATTCGCATCGAATCAAATCGTAAATTAAGAATCGAATTTAATCGAAAATAATCGAATCAAAAATAATCGAATCGAATCAAATCGAATCGAAAAGACTCGAATCAATTCGAAAACAATCGAATCGAATCCATTTGAATCGAATCGAAAATAATCGAATCGTATGGAATCGAATCAAATAGAAAATACTCGATCAAATCGAAAATAATCGAATTGTATCAAATCGAATCGAAAATAAATGAATCGAATCGAAAATAATCAAATCGGATCAAATCGAAAATAATCGAATCGAATCAAATCCAAAATTATCGAATCGAATCGAAAATAATGGAATCGAAAAGAAGCAAATAGATTCAAATAGAAAATAATCGAATCGAACCGAAAAGAAACAAATCGAATCGAAAATAATCAAATTTAAACGAATCGAATTGAATCGAAAATAATCGAATGGAATCGAATAAAAAATAATCGAATCGAATCAAATCGAATCGAAAATAATCGAATCGAATCGAATCAAAAATACTCGAAGCAAAAGGAATCAAATCTAATCGAAAAGAATCAAATTGGGATCCCTGTGTGGCGCAGCGGTTTGGTGCCTGCCCAGGGCGCCATCCTGGATATCCGGGATCAAATCCCACATTGGGCTCCCGGTGCATGGAGCCTGCTTCTCCCTCTGCCTGTGTCTCTGCCTCTCTCTCTCTCTCTCTGTGACTATCATAAATAAAAAAAATATAATCGAATCAAATCGAATTCAAAACAATTGAATGGAAAAGAATCGAATGGAATCGAATTGAAAAGAATCGAAAAGAATCGAATCTAATCGAATTGAAAAAAACTGAATCTAATCGAATCGAAAAGAATTGAATCGAATCAAATAGAAAAGAATCAAATCGAATCGAAACGTAAATAATCAAATCAAATCGAATCGAAAAGAATCGAATCGAATTGAATAAAAAAAATCGAATAGAATAAAAAAGATTCAAATTGAATCGAGTTGAATAGAATCGAAAAGAATCGAATCGAATTGAATTGAATATAATCGAATTAAAAGAATCGAATTGAATCGAATGGAATATCGATTCAAAATGAATCGAATCAAAAATATTGAATCGAATCAAATAGAATTGAAAAGAAATGAATCGAATCGAATTGAATAGAATCGAAAAGAATCGAAACTAAGCAAATTTAAAGAATCGAATCAAAGAGAATCGAAAAGAATTGAAAAGAATCGAAAAGAAAATAATCAAATCGAATCGAATCGAAAAGAATTGAATCGATTCAAATCGAAAGAATCGAATCGAATCAAAAAGAATCCAATCGAATTGAACAGAATCAAATCGAATCGAATTGAAAAGAATCGAATCAAAAAGAATTGAATCAAATCGAAAAAATCTAATCGAATCGAATCGAATCCAATACAATCAAAAATCATGTAGTGCAATCGAATAGAAATAAAAAGAATAGAATCGAATCGAAAAGAATCGAATTGAATCGGATCGAATTGAATCGTAAATAATTGAATCAAATAGAAAAGAATCGAAACAAATTGACTCGAATCGAGAAGAATCGAA
The DNA here is from genome assembly GCF_053574225.1 of Canis aureus. NCBI lineage: Eukaryota > Metazoa > Chordata > Mammalia > Carnivora > Canidae > Canis > Canis aureus. Next base: position 41,970,583 of record NC_135638.1, on the reverse strand, counting down.
TCGAAAAGATTGAAATCAAATCGAAAAAAATCAAATCGAATCGAATCGAATCAAAAATAATCGAATCGAATCGAAAAAATCGAATCGAATAGAATCGAATCAAATCAAATAGAAAAGAATCTAATCGATTCGAATCGAATAAAATTGAAAAGAATCGAATCAAAAAAATCGCATCTAATATCAAATCAATGAATCAAATTGAATGGAACAAAAAGATTGAATAGAATCAAATCAAATCGAAAAGAATCGAATCGAACCAATTCGTTTCCAAAAGAATAGAAAAGAATCAAATCGAATAGAATTGAAAAGAATTGAATTTAATTGAATCTAACAGAAAAGAATAGAATTGAAAAGAATCAAATCCATCGAAAAAAATCAAATCGAATCGAATTGAATATAACTGAATCGAATCGAATCAAAAAGAATTAAAATGAATTCAATCAAAAAGAATAGAATCGAATCGAATTGAAAAGGATCGAAAAGTTTCTAATCGAATCAAAAAGAATCGAATCCAATTGAAATAATCGAATCGAATCGAATCAAGAGAATCGAAAAGAATCGACTCGAATCAATTCAAAAGGAAAGCAATTCGAAAAAAAAGTATTGAATTGAAAAGAAACGAATCAAAAACTATCGATTCCAAACGGATATTATCGAATCGAATCAAAAAGAATTGAGTCGAATCATTTCAAATTGAAAAGAATCGAATCTAATCAAATCTAACGAATTGAATCGAATTTAAAATAATTGAAACAAATTGAATCAAAAGGAATTGAATCGAACCGAATAAAAAAGAATCGAATCGAAACGAACAGAATCGAATTGAATCTAATCAAAAAGAATCGAATCCAATTGAATGGAATCGAAAAGAATCATTCGAATCGAAAAAATCAAATCCAGTCGAATTGAATCGGTTCAAAAATCATGTAATCCAATCTAATAGAATTGAAAATAATCAAATAGAATAAAAAAGAATCAAATTGAATCAGATAGAATTGAATCATAAATAATCGAATCAATTCAAAAAGAATCGAATCAAATTGGCTCGAATCGAAATGATTCAAATCGAATCAAAAAGAATCGAATCGAATCAAATCAAAAAGAATCATATCGATAAAAATCAAATCGAATCAAATCGACTCAAAAGAATAGAATACAGTGGAAGCGAAAAGAATCGAATGAATCGAATCAATCGTATAAAATAGAATTGAATCGAATCATCAAATCGAAAACAATCGAATCGAATGGATTCGAAAAGAAAGGAATCGAGTCGAAAAGAATCGAATCGAAAAGAATCAAATCGAATTGAATTGAAAAGAATCGAATCTAAGCAAATCGAAAAGAATCGAATCAAAGAGAATCGAAAAGAATTGAATCGAATCGAAAAGAAAATAATTGAATCGAATGGAAATGAAAAGAATCGAATCGAATTGAATCGAAAAGAATCAAATTGAATAGAAAAGAATCGAATCGAATAGAATAGAATAAAAAATAATCGAATCGAATATAATGTAATCGAATCGAAAAGAATCTAATTGAATCGAATAGAATCGAATCAAAAAGAATCGAAACGAAAAAATTGAATCAAATCGAATCGAAAACAAAAGAATGGAATTGAAAGGAATTGAATCGAATCGAAAAGAATCGATTTGAATCGAATCGAAAAGACTCGAATTGAATCGAATCGAAAAGACTCGAATCGAATTGAAACGAAAAAAATCGAATCGAATCGAATCGAAAATAATCAATTCAAAAAAAATCAAATCGAAAAGAAAAAAATCGAATCAAATAGAAAATAATCGAATCGATTGAATGGAATTGAAAAGAATCGAATCGATTGAAAATAATCGAATCAAAATGAATGGAATTGGAACAAAAAGAATCGAATTGAATCGAATCAAAAAGAATCAAATCGCAAGGAATCGAACTGAAACGAAAAGAATCGAATCGAATTGTATTGAAAATATTCTAATCAAAAAGAATTGAATCGAATCGAATCAAAAAGTTTCAAATCGAATGAAATCGAATCAAAAGAATCGATTTGAATCGAATAGAAAAGAATCGAATAGAATAGAATAGAAAAGAATCGATCGAATAGAATAGAAAAGAATCGAATCGAAACGAAAAAATCGAATTGAATCGAATCGATATGAATCAAATCGAAATGAATCAAAAAGAATCCAATCAAATAGAAAAGAATAGAATAGAATCGAAAGGAATTGTGGGGATCCCTGGGTGGTGCAGTGGTTTAGCGCCTGCCTTTGTCCCAGGGCGCGATCCTGGAGACCTGGGATCGAATCCCACGTCGGGCTCCCGGTGCATGGAGCCTGTTTCTCTCTCTGCCTGTGTCTCTGCCTCTCTCTCACTGTGTGCCTATCATAAATAAATAAAAGTTTTTTTAAAAAAAGAAAGGAATCGAATCTAATCGAATGGAATGGAATTGAAAACTATCGAATTGAATCGAATATAATCGAACCGAAAAGAATAGAATTGAAGAGAATCGAAAAGAATCGAATCGAATCGAATTGAAAAGAATCAAATCGAAAAGAATCGAATCGACTCAAATCGATTAGGAAAGAAAGGAATTCGTATCAAAAATAATCTAAAAGAAACGAATTGAAAACCTTCTAATCGAAACGAAAATAATCGAATTGAATCGAAAATATCGAATTGAATTGAATCGATATGAATCAAATCGAAATGAATCAAAAAGAATCCAATCAAATAGAATAGAATAGAATAGAATAGAATAGAATAGAATAGAATAGAATAGAATAGAAAGGAATCGTGGGGATCCCTGGGTGGTGCAGTGGTTTAGCGCCTGCCTTTGTCCCAGGGCGCGATCCTGGAGACCCGGGATCGAATCCCACGTCGGGCTCCCGGTGCATGGAGACTGTTTCTCTTTCTGCCTGTGTCTCTGCCTCTCTCTCTCTCACTGTGTGCCTATCATAAATAAATAAAAGTTTTTTTTTAAAAAGAAAGGAATCGAATCTAATCGAATGGAATGGAATCGAAAACTATCGAATTGAATCGAATATAATCGAACGGAAAAGAATGGAATTGAAGAGAATCGAAAAGAATCGAATCGAATCAAATTGAAAAGAATCAAATCGAAAAGAATCGAATCGACTCAAATCGATTAGGAAAGAAAGGAATTCATATCAAAAATAATCTAAAAGAAACGAATTGAAAACCTTCTAATCGAAACGAAAATAATCGAATTGAATCGAAAATATCGAATTGAATCGAATCGAATCAAAAAGAATTGAATTGAAAAGAATTGAATCGAAAAGAATTGGATAGAATCAAATAGAAAAGTATCTAATTGATTCGAATCGAATAGAAAAGAATCGAATAAAAAAAATCAAATATAATCGCATCTAATAAAAAGAATGGTATCGAATGGAAGCGAAAAGAATCGAATAAATCGAATCAAATCGAGAAGAATCAAATAGAATCGAAAAGAATTGAATCGAATCGAATTGAATCAAATATATTAGAAAAGAATCTAATCGAATCTAATCGAAAAGAATCAAAACTAATTGAATCTAATCAAAAAGAAAGAATCGAAAAGAATCAAATCCAAACAAAAAAATCAAATTGAATCGAATCGAACAGAAATGAATATAATAGAATCGAATCGAAAGAATGGAAACAAAGAGAATCGAAAAGAATCGAATCGAATAGAATCGAAAAGAATCGTATCGAAGAAAATCGAAAAGAATTGAATCGAATCGAAATGAAAATAATCAAATTGAATCGAATCGAAAAGAATCGAATCGAATAGAATCAAAAAGAATTGAATCAAATTGAATGGAATCGAATCAAAAAGAATCGAATTGAATTGAAAATAATTGAATCGAATTGAATCGAATCGAAAATAAACGAATCAAATAAAAAATAATCGAATCCAATAAAAAATAATCGAATCGAATTCAATTGAATCGAACCGAAAATAATTGAAACGAATCAAATCGAATTGAAAATAAACGAATCGAATCAAATTGAATCGAAAATAACTGAAATGATTCGAATCGAATTGAAAATAATCGAATCGAATCAAATCAAATCGAAAAGAATCAAATCGAATCGAATTTAAAATAATCAAATCAAGTCGAATTGAAATGAACATAATCGATTTGAATCGAATCGAATTGAATCAAATTGAATCGAAAATAATCGAAACGAATGGAATCAAATCAAATCGAAAGGAATCGAATCAAATTGAATAGAAAATAATGGAATCGAATCAAATAGAATAGAATCGAAAATAATCGAATCGAAAATAATCGAATTGAATCGAAAAGACTCAATCGAATTGAAAATAATCGAATTGAATGAAAATAATTGTATCGATTCGAATCGAATCGAAAATAATCGAATCGACTAGAATCGAAAATAATCGAATCAAAACAAATCGAAATGAATAAATAATAATCGAATCGAATAGAATCGAATTGAAAATAATTGAATTGAATCGAATTGAAACAAATCGAATGGAAAATAATCAAATCAAATCCAATCAAATATAATCGATTTGCATAGAATTGAATCGAAATTAATAGAATCGAATTGAATCGAAATAATTAAATCGAATCGAAAGAGGAATCGAAAAGAATCAAATCGATTCGAAAAGAATCGTATCCACGAAAATAATCAAATCGAATTAAACCGAATCGAATTGAAAATAATCAAATCGAATTGAATCAAATCAAGTATAATCGAAAATAATGGATTCGCATCGAATCAAATCGAAAATCGAATTGAATTGAATCGAAAGTAATCAAATCGAATCGAACATAATCGAATCGAATCGAAAATAATCGAATCGAAAAGAATTGAATCAATTCAAATCGATAATAATTGAATTGAATCCAAAATAATCGAATCGCGTCGAATCGATTCGAATCTAATCGATTCGCATCAAATCGAATCGAAAAACTCCAATCGAGTTGTATCGAAAATAATTGAATCGAATTGAAAATAATCGAATCTAAAAGATATGAATCGATTAGAATCATAAATAATCGAATCAAATCGAAAAGTATCGAGTCTAATCGAATCGAAAATAATCGCATCGAATCAAATCGAAGAGAAAAAAATCGAATCGAATCAAAAAGAATCTAATCTAATCAAAAATAATCGAATCGAATGGAAAATAATCGAATTGAATCCAAACGAATCGAATGGAAAATAATCAAATTAAGTCGAATTGAATCGAAAATAATCGAATCGAATCGAAATTAATAGAATCAAATCAAATCAAATTAAATCGAAAATAATAGATCGAATCAAAAATAATCAAATTGAAATGAATCGAATCGATTCGAATTGAAACGAATCATTTCGAAAATAATCGATTCACATCGAATCCATCAAAAAAATGGAAAGGAATAGAATCTTAAATAATCGAATCGAATCGAAAAGAATTGAATCGAATCGAATCGAAAAGAATCGAATCGAAAAGAATCGAGGCGATACGAATAGAAAAGAATCAAATTGAATCGAATAGAATCGAATCGAAAATAATCGAATCGAATTGAAAATAATCGAATCTAATCGAATCAAAAGTAATCGAATTGAATTGAAAAGAATTCATTACAATTGAATCGAATCGAATTAGAATGAAAATAATCGAATAGAATCAAATTGAAAATATTCGAAACTAATCGAATCAAATCGAAAATAGTCGAATCGAATCGAATGGAATTGAAAAAAATAAAATCGAATTGAATCGAATTGAATCGAGAATAATCCAATCCAATCAAATCAAATCGAATCGAAAATAATCCAATCAAATCGAATCAAAAGTAATCAAATTGAATCAAAAAGAATTCATTACAATCGAATCGATTCAAATTGAAAAGAAAATAATCGAATAGAATCAAATCGAAAATAATCGAATCGAATCGAATTGAATCGAATCGAATCGAATTGAATCGAATCGAAAATAATCGAATCGAATTGAATCGAAAATAACCGAATCGAATCGAATCGAATCGAAAATAATCGATTCGCATCGAATTGAATCGAAAAAAATCCAATCGAATTTAATTGAAAATAATAGAATCGAATCAAAAATAATCAAAAAGGAAAATAATCCAATCGAATTGAATCGAAAATAATCAAATCAAATGGAATCGAATCGAATCAAATCGAAAATAATCGAATTGAATAGAATCAAATCGATTTGAATGAAAATTAATGGATTCACTTCTAATCGAATCAAATCGAAAATAATCGAATCCAATTGAATACAAAATAATTGAATCGAATCGAATAATATCAAGTCTAAAATATTCGAATTGAAAAAAATCGAATTGATTCGAATCTAAAATAATCGAATTGAATCGAAAGAATCGAATCAAATCGAAACTAATCGAATCGAATCGAAAATAATCGAAACGAATCCTATTGAATTGAATCGGAAATAATCGAATCGAATCGAAAATAATTGAATGGAATTGAATCAAATTGAATCAAAAATAATCGAATAGAATCGAACCGAATTGAATCGAAAATAATCGAATCGAATCGAATAAAAAATAATCGAATCAAATTGAATCGAATTGATTAAATAATAATCGAATCGAATCGAAAATAATTGAATCGAATCGAATCAAGGCGATTCGAATTAAAAATAATCAAGTAGAAAGGAATCAAATATAATGGATTCACATCTAATCGAATAGAAAATCTAAAATAATCAAATCGAATCGAAAATAATCGAATTGATTAGAAAATAATCGAATCAAATAAAATCAAATCAAATTGAAACGAATCAATTCGAAAATATTCGATTCACATTGAATTCAATCGAAAACAACAGAAATGAATAGAATCAAAAAAAATCGAATCTAATCGAAAATAATAGAATCGAATAAAAAATAATCGAATAAAAAAGAAGCGATTCTATTCAAATCGAAAATATGCAATCGAATAGAAAAGAATCGAATCAAAAAGAAAAGATTCGATTCGAACCAAAAATACTCAGACCGAACCGAAAGGATTCGATTCGAATCAAAAAGAATTGAATTCAAACAAACTGAATCGAAAATAATCAAATCCTTCGAACTGAATCGAATCGAAAATAATCAAATAAAATCAATCGAAAATGATCGAATCGAATCGGATCTAATCGTAAAAAAAGATTCGCATTGAATCAAATCCAAAAATAATCGAATTGAATTGAATTCAAAATAATCGAATCGAAATGAAAATAATCGAATCGATTCAAATTGAAAATACTCGATTTGAACTGAAAAGGATCGAATCGAATCGAAAATAATCAAATCGTATCGAATTGAAAATAATCGAATCGAATTGGAAATAATCGAATCGAATCGGACCGAATTGAATTGAAAATAATTGAATCAAATCGAATAGAAAACAATCGAATCGAATCGAATCAAATTGAATTGAATCGAAAATAATTGAATGGATTCAAATCGAAAATAATTGAATCGAATCGAAAATGATCGAATTGAATCGAAAAGAATCGAATCGAATCGAAAATAATCAAAACGAATCCTATCGAATTGAATAAAAAATAATCGAATCGAATCGAATCAAATCGAAAATAATCGAATGGAATTGAATCAAATTGAATCGAAAATAATCGAATCGAATCAAACCGAATTGAATCGAAAATAATCGAATCGAATCGAATAAAAAATAATCGAATCCAATCGAAAATAATAGAATCGATTCAAATAGAAAATAATCGAATCGAATCGAATTGAAGCGAATCAAAAATAATCAAATCGAATCAAATCGAAAATAATCGATTCCAATAAAAAATAATCGAATCGAATCGAAAATAATGGAATCGAAGAGAAGTGGAAAGATTCGAATCAAAAATAATCGAATCGAATCTAAAAGATTCAAATCGAATAATAAATAATCGAATCGATTCGATTCTTTTTAATCTAAATAATCGAATCGAATCGAAACAAAAATAATCAAAATGAATCGAATAGAAAATAATCGAATTGAATCGATAATAATCGAATCGAAAAGAATCGAATTGATTGAAATCGAAAATAATCTAATCGAATCGAATCAAAAATAATCGAATCGAATCGAATATAATCGAATTGAATCCAATCGAATGGAATCGAAAATAATCGAATCGAACTGAATTGAATCGAAAATAATCGAATCGAATCGAAATAAATCGAAACGAATCAAAAATAATCGAATCAAATCGAATATAATCGAATCGAAAAGAATCGATCGAATAAAAAATCATTGAATCGAATCGAATACAATCGATTTGAATCAAAAATAATCAAATTGAATCGAATTGAATCGATAATAAACTAATCCAATCAAAATTAATCGAATCGAATTGAATAGAAAATAATAGATCAAATCGAAAATAATCGAATCGAATTGAATTGAATTGAATCTATTTGAAATGAATTGATTCGAAAACAATCGAATCTCATCGATTCGAATCCAAAATAATGGAAACCAATAGAATCAAAACGAATCGAATCGAATTGAAAATAATCAGGTCGAATCGAATCGAATCAAATCGAATCGAATCGAATTGAAAATAATTGAATCGAATCGAATTGAAAATAAGGTAATCGAAGCAAATCGAATCAAAAATAATCTAATAGAATTGAAATAATTGAATCGAATCGAATCGAAAATAATACAATCAAATCGAAAATTATCAAACTGACACAAATCGAATAGAAAATCTTCGTATCGAATAAAAAATAATCGAATGGACTCAAATCGAATTGAAAATAATCGAATCGAAACCAATCGAATGAATCAAAAATTATCAAATCGAATTGAATCGAATTGAATCAAAAATAATCAAATCGAATTGAAAGTAACCGAATAAAAACGAATCGAATCGAAAATAATCGAAACAAATCGAAAACAATCGAATCACATCGAATGGAATCGAAAATAATCGAATTGAAAAGAATGTAATCGATTTGAATTGAATATAATCGAACTGAATCGAAAAGAATCGAATCAAAACAAAAATCATCAAATCGAATTGAAAAAAATCGAATCAACTCGTATAGAATCGAATCGAATCTAAAATATTCGAATCGAATCAAATCGAAAATATTCGAAGCGAATGGAAAAGAATCGAATCGAATAGAAAATAATCGAATCGAATAAAAAAAATCAAATTGAAAAGAATCGAGTCGAATCTAATCAAGTCGAAAAGAATCGAACTGAAAAGAATTGAATCGAATCGAATCGAAAATAATCGAATCAAATCGAACGGCATTGAATCGAAAATAATTGAAATGAATCGACAAAAAAATCGAATCGAATTGAATCGAAAATACCGAGTCGAATCGAAAAGAAAATAATCGAATCGAATCAAAAATAATCCATTCGCATCGAATCAAATCGTAAATTATAGAATTGAATTTAACAGAAAATAATCGAATAGAATAGAATCGAATCGAAAATAATCGAATTGAAAATATTCAAATCGATTCAAAGAGAATCGAATTAAATCGAAAAGAATCGAATCAAATCGAAAAGAATCGAATCTAATCCATTCGAATCGAATCGAAAATAATCGAATCGTATCAAATAAAATCGAATAGAAAATAATCGATCGAATCAAAAATAATCGAATTGTATCAAATCGAATCAAAAATACATGAATCGAATCGAAAATAATCAAATCGGATCGAATCGAAAATAATGGAAAAGAATTGAATCGAATTGAAAAGAAAATAATGGAAATGAATACAATCAAATCGAAATAAAGGAATCAAATTGAATCAAATTGAATTGAAAATAATCGAATCGAATGGAATCAAATCGAATAGAAAAGAATCGAATCGAATTGAATAGAAAATAATGGAATCGAATTGAATAGAAGAGAATCAAAAATAATCGAATCGACTCGAATCCAATCAAAAATAATCAAATCGAATCGAATCGAATTGAAACGAAAAATTGAATCGAATCAAATCCAATCGAAAATAATTGAAACAAATCGAAAAAAATCAAATCGAATCGAATTGAATCCAATCGAAAAATCGAATCGAATCGAATCGAAAATAATCGAATCGAATCAAATCCAAAATCATCGAATTGAATCGAAAATAATGGAATCGAAAAGAAGCAAATCAATTTGAATAAAAAATAATCGAATCAAATAGAAAAGAATCAAATCAAATCGAAAGTAATCGAATAAAATCGAAAATTATCGAATCGAAACGAATCGAATTGAAATGAAAATAATCAAATCGAATCAAATGAAATCGAATAGAAAATATTCTAATTGAATCCAATCGAAAATATTAGAATCAAATGGAATCGAATCTAATTGAAAAGAATCGAATCAAATTGAATAGAAAATAATGGAATCGAATCAAAAATCATCGAATCGAAAATAATCGACTTGAATCAAATCGAAAAGAATGGAATCGAATCGAAAATAATCGAATCGAATCCAATCGAATCGAAAATATTCGAAGTGAATGGAAAATAATCGAATCAAATCGAAAATTATCAAATCGAAAAGAATCGAGTAGATTCGAATCGTGTCAAAAAGAATCGATCCAAAAAGAATCGAATCGAATCGAATGAATCGAAAATAATCAAATCGAATCGAACGGATTGAATAAAAAATAATTGAATCAAATCGAAAAAAATCGAATCGAATCGAATCGAAACGAAAATAACCGAGTCGAATCGAATCAAATCATAATCAAATCGAATCATATCGAATTGAATTGAAAATAATCGAATCGAATCAAAAATTATCGAATCAAATCGAAAATAATCGAATCGAATCACATCGAATCAAAAATACTGGATTCGCATCGAATCCAATTGAAAATAAAGTGAATAAATAAGTGACTTGAATTGAAAATAATCTAATCAAATAGAAAATAATCTAATTGAATTGAAAAGAATCGAACTGAAAAGAATCGAATCGATTCAAATAGAAAATAATCTAATTGAAACGAATATGATCGAATAGAATTGAAAAGAATCGAACCGATTCGAAAATAATCGAATCGAATTGCATCAAATTGAAAATAAACGAATCAAAGGAAATAATCGAATCGAATCGAATTGAAAATAATCAAGTCGAATCGAATCGAATCGAAAATAAGTGAACGACTCAAATCGAATCGAAATAATCGAATTTAATCAAATCAAATCGAATCGGAAATAAACTAATCGAATTGAATCGAAAATAATCGAATCTAATTGAATAGAATTGAATCTAAAATAATCGAATCAAATGGAATCAAATCGAATTGAAAAGAATCGAATCGAATTGAATGGAAAATAATGGAATCGAATAGAATAGAAAAGAATACAATTGAAAATAATCGAATCGAAAAAATCATATAGAATCAAAAAGAATTGAATCGTATAGAAAAGAATCGAATCGAATTGAAAATAATCGAATCAAATTGAAAATAATCTGATCTAATCCAATCGAATCGAATCAAAAACAATCGAATCAAATCGAATCAAAAATAATCGAATCGAATCGAAATTAATCAAATCAAATCGAATCGAATCGAATTGAATTGAATCGAATCAAATTGAAATTGATTTGAAAATAATCGATTCACATCGAATCGAATCGAAAATAATCGAAACTAATCGAATCAAATAATAATCGAATCAAATCGAAAGCAACCGAATCGAATTGAATAGAAAATAATGGAATTGAATAGAATCGAATAGAATCAAAAATAATCGTATCGAAAATAATCGAATCGAATCGAAAAGAATCGATCAAATCGAAAATAATCAAATCGAATCGAAAATAATCGAATCGAAAAGAATCAATTGATTTGAATCGAAAATAAGTGAGGCGAATCGAAAAGATTCGAATAGAATCAAATCGAAAACATCGAATCGAACTGAAAATATTCGAATCGACTCGAATCAAATCGAAAATAATCGAATCGATTTGAATCGAATCAAAAATAATAAAATCAAATCAAATCGAATAAAAAATAATTGAATTGAATAGAATAGAATAAATAATAATCGAATCGAATCGATAAAAAAATTGAATCGAATCGAATCAAAACGAATCGAATTTTAAAATAATTGAATCCAATCGAATAGAAAATATCGATTAGCATAGAATCAAATTGAAAATAATCAAATCGAATTTAATCAAAAATAATCGAATCGAATTGAAAAAAACGAATCGAATCGAAAAGAATCGAATCTATTCAAAAAGAATCAAATCAAATAAAAAAGAATCGAACCCAATCAAAAATAATCGAATCGAATCGAATTGAATTGAAAATCGAATCGATTCAAACCAAATTGAATCGAAAATAATCGAATCTAATCGAATCAAAAATAATCGAAACGAATGGAATTGAATTGAAAATAATCAAGCCGAATCTAAATTAATTGAATCGAATCGAAAATAATCGAATCGAATAAAAAATAATCGATTCGAATTGAAACGAAACGGTTGGAAAATAATCGATTCACATCGAATCGAATCAAAATAATGGAAACGAATAGATACGAAAATAATCGAATTGAAACGAAAAGAATCGAATCAAATACAAAAGAATTGAATTCAATAAAAAATAATTTTATCGAATCAAAAATAATCGAATGGAATCATAAAGAATTCATTATAATCGAATCGAATTGAAACGAAAATAATCCAACAGAATCAAATTGAAAATAATCGAAATGAATCGAAAATAATCGAATTGAATCAAATCAAATCGAAAAAATTCAAATCAAATCGAATCGAATTGAATTGAAAATAATCCAATCGAATCAATCGAATCGAAAACAATCAAATAGAATGGAATCGAAAAAAATCAAATCGAATCGAAAATAATCGAATCTAATCTAAAATAAATGAATCTATTCTAAAATAATCGAATTGAAAAGAATTGAGTAGATTCGAATAGAAAATATTGAATCGAATCTAAAAGAATCAAATCGAAAAGAAAAGAATCTATTCGAATGGAAAATAATCGAATCGAAAGGATTCGAATCGAATCGAAAAGATTCGATTGAATCGAAAAGAATCGAATCGAATAGAAAGTAATTGAATTGAGAATAATTGAATCGAATCAAAAAGAATCGATCGCATCAAAAATAATCGAATTGAACCCAAAATAATCAAATCGAAAAGAATAGATCGATTTTAATCGAAAATTAGTGAATCGAATAAAAAAGATTCGAATCGAATCGAATCGAAAAGATTCAAATCGACTCGAATCGAATTGAAAATAATTGAATCGACTCAAGTAGATTCGAAAATAATAAAAACGAATTGAATAGAATCAAAATTAATCAAATCAAATAGAATCGAATCGAAAATAATTTAATCAAATCGAATCGAATCAATTCGAATTGAAAATAATCAATCGAATCGAATTGAATCCAAAATAAATGATTCGCATCAAATCGAATCGAAAATAATAGAATCAAATTGAATCGAAAATAATCTAATCGAATCGAAAATATTCGAATCTAATCGAAAATAATCGAATCGAACAGAATATAATTGATACGAAAAGAATCGAATCGAATCGAAAAGAATCGAATCGATTCCGTTCAAATCAAATAGAAAATAAGCGAATCGAATCGAATCAATTCGAAAATAATTGATCGAATAGAAAATAATCAAATCGAATTGAAAATAAATGAATTGAATCGATAATAATCGAATAGAATCGATTTGAAAATAATCGAATCAAATCGAATCGAACCGAATCAAAAATAATCGAATCAGACGAAATCTACAAATTTCAAATCTATTCGAATCGAATCGAATTGAAAAAATCCAATCAAATCAATTGAATCGAAAAAAATCAAATAGAATGGAATCGAAAACAAACGAAAGGAAAAAAGAAAACAATCGAATCAAATCGAAAGAATCGAATCGCATCGAAAATAATCGATTCATATCGAATCGAATCGAAAATAATCGAATCTAATTGAATCAAAAATACTCGAATCGAATCTAAAATAATTGAATTGGAAATAATTGAATCAAATCAAATCGAAAATAATCGATTCGAATCTAAAATTCTTATTGAAAAGAATCGATTCGACTCGAAAAAAATCGAATAGAAAAGAATTGAATCGAATCATAACTAATCGAATCGATTGGAAAATAATAGAATCTAATCCATTCGAATTGAATTGAAAATAATCAAATCGAATCGAAATTAATCGAATTGAATCGAATCAATTTGAAAGTAATTGAATCGAAAATACGAATCGAATCGAAAACAATTGAAACGAATCGATTGAATCGAATGGAAAATAATCAAATTGAATCGAAAACAATCGAATTGAATTGAATCGAAAATAATTGAATGGTGGGATCCCTAGGTGGCGCATGGTTTAGCGCCTGCATTTGGCCCGGGGTGCAATCCTGGAGACCACATCAGGCTCCCGGTGCATGGAGCTTGCTTCTCCCTCTGCCTGTGTCTCTGCCTCTCTCTCTCACTGTGTGCCTATCATAAATAAAATTTTTTTTAAAAAGGAAAATAATCTAATTGAATCAAATTGAAACGAAAATAATCAAATCGAATTGAATCGAATTGAAAATAAACGAATCGAAAAGAATCTAATTGAATCGAAAATAATCGAATCGAATGGAATCGAATCAAATCGAAAAGAATCAAATCGAATTAAATAGAAAATTATGGAATCGAATGGAATCAAACAGAATAGAATCGAAAATAATCGAATCGAAAATAGTCAAATTGAATCGAAAAGACTTGATTGAATCAAAAATAATCGAATCGAATCTAAATAATCGATCGAATCATAAATAATCAAATCGAATTGAAAATAATCAAATCGAAAAGAATCCAATCGATTTTAATCGAAAATAATCGAACTGAATCGGAAAGAATCGAATCAAATCGAAAACATCTAATCGAATCAAAAATAATCAAATATACTCGAATCGAATCGAAAATAATCGAATTGACTCGAATCGATTTGAAAATAATAAAATCAAATAGAATAGAAAATAGTCGAATCGAATCAAAAAGAATCGATTGAATCGAAAATAATCAAATTGAATCGAGAAGAATAGAATCGAATTGAAAACAGAATCGAATCGAAAATAATCGAGTCGACTCGAATCGAATAAAAAATAATCGAATCGAATAAATAATAATCGAATGGAATCAAATCGAATCGAAAATAATCGACAAATCGAATCGAAAATAATCGAATCGATTCGAATCAAACCGAAAATAATCGATTTGCATCGAATCGAGTAGAAAATAATCGAATTGAATTGAACTGAAAATAATCAAATTGAATCGAAAATAATCGAATCGAATCGAAAATAATCAAATAGAATATAATCGAATATATTCAAATTGAAAATAATCGAATCGAATTGAAAATGATCGAACAGAATCGAAAAGAATCGAATCGAATCGAAAATAATCGAATCAAATCCAATCGAATCGAATCAAAAATAATCAAATCGGATCGAATCGAATTGAATCGAAAATAATCGAATTGCATCGAACTGAATTGCATCGAATAGAATCGAATAGAATCGAATAGAATCAAAAATAATCGAATGGATTCTAAAATAATCGAATCGAAAAGAATCGAGTCAATTCAAATCAAAAATATTGAATCGAATCCAAAATTATCAAAAAGAAAGCAATCTTCAAATCGAAAATAATCGAATCGAATCGAAAGGATTCGACTCGAATCAAAAAGAATCGAATGGGGATCCCTGGGTGGCACAGCGGTTTGGCGCCTGCCTTTGGCCCAGGGCACAGTCCTGGATATCCGGGATTGAATCCCACGTCGGGCTCCCAGTGCATGGAGCCTGCTTCTCCCTCTGCCTGTGTCTCCGCCTCTCTCTCTCTCACTGTGTGCCTATCATAAAAAAACAGTTAAAAAAAAGAATCGAATGAATAGAAAAGAATCGAATCGAATGAATCGAAAAGAATCAAATCGAATGGAAAATAATCAAAGCGAATTGAATCGAACCGAATCGAATCGAAAATAATCGAATCAATTCGAATCAAAAATAATTGAATCGAGTCGAATCGATTCGCATCGAATCGTATAGAAAATATTCGAATTGAATTGAATTGAAAATATTCAAATCGAATCGAAAATAATCGAATCGAATCGAATTAAAATAATCGAAACAAATCGAAAATAATCGAACCGAATTGTAAAGAAAATAATCGAATCGAATCGAACCAAATTGAATCGAAAATAATGAATCGCATTGAAGTGAAAATAAACAAATCAAATTGAATCGAATACAAAATAATCTAATCAAATTGAATCGAAAATAATCGAATCGAGCAAAATAGAATCAATACGAAAAGAATCGAATCGAAACGAAAAGAATCGAATCGAATCCATTCGAATCGAATCGAAAATAATCGAATTGAATTGAATCGTATCGAATACAATCGAAAATAAATGAATCAAATCGCAAATAATCAAATAGAACCTAATCGAAAATAATCGAATCAAATCGACTTGAATCGAATCGAAATTAATCGAAAATAATCGAATCAAATCGAATCATATTGAATAGAAAATAATCGAATTGAATCAAATTGAAAATAATCGAATCGAATCAAATTGAATCGAAAATAATCGAATGGAATTGAATCGAAAAATTTAATCGAATTGAATCGAAAATAATGGAATGGAATCGAATCGAACAGAATAGAATCAAAAATAAATAAATCGAAAATAATCGAATCGAATCAAAAATAATTGAACCGAATCGAAAATCATTGAATCGTATCGAATCGAATTGAATCGAAAATAATCAAATCGAATCTATTGTATCGAAAATAATCTAATCGATTCGAAACGAATCGAATCAAAAATAATCGAATCGAATCAAATCGAATCGAAAATAATAGAATCCAATCAAATTGAATCGAATCGAAAATAATCGAATCGAATTGAATTAAATCGAAAATAATAGAATCCAATCAAATTGAATCGAAAATAATTGAATCAAATCGAATCGAATTGAAATGAAAATATTCGCATCCAATCGAAACGAAAATAATCGAATAGAATCGAATTGAATCTAATTGAAAATAATCGAATCGAATAGAAAATAATCGAATCGAATCAAATCCAAAATAAGCTAATCGAATCGAAAATAATGGAATAGAATTGAATCGAAAATAATCAAATCAAAAAAAAATCAAAAAAAAAAGAAAGAAAATAATCAAATCGAGGGATCCCTGGGTGGCGCAGTGGTTTGGCGCCTGCCTTTGGCCCAGGGCGCGATCCTGGAGACCCAAGATCGAATCCCACGTCGGACTCCCGTTGCATGGAGCCTGCTTCTCCCTCTGTCTGTGTCTCTGCCTCTCTCTCTCTCTGTGTGTGACTATCATAATATTAAAATTAAAATAATAAGAAAATAATCGAATCGAATTGAATAAAAAAAATCGAATCAAATTGAATTGAAAATAATTGAAAAGAAATCGAATCGAATCTAAATTAATCGAATCGATTCGAATCGAAAATAATTGAATCAATTCAAAAAGAATCGAATTGAATCTAAAAGAATCGAATCCAATCGAATATAATCAATTCGAATCCAACCGAATCGAATAGAAAATAATTGATTCACATCGAATCGAATCGAAAATAAACGAATTGTATTAAATCGAAAATAATCAAATCAAATAGGAAATAATAAAATCGAATCGAAAAAAATTGAAATGAATCGAAAACAATCGAATCGCATCGAATTGAATAAAAAATAATCAATTCCCATCTAATCGAATCGAAAATAAACGAATTGTATTAAATTGAAAACAATCGAATCGCATAGAATCGAATAAAATATAATCAATTCCCATCGAATCGAATTGAATCGAAAATAGTTCAATCAAATTGAATTGAAAATAATCGAATCGAATGGAAAATAATCGAATCGAATCTAAAATAATTGAATCGAAAACAATCGAATTGATTTGAATAGAAAATAACCGAATCGTATCGAAAATAATCTAATCGAATCGAAAATAATCAAATTGAAACGAATTGAATCGAAAATAATCGATTGGCATCGAATGAAATCGAAAATATTCGAATGGAATTGTATCAAAAATAATCAAATCGATTGGAAAATACAAAAATCGAATCTAAAATAATCGAAACGATTCAAATCGAAACGATTCGAAATGAAAATAATCGAATTGAATAAAAAATAATCGAATCGAATCGAAAAAAATTGAAATGAATCAAAAACAATCGAATCGCAACGAATCGAATAGAAAATAATCGATTCCCATCGAATCGAATCGAAAATAATCCAATCGAATTGAATCAAAAATAATCAAAACGAATGGAAAATAATCGAATCGAATCGAAAATAATCGAATGTAACCGAAAAGAATCGTATCGAATCGAAAGAATCGAAACGAAATTAATCGAATTGAATCTAATATAATCGAATCGAAAAGAATCGAGTCGATTCGAATCGAAAATATCGAACCAAATAAAAACAAAACAAAACAAAACAACAACAAAAAAAGAAAATATCGAACCAAATCGAAAAGAATCGAATCGAAAAGAGAAGAATCCTTTCAAATCAAAAATAACCGAATTGATTCAAAACGATTCGAATCGAATCGAATAAAATCGAATAAAAAATAATCAAATCGAATCAAACCAAATCAAATTGAAAATAATCGAATCGAATAGAATTGAATATCATCAAATCAAATCAAAACGAAAATAAAAGAATCGAATCAAATTGAAAATAATCAATTCACATCGAATCAAATCGAAAATAATCGAATTGAATTGAAACGAAAATAATCAAATCGACTCGAATATAATTGAATCGAATAGAAAAGAATCAAATTGAAAAGAATCGAATCGATTCGAATAGAAAATAATAGAATCAAAACAAAAATAATTGAATCAAATCTAAAAGAATCTAATTGAATCGAAAATAATCGAATCTCATCTAATCCAATTGAAAATAACCTATTCGCATCGAAATGACTCGAAAATAATCCAATCGAGTTGAATCGAAAATAATCAAATCGATTCGAAAATAATCGAATCGAATCAGAAAGAATTGAATCAAAAAGAATCGAATCGATTAGAATCGAATATAATAGACTCGAATCAAAAATAATCGAATTGAATAGAAAAGAATTGAATCAAGTAGAAAATAATCGAATCTCATCGAATAGAATTGAAAATAATATATTTGCATCGAAACGACTCGAAAATAATCCAATCGAGTTGAATCGAAAATAATCAAATCGACTCGAAAATAATCGAATCGAATCAAAAAGAATCGAATCAAAAAGAATCGAATCAATTCAAATCGAATATCATAGACTCGAATCGAAAATAATCGAAACGAATCGAAAAGAATTGAATCGAATCGAAAATAATCGAATCGCATCGAATCGAATCGAAATAATGGATTCGCAGCAAATCCAACCGCACCAAAAATAATTGAATCGAATCGAAAATAACCGAATCGAATCGAAAATAATCGAATCGAAAAGAATCGAATAGCCTAGAATTGAAAATAATCAAATCGAATAAAAAAGAATCGATTCGATTCAAAATAATCGAATAGATACAAAAATAATCTATTCGAATCCAATCAAATCGAATCGAAAATAATGAAATTTAATCCAATTGAATCGAAAATAATCGAATCGAAAGTAATCGAATCGAATTGAATCAAAGGGAAAATAATCGAATTGAATCGAATCGAAAATAATCGAATCGAATCGAAATTAATGAAATCGAAATGAATCGAAAAGGATCGAGTCGAACGAAAAAAAAACGAATCGAATAGAAAAGAATCGAATCGATTTGAAAATAATCAAATCGAATAGAAAATAATCGAATTGAATCGAATTGAATCGAAAATAATCAAATCGCACTGAATCGAATCGAAAATAATAGATTTGCATCTACTCAAATCACATCAAAAATAATCGAATCGAATTGAAAATAATCAAATTGAAAAGAATCGAATCTAATCGAATCGAAAAGAATCTAATCAATTCAAAAATAATCGAATAGAATCGAAAATAATCGCTTAGAATTCAATTGAATCGAATGGAAAATAATCAAATTTAATCGAATTGAATCGAAAATAATCAAATGGAATAGAAAGTAATCGAATCGAATCGAATCGAAAATAATTGAATCGATTCGAATCAAATCAAAAAAAATAATCGATTGGCATTGATTCCCATCGAATTGAATCGAAAACAATCCAATCGAATTGAATAAAAAATAATCGAATCGAATGGAAAATAATCGAATCTAAAATAATTGAATCAAATCAAAAATAATCAAATCGAATCGAAAACAATCAAATTTAATCTAATCGAATCTAATCGAAAAGAATCGTATTGAATCGAAAGAATCGAATTGAAATTAATCGAATCGAATCTAATATAATCTAATCAAAAAGAATCGAGTCGATTTGAATTGAATCTAAATAATCCAATCGAATCAATCGAATCAAAAAAAATCAAAGAGAATAGAATAGAAAACAATCGAATCAAATCAAAAAGAATCAAATCAAAACGAAAATAATTGAATCAAATCTAATCGACTCAAATATAATTTAACCGAATCACATCAAATAGAAAATAATCGAATCGAATCGAATCAAGAATAATCGATTCTATTGGATAAAATCGAATCAAAAATAATCGAATCGAATTGAATCGAAAATACTTGAATCGAATCAAAAATAATCGAATCGAATCAAAAAAACTCGAATCGAATCGAAAAGAATCGAATCGAATCGAAAAGAATCCAATCGAATCGAAAAGAATCCAATCGAATGGAATCGAATAGAAAATAATCGAATTGAATCGAATCGCGTTGAAAATAATCGAATTGAATCGAAAGGAATCGAATCGAATCGAATCGAAAATAATCAAATCGAATCAAATCGAAAATTATCAAATCGACCAAAGCGATTCGAATCAAACATAATCGAATTGAATCGAAAAAATCGAAAAGAATCGAAAACAATCGAATCACATCGAATTGAATCAAAAATAATCGATTCCCATCGAATCGAATCAAAAATAATCCAATAGAATTGAATCGAAAATAATCGAATCGAATGGAAAATAATCGAATCGAATAGAATATAATTGAATCTAAAACAATCAAATCGATTTGAATCGAAAATAACCGAATGTCAAAAATAATTGAATCGAATTGAAAAGAACCGAATCGAATCGAAAATAATCGAATAGAAATTAATTGAATCGAATCTAAAACAATCGAATCGAAAAGAATCGAGTCGATTCGAAACGAAAATATCGAACCAAATCGAAAATAATCGAATTGAAAAGAACCGAGTCAAATCAAAAATAATCTAATCGAATCAAAAAGATTAGAATCGAATCGATCAAATCGAAAATAATTGAATCGAATCGAATCGAACCGAATCGAAATGAAAATAATCGAATAACTGGAATCGAAACTAATCTAATCAAATTGAATCGAAAATAATCGAATCAAATCGAATCGAATCGAAAATAATCGAATCGCATCAAATGGAATCGAAAATAATCAAATTGAATTGATCAAAAATAATCAAATCGATATGAAAATAATGAATCAAATCGAAAGAATCAAATGAAAAGAATCGAAATGATTCGAATAGAAAATAATCGAATCGAATCGAAAATAAGTGAATCGAATCGAAAAAATCGAAACGAATCGAAGACAATTGAATCGCATCAAATCAAATAAAAAATAATCAATTCCCATCGAATCGATTCGAAAATAATCCAATCGAATTGAATAAAAAATAATCGAATCGAATGGAAAATAATCGAATTGAATAGAATATAATTGAATCGAAAACAACCGAATCTATTTGAATCGAAAATAACCTAATCGAATCAAGAATAATCGACTCGAATTGAAAATAATCTAATTGAATCGAAAAGAATGGAATCGAATCGAAAAGACGAATCGTAATTAATCGAATCGAATCTAATATAATCGAATCGAAAAGAATCGAGTCAATACGAATCAAAAATATCGAACCATATAGAAAAGAATCGAATCGAAAAGAAAAGAAAATATTCGAATCGAAAATAATCGAATCGAATCAAAATGATTCAAATCAAATCAAATTAAACCGAATCAAAAATAATCGATTCGAATTGATTGAACCGAATCAAATTGAAAATACTCGAATCAAATAGAATTTAAAATAATCGAATCAAATCGAATCGAAAATAAATGAATCGAATCAAATCAAAAATAATCGACTCGCATCAAAACGAATCGAAAATAATCTACTTCAATTGAATCGAAAATAATCAAATCGACTAAAAAATAATCAAATCTAATTAAAAATAATCAAATCGAAAAGAATCGAATCGATTCAAATTGAAAATAATCCAATCGAATAAAAAGTAATCGAATCGAATTGAAAAGAATCGAATCGAATTGAAACTCGAATCACATCGAATCGAATCGAAAATAATCCATTCACATCGAATCGACTTGAAAATGATCCAATCGAATTGAATCGAAAATAATCAAATCGACGAAAATAATTGAATCAAATCGAAAATAATCGAATCCAATTGAATACAAAATAATTGAATCGAATCGAATAATATCAAGTCTAAAATATTCGAATTGAAAAAAATCGAATTGATTCGAATCTAAAATAATCGAATTGAATCGAAAGAATCGAATCAAATCGAAACTAATCGAATCGAATCGAAAATAATCGAAACGAATCCTATTGAATTGAATCGGAAATAATCGAATCGAATCGAAAATAATTGAATGGAATTGAATCAAATTGAATCAAAAATAATCGAATAGAATCGAACCGAATTGAATCGAAAATAATCGAATCGAATCGAATAAAAAATAATCGAATCAAATTGAATCGAATTGATTAAATAATAATCGAATCGAATCGAAAATAATTGAATCGAATCGAATCAAGGCGATTCGAATTAAAAATAATCAAGTAGAAAGGAATCAAATATAATGGATTCACATCTAATCGAATAGAAAATCTAAAATAATCAAATCGAATCGAAAATAATCGAATTGATTAGAAAATAATCGAATCAAATAAAATCAAATCAAATTGAAACGAATCAATTCGAAAATATTCGATTCACATTGAATTCAATCGAAAACAACAGAAATGAATAGAATCAAAAAAAATCGAATCTAATCGAAAATAATAGAATCGAATAAAAAATAATCGAATAAAAAAGAAGCGATTCTATTCAAATCGAAAATATGCAATCGAATAGAAAAGAATCGAATCAAAAAGAAAAGATTCGATTCGAACCAAAAATACTCAGACCGAACCGAAAGGATTCGATTCGAATCAAAAAGAATTGAATTCAAACAAACTGAATCGAAAATAATCAAATCCTTCGAACTGAATCGAATCGAAAATAATCAAATAAAATCAATCGAAAATGATCGAATCGAATCGGATCTAATCGTAAAAAAAGATTCGCATTGAATCAAATCCAAAAATAATCGAATTGAATTGAATTCAAAATAATCGAATCGAAATGAAAATAATCGAATCGATTCAAATTGAAAATACTCGATTTGAACTGAAAAGGATCGAATCGAATCGAAAATAATCAAATCGTATCGAATTGAAAATAATCGAATCGAATTGGAAATAATCGAATCGAATCGGACCGAATTGAATTGAAAATAATTGAATCAAATCGAATAGAAAAC
Source organism: Canis aureus (assembly GCF_053574225.1). Lineage (NCBI taxonomy): Eukaryota > Metazoa > Chordata > Mammalia > Carnivora > Canidae > Canis > Canis aureus. The sequence goes on along the minus strand of NC_135638.1, from coordinate 41,946,850 downwards.
AATCGAATCGAATCGAATCAAATTGAATTGAATCGAAAATAATTGAATGGATTCAAATCGAAAATAATTGAATCGAATCGAAAATGATCGAATTGAATCGAAAAGAATCGAATCGAATCGAAAATAATCAAAACGAATCCTATCGAATTGAATAAAAAATAATCGAATCGAATCGAATCAAATCGAAAATAATCGAATGGAATTGAATCAAATTGAATCGAAAATAATCGAATCGAATCAAACCGAATTGAATCGAAAATAATCGAATCGAATCGAATAAAAAATAATCGAATCCAATCGAAAATAATAGAATCGATTCAAATAGAAAATAATCGAATCGAATCGAATTGAAGCGAATCAAAAATAATCAAATCGAATCAAATCGAAAATAATCGATTCCAATAAAAAATAATCGAATCGAATCGAAAATAATGGAATCGAAGAGAAGTGGAAAGATTCGAATCAAAAATAATCGAATCGAATCTAAAAGATTCAAATCGAATAATAAATAATCGAATCGATTCGATTCTTTTTAATCTAAATAATCGAATCGAATCGAAACAAAAATAATCAAAATGAATCGAATAGAAAATAATCGAATTGAATCGATAATAATCGAATCGAAAAGAATCGAATTGATTGAAATCGAAAATAATCTAATCGAATCGAATCAAAAATAATCGAATCGAATCGAATATAATCGAATTGAATCCAATCGAATGGAATCGAAAATAATCGAATCGAACTGAATTGAATCGAAAATAATCGAATCGAATCGAAATAAATCGAAACGAATCAAAAATAATCGAATCAAATCGAATATAATCGAATCGAAAAGAATCGATCGAATAAAAAATCATTGAATCGAATCGAATACAATCGATTTGAATCAAAAATAATCAAATTGAATCGAATTGAATCGATAATAAACTAATCCAATCAAAATTAATCGAATCGAATTGAATAGAAAATAATAGATCAAATCGAAAATAATCGAATCGAATTGAATTGAATTGAATCTATTTGAAATGAATTGATTCGAAAACAATCGAATCTCATCGATTCGAATCCAAAATAATGGAAACCAATAGAATCAAAACGAATCGAATCGAATTGAAAATAATCGAGTCGAATCGAATCGAATCAAATCGAATCGAATCGAATTGAAAATAATTGAATCGAATCGAATTGAAAATAAGGTAATCGAAGCAAATCGAATCAAAAATAATCTAATAGAATTGAAATAATTGAATCGAATCGAATCGAAAATAATACAATCAAATCGAAAATTATCAAACTGACACAAATCGAATAGAAAATCTTCGTATCGAATAAAAAATAATCGAATGGACTCAAATCGAATTGAAAATAATCGAATCGAAACCAATCGAATGAATCAAAAATTATCAAATCGAATTGAATCGAATTGAATCAAAAATAATCAAATCGAATTGAAAGTAACCGAATAAAAACGAATCGAATCGAAAATAATCGAAACAAATCGAAAACAATCGAATCACATCGAATGGAATCGAAAATAATCGAATTGAAAAGAATGTAATCGATTTGAATTGAATATAATCGAACTGAATCGAAAAGAATCGAATCAAAACAAAAATCATCAAATCGAATTGAAAAAAATCGAATCAACTCGTATAGAATCGAATCGAATCTAAAATATTCGAATCGAATCAAATCGAAAATATTCGAAGCGAATGGAAAAGAATCGAATCGAATAGAAAATAATCGAATCGAATAAAAAAAATCAAATTGAAAAGAATCGAGTCGAATCTAATCAAGTCGAAAAGAATCGAACTGAAAAGAATTGAATCGAATCGAATCGAAAATAATCGAATCAAATCGAACGGCATTGAATCGAAAATAATTGAAATGAATCGACAAAAAAATCGAATCGAATTGAATCGAAAATACCGAGTCGAATCGAAAAGAAAATAATCGAATCGAATCAAAAATAATCCATTCGCATCGAATCAAATCGTAAATTATAGAATTGAATTTAACAGAAAATAATCGAATAGAATAGAATCGAATCGAAAATAATCGAATTGAAAATATTCAAATCGATTCAAAGAGAATCGAATTAAATCGAAAAGAATCGAATCAAATCGAAAAGAATCGAATCTAATCCATTCGAATCGAATCGAAAATAATCGAATCGTATCAAATAAAATCGAATAGAAAATAATCGATCGAATCAAAAATAATCGAATTGTATCAAATCGAATCAAAAATACATGAATCGAATCGAAAATAATCAAATCGGATCGAATCGAAAATAATGGAAAAGAATTGAATCGAATTGAAAAGAAAATAATGGAAATGAATACAATCAAATCGAAATAAAGGAATCAAATTGAATCAAATTGAATTGAAAATAATCGAATCGAATGGAATCAAATCGAATAGAAAAGAATCGAATCGAATTGAATAGAAAATAATGGAATCGAATTGAATAGAAGAGAATCAAAAATAATCGAATCGACTCGAATCCAATCAAAAATAATCAAATCGAATCGAATCGAATTGAAACGAAAAATTGAATCGAATCAAATCCAATCGAAAATAATTGAAACAAATCGAAAAAAATCAAATCGAATCGAATTGAATCCAATCGAAAAATCGAATCGAATCGAATCGAAAATAATCGAATCGAATCAAATCCAAAATCATCGAATTGAATCGAAAATAATGGAATCGAAAAGAAGCAAATCAATTTGAATAAAAAATAATCGAATCAAATAGAAAAGAATCAAATCAAATCGAAAGTAATCGAATAAAATCGAAAATTATCGAATCGAAACGAATCGAATTGAAATGAAAATAATCAAATCGAATCAAATGAAATCGAATAGAAAATATTCTAATTGAATCCAATCGAAAATATTAGAATCAAATGGAATCGAATCTAATTGAAAAGAATCGAATCAAATTGAATAGAAAATAATGGAATCGAATCAAAAATCATCGAATCGAAAATAATCGACTTGAATCAAATCGAAAAGAATGGAATCGAATCGAAAATAATCGAATCGAATCCAATCGAATCGAAAATATTCGAAGTGAATGGAAAATAATCGAATCAAATCGAAAATTATCAAATCGAAAAGAATCGAGTAGATTCGAATCGTGTCAAAAAGAATCGATCCAAAAAGAATCGAATCGAATCGAATGAATCGAAAATAATCAAATCGAATCGAACGGATTGAATAAAAAATAATTGAATCAAATCGAAAAAAATCGAATCGAATCGAATCGAAACGAAAATAACCGAGTCGAATCGAATCAAATCATAATCAAATCGAATCATATCGAATTGAATTGAAAATAATCGAATCGAATCAAAAATTATCGAATCAAATCGAAAATAATCGAATCGAATCACATCGAATCAAAAATACTGGATTCGCATCGAATCCAATTGAAAATAAAGTGAATAAATAAGTGACTTGAATTGAAAATAATCTAATCAAATAGAAAATAATCTAATTGAATTGAAAAGAATCGAACTGAAAAGAATCGAATCGATTCAAATAGAAAATAATCTAATTGAAACGAATATGATCGAATAGAATTGAAAAGAATCGAACCGATTCGAAAATAATCGAATCGAATTGCATCAAATTGAAAATAAACGAATCAAAGGAAATAATCGAATCGAATCGAATTGAAAATAATCAAGTCGAATCGAATCGAATCGAAAATAAGTGAACGACTCAAATCGAATCGAAATAATCGAATTTAATCAAATCAAATCGAATCGGAAATAAACTAATCGAATTGAATCGAAAATAATCGAATCTAATTGAATAGAATTGAATCTAAAATAATCGAATCAAATGGAATCAAATCGAATTGAAAAGAATCGAATCGAATTGAATGGAAAATAATGGAATCGAATAGAATAGAAAAGAATACAATTGAAAATAATCGAATCGAAAAAATCATATAGAATCAAAAAGAATTGAATCGTATAGAAAAGAATCGAATCGAATTGAAAATAATCGAATCAAATTGAAAATAATCTGATCTAATCCAATCGAATCGAATCAAAAACAATCGAATCAAATCGAATCAAAAATAATCGAATCGAATCGAAATTAATCAAATCAAATCGAATCGAATCGAATTGAATTGAATCGAATCAAATTGAAATTGATTTGAAAATAATCGATTCACATCGAATCGAATCGAAAATAATCGAAACTAATCGAATCAAATAATAATCGAATCAAATCGAAAGCAACCGAATCGAATTGAATAGAAAATAATGGAATTGAATAGAATCGAATAGAATCAAAAATAATCGTATCGAAAATAATCGAATCGAATCGAAAAGAATCGATCAAATCGAAAATAATCAAATCGAATCGAAAATAATCGAATCGAAAAGAATCAATTGATTTGAATCGAAAATAAGTGAGGCGAATCGAAAAGATTCGAATAGAATCAAATCGAAAACATCGAATCGAACTGAAAATATTCGAATCGACTCGAATCAAATCGAAAATAATCGAATCGATTTGAATCGAATCAAAAATAATAAAATCAAATCAAATCGAATAAAAAATAATTGAATTGAATAGAATAGAATAAATAATAATCGAATCGAATCGATAAAAAAATTGAATCGAATCGAATCAAAACGAATCGAATTTTAAAATAATTGAATCCAATCGAATAGAAAATATCGATTAGCATAGAATCAAATTGAAAATAATCAAATCGAATTTAATCAAAAATAATCGAATCGAATTGAAAAAAACGAATCGAATCGAAAAGAATCGAATCTATTCAAAAAGAATCAAATCAAATAAAAAAGAATCGAACCCAATCAAAAATAATCGAATCGAATCGAATTGAATTGAAAATCGAATCGATTCAAACCAAATTGAATCGAAAATAATCGAATCTAATCGAATCAAAAATAATCGAAACGAATGGAATTGAATTGAAAATAATCAAGCCGAATCTAAATTAATTGAATCGAATCGAAAATAATCGAATCGAATAAAAAATAATCGATTCGAATTGAAACGAAACGGTTGGAAAATAATCGATTCACATCGAATCGAATCAAAATAATGGAAACGAATAGATACGAAAATAATCGAATTGAAACGAAAAGAATCGAATCAAATACAAAAGAATTGAATTCAATAAAAAATAATTTTATCGAATCAAAAATAATCGAATGGAATCATAAAGAATTCATTATAATCGAATCGAATTGAAACGAAAATAATCCAACAGAATCAAATTGAAAATAATCGAAATGAATCGAAAATAATCGAATTGAATCAAATCAAATCGAAAAAATTCAAATCAAATCGAATCGAATTGAATTGAAAATAATCCAATCGAATCAATCGAATCGAAAACAATCAAATAGAATGGAATCGAAAAAAATCAAATCGAATCGAAAATAATCGAATCTAATCTAAAATAAATGAATCTATTCTAAAATAATCGAATTGAAAAGAATTGAGTAGATTCGAATAGAAAATATTGAATCGAATCTAAAAGAATCAAATCGAAAAGAAAAGAATCTATTCGAATGGAAAATAATCGAATCGAAAGGATTCGAATCGAATCGAAAAGATTCGATTGAATCGAAAAGAATCGAATCGAATAGAAAGTAATTGAATTGAGAATAATTGAATCGAATCAAAAAGAATCGATCGCATCAAAAATAATCGAATTGAACCCAAAATAATCAAATCGAAAAGAATAGATCGATTTTAATCGAAAATTAGTGAATCGAATAAAAAAGATTCGAATCGAATCGAATCGAAAAGATTCAAATCGACTCGAATCGAATTGAAAATAATTGAATCGACTCAAGTAGATTCGAAAATAATAAAAACGAATTGAATAGAATCAAAATTAATCAAATCAAATAGAATCGAATCGAAAATAATTTAATCAAATCGAATCGAATCAATTCGAATTGAAAATAATCAATCGAATCGAATTGAATCCAAAATAAATGATTCGCATCAAATCGAATCGAAAATAATAGAATCAAATTGAATCGAAAATAATCTAATCGAATCGAAAATATTCGAATCTAATCGAAAATAATCGAATCGAACAGAATATAATTGATACGAAAAGAATCGAATCGAATCGAAAAGAATCGAATCGATTCCGTTCAAATCAAATAGAAAATAAGCGAATCGAATCGAATCAATTCGAAAATAATTGATCGAATAGAAAATAATCAAATCGAATTGAAAATAAATGAATTGAATCGATAATAATCGAATAGAATCGATTTGAAAATAATCGAATCAAATCGAATCGAACCGAATCAAAAATAATCGAATCAGACGAAATCTACAAATTTCAAATCTATTCGAATCGAATCGAATTGAAAAAATCCAATCAAATCAATTGAATCGAAAAAAATCAAATAGAATGGAATCGAAAACAAACGAAAGGAAAAAAGAAAACAATCGAATCAAATCGAAAGAATCGAATCGCATCGAAAATAATCGATTCATATCGAATCGAATCGAAAATAATCGAATCTAATTGAATCAAAAATACTCGAATCGAATCTAAAATAATTGAATTGGAAATAATTGAATCAAATCAAATCGAAAATAATCGATTCGAATCTAAAATTCTTATTGAAAAGAATCGATTCGACTCGAAAAAAATCGAATAGAAAAGAATTGAATCGAATCATAACTAATCGAATCGATTGGAAAATAATAGAATCTAATCCATTCGAATTGAATTGAAAATAATCAAATCGAATCGAAATTAATCGAATTGAATCGAATCAATTTGAAAGTAATTGAATCGAAAATACGAATCGAATCGAAAACAATTGAAACGAATCGATTGAATCGAATGGAAAATAATCAAATTGAATCGAAAACAATCGAATTGAATTGAATCGAAAATAATTGAATGGTGGGATCCCTAGGTGGCGCATGGTTTAGCGCCTGCATTTGGCCCGGGGTGCAATCCTGGAGACCACATCAGGCTCCCGGTGCATGGAGCTTGCTTCTCCCTCTGCCTGTGTCTCTGCCTCTCTCTCTCACTGTGTGCCTATCATAAATAAAATTTTTTTTAAAAAGGAAAATAATCTAATTGAATCAAATTGAAACGAAAATAATCAAATCGAATTGAATCGAATTGAAAATAAACGAATCGAAAAGAATCTAATTGAATCGAAAATAATCGAATCGAATGGAATCGAATCAAATCGAAAAGAATCAAATCGAATTAAATAGAAAATTATGGAATCGAATGGAATCAAACAGAATAGAATCGAAAATAATCGAATCGAAAATAGTCAAATTGAATCGAAAAGACTTGATTGAATCAAAAATAATCGAATCGAATCTAAATAATCGATCGAATCATAAATAATCAAATCGAATTGAAAATAATCAAATCGAAAAGAATCCAATCGATTTTAATCGAAAATAATCGAACTGAATCGGAAAGAATCGAATCAAATCGAAAACATCTAATCGAATCAAAAATAATCAAATATACTCGAATCGAATCGAAAATAATCGAATTGACTCGAATCGATTTGAAAATAATAAAATCAAATAGAATAGAAAATAGTCGAATCGAATCAAAAAGAATCGATTGAATCGAAAATAATCAAATTGAATCGAGAAGAATAGAATCGAATTGAAAACAGAATCGAATCGAAAATAATCGAGTCGACTCGAATCGAATAAAAAATAATCGAATCGAATAAATAATAATCGAATGGAATCAAATCGAATCGAAAATAATCGACAAATCGAATCGAAAATAATCGAATCGATTCGAATCAAACCGAAAATAATCGATTTGCATCGAATCGAGTAGAAAATAATCGAATTGAATTGAACTGAAAATAATCAAATTGAATCGAAAATAATCGAATCGAATCGAAAATAATCAAATAGAATATAATCGAATATATTCAAATTGAAAATAATCGAATCGAATTGAAAATGATCGAACAGAATCGAAAAGAATCGAATCGAATCGAAAATAATCGAATCAAATCCAATCGAATCGAATCAAAAATAATCAAATCGGATCGAATCGAATTGAATCGAAAATAATCGAATTGCATCGAACTGAATTGCATCGAATAGAATCGAATAGAATCGAATAGAATCAAAAATAATCGAATGGATTCTAAAATAATCGAATCGAAAAGAATCGAGTCAATTCAAATCAAAAATATTGAATCGAATCCAAAATTATCAAAAAGAAAGCAATCTTCAAATCGAAAATAATCGAATCGAATCGAAAGGATTCGACTCGAATCAAAAAGAATCGAATGGGGATCCCTGGGTGGCGCAGCGGTTTGGCGCCTGCCTTTGGCCCAGGGCACAGTCCTGGATATCCGGGATTGAATCCCACGTCGGGCTCCCAGTGCATGGAGCCTGCTTCTCCCTCTGCCTGTGTCTCCGCCTCTCTCTCTCTCACTGTGTGCCTATCATAAAAAAACAGTTAAAAAAAAGAATCGAATGAATAGAAAAGAATCGAATCGAATGAATCGAAAAGAATCAAATCGAATGGAAAATAATCAAAGCGAATTGAATCGAACCGAATCGAATCGAAAATAATCGAATCAATTCGAATCAAAAATAATTGAATCGAGTCGAATCGATTCGCATCGAATCGTATAGAAAATATTCGAATTGAATTGAATTGAAAATATTCAAATCGAATCGAAAATAATCGAATCGAATCGAATTAAAATAATCGAAACAAATCGAAAATAATCGAACCGAATTGTAAAGAAAATAATCGAATCGAATCGAACCAAATTGAATCGAAAATAATGAATCGCATTGAAGTGAAAATAAACAAATCAAATTGAATCGAATACAAAATAATCTAATCAAATTGAATCGAAAATAATCGAATCGAGCAAAATAGAATCAATACGAAAAGAATCGAATCGAAACGAAAAGAATCGAATCGAATCCATTCGAATCGAATCGAAAATAATCGAATTGAATTGAATCGTATCGAATACAATCGAAAATAAATGAATCAAATCGCAAATAATCAAATAGAACCTAATCGAAAATAATCGAATCAAATCGACTTGAATCGAATCGAAATTAATCGAAAATAATCGAATCAAATCGAATCATATTGAATAGAAAATAATCGAATTGAATCAAATTGAAAATAATCGAATCGAATCAAATTGAATCGAAAATAATCGAATGGAATTGAATCGAAAAATTTAATCGAATTGAATCGAAAATAATGGAATGGAATCGAATCGAACAGAATAGAATCAAAAATAAATAAATCGAAAATAATCGAATCGAATCAAAAATAATTGAACCGAATCGAAAATCATTGAATCGTATCGAATCGAATTGAATCGAAAATAATCAAATCGAATCTATTGTATCGAAAATAATCTAATCGATTCGAAACGAATCGAATCAAAAATAATCGAATCGAATCAAATCGAATCGAAAATAATAGAATCCAATCAAATTGAATCGAATCGAAAATAATCGAATCGAATTGAATTAAATCGAAAATAATAGAATCCAATCAAATTGAATCGAAAATAATTGAATCAAATCGAATCGAATTGAAATGAAAATATTCGCATCCAATCGAAACGAAAATAATCGAATAGAATCGAATTGAATCTAATTGAAAATAATCGAATCGAATAGAAAATAATCGAATCGAATCAAATCCAAAATAAGCTAATCGAATCGAAAATAATGGAATAGAATTGAATCGAAAATAATCAAATCAAAAAAAAATCAAAAAAAAAAGAAAGAAAATAATCAAATCGAGGGATCCCTGGGTGGCGCAGTGGTTTGGCGCCTGCCTTTGGCCCAGGGCGCGATCCTGGAGACCCAAGATCGAATCCCACGTCGGACTCCCGTTGCATGGAGCCTGCTTCTCCCTCTGTGTCTCTGCCTCTCTCTCTCTCTGTGTGTGACTATCATAATATTAAAATTAAAATAATAAGAAAATAATCGAATCGAATTGAATAAAAAAAATCGAATCAAATTGAATTGAAAATAATTGAAAAGAAATCGAATCGAATCTAAATTAATCGAATCGATTCGAATCGAAAATAATTGAATCAATTCAAAAAGAATCGAATTGAATCTAAAAGAATCGAATCCAATCGAATATAATCAATTCGAATCCAACCGAATCGAATAGAAAATAATTGATTCACATCGAATCGAATCGAAAATAAACGAATTGTATTAAATCGAAAATAATCAAATCAAATAGGAAATAATAAAATCGAATCGAAAAAAATTGAAATGAATCGAAAACAATCGAATCGCATCGAATTGAATAAAAAATAATCAATTCCCATCTAATCGAATCGAAAATAAACGAATTGTATTAAATTGAAAACAATCGAATCGCATAGAATCGAATAAAATATAATCAATTCCCATCGAATCGAATTGAATCGAAAATAGTTCAATCAAATTGAATTGAAAATAATCGAATCGAATGGAAAATAATCGAATCGAATCTAAAATAATTGAATCGAAAACAATCGAATTGATTTGAATAGAAAATAACCGAATCGTATCGAAAATAATCTAATCGAATCGAAAATAATCAAATTGAAACGAATTGAATCGAAAATAATCGATTGGCATCGAATGAAATCGAAAATATTCGAATGGAATTGTATCAAAAATAATCAAATCGATTGGAAAATACAAAAATCGAATCTAAAATAATCGAAACGATTCAAATCGAAACGATTCGAAATGAAAATAATCGAATTGAATAAAAAATAATCGAATCGAATCGAAAAAAATTGAAATGAATCAAAAACAATCGAATCGCAACGAATCGAATAGAAAATAATCGATTCCCATCGAATCGAATCGAAAATAATCCAATCGAATTGAATCAAAAATAATCAAAACGAATGGAAAATAATCGAATCGAATCGAAAATAATCGAATGTAACCGAAAAGAATCGTATCGAATCGAAAGAATCGAAACGAAATTAATCGAATTGAATCTAATATAATCGAATCGAAAAGAATCGAGTCGATTCGAATCGAAAATATCGAACCAAATAAAAACAAAACAAAACAAAACAACAACAAAAAAAGAAAATATCGAACCAAATCGAAAAGAATCGAATCGAAAAGAGAAGAATCCTTTCAAATCAAAAATAACCGAATTGATTCAAAACGATTCGAATCGAATCGAATAAAATCGAATAAAAAATAATCAAATCGAATCAAACCAAATCAAATTGAAAATAATCGAATCGAATAGAATTGAATATCATCAAATCAAATCAAAACGAAAATAAAAGAATCGAATCAAATTGAAAATAATCAATTCACATCGAATCAAATCGAAAATAATCGAATTGAATTGAAACGAAAATAATCAAATCGACTCGAATATAATTGAATCGAATAGAAAAGAATCAAATTGAAAAGAATCGAATCGATTCGAATAGAAAATAATAGAATCAAAACAAAAATAATTGAATCAAATCTAAAAGAATCTAATTGAATCGAAAATAATCGAATCTCATCTAATCCAATTGAAAATAACCTATTCGCATCGAAATGACTCGAAAATAATCCAATCGAGTTGAATCGAAAATAATCAAATCGATTCGAAAATAATCGAATCGAATCAGAAAGAATTGAATCAAAAAGAATCGAATCGATTAGAATCGAATATAATAGACTCGAATCAAAAATAATCGAATTGAATAGAAAAGAATTGAATCAAGTAGAAAATAATCGAATCTCATCGAATAGAATTGAAAATAATATATTTGCATCGAAACGACTCGAAAATAATCCAATCGAGTTGAATCGAAAATAATCAAATCGACTCGAAAATAATCGAATCGAATCAAAAAGAATCGAATCAAAAAGAATCGAATCAATTCAAATCGAATATCATAGACTCGAATCGAAAATAATCGAAACGAATCGAAAAGAATTGAATCGAATCGAAAATAATCGAATCGCATCGAATCGAATCGAAATAATGGATTCGCAGCAAATCCAACCGCACCAAAAATAATTGAATCGAATCGAAAATAACCGAATCGAATCGAAAATAATCGAATCGAAAAGAATCGAATAGCCTAGAATTGAAAATAATCAAATCGAATAAAAAAGAATCGATTCGATTCAAAATAATCGAATAGATACAAAAATAATCTATTCGAATCCAATCAAATCGAATCGAAAATAATGAAATTTAATCCAATTGAATCGAAAATAATCGAATCGAAAGTAATCGAATCGAATTGAATCAAAGGGAAAATAATCGAATTGAATCGAATCGAAAATAATCGAATCGAATCGAAATTAATGAAATCGAAATGAATCGAAAAGGATCGAGTCGAACGAAAAAAAAACGAATCGAATAGAAAAGAATCGAATCGATTTGAAAATAATCAAATCGAATAGAAAATAATCGAATTGAATCGAATTGAATCGAAAATAATCAAATCGCACTGAATCGAATCGAAAATAATAGATTTGCATCTACTCAAATCACATCAAAAATAATCGAATCGAATTGAAAATAATCAAATTGAAAAGAATCGAATCTAATCGAATCGAAAAGAATCTAATCAATTCAAAAATAATCGAATAGAATCGAAAATAATCGCTTAGAATTCAATTGAATCGAATGGAAAATAATCAAATTTAATCGAATTGAATCGAAAATAATCAAATGGAATAGAAAGTAATCGAATCGAATCGAATCGAAAATAATTGAATCGATTCGAATCAAATCAAAAAAAATAATCGATTGGCATTGATTCCCATCGAATTGAATCGAAAACAATCCAATCGAATTGAATAAAAAATAATCGAATCGAATGGAAAATAATCGAATCTAAAATAATTGAATCAAATCAAAAATAATCAAATCGAATCGAAAACAATCAAATTTAATCTAATCGAATCTAATCGAAAAGAATCGTATTGAATCGAAAGAATCGAATTGAAATTAATCGAATCGAATCTAATATAATCTAATCAAAAAGAATCGAGTCGATTTGAATTGAATCTAAATAATCCAATCGAATCAATCGAATCAAAAAAAATCAAAGAGAATAGAATAGAAAACAATCGAATCAAATCAAAAAGAATCAAATCAAAACGAAAATAATTGAATCAAATCTAATCGACTCAAATATAATTTAACCGAATCACATCAAATAGAAAATAATCGAATCGAATCGAATCAAGAATAATCGATTCTATTGGATAAAATCGAATCAAAAATAATCGAATCGAATTGAATCGAAAATACTTGAATCGAATCAAAAATAATCGAATCGAATCAAAAAAACTCGAATCGAATCGAAAAGAATCGAATCGAATCGAAAAGAATCCAATCGAATCGAAAAGAATCCAATCGAATGGAATCGAATAGAAAATAATCGAATTGAATCGAATCGCGTTGAAAATAATCGAATTGAATCGAAAGGAATCGAATCGAATCGAATCGAAAATAATCAAATCGAATCAAATCGAAAATTATCAAATCGACCAAAGCGATTCGAATCAAACATAATCGAATTGAATCGAAAAAATCGAAAAGAATCGAAAACAATCGAATCACATCGAATTGAATCAAAAATAATCGATTCCCATCGAATCGAATCAAAAATAATCCAATAGAATTGAATCGAAAATAATCGAATCGAATGGAAAATAATCGAATCGAATAGAATATAATTGAATCTAAAACAATCAAATCGATTTGAATCGAAAATAACCGAATGTCAAAAATAATTGAATCGAATTGAAAAGAACCGAATCGAATCGAAAATAATCGAATAGAAATTAATTGAATCGAATCTAAAACAATCGAATCGAAAAGAATCGAGTCGATTCGAAACGAAAATATCGAACCAAATCGAAAATAATCGAATTGAAAAGAACCGAGTCAAATCAAAAATAATCTAATCGAATCAAAAAGATTAGAATCGAATCGATCAAATCGAAAATAATTGAATCGAATCGAATCGAACCGAATCGAAATGAAAATAATCGAATAACTGGAATCGAAACTAATCTAATCAAATTGAATCGAAAATAATCGAATCAAATCGAATCGAATCGAAAATAATCGAATCGCATCAAATGGAATCGAAAATAATCAAATTGAATTGATCAAAAATAATCAAATCGATATGAAAATAATGAATCAAATCGAAAGAATCAAATGAAAAGAATCGAAATGATTCGAATAGAAAATAATCGAATCGAATCGAAAATAAGTGAATCGAATCGAAAAAATCGAAACGAATCGAAGACAATTGAATCGCATCAAATCAAATAAAAAATAATCAATTCCCATCGAATCGATTCGAAAATAATCCAATCGAATTGAATAAAAAATAATCGAATCGAATGGAAAATAATCGAATTGAATAGAATATAATTGAATCGAAAACAACCGAATCTATTTGAATCGAAAATAACCTAATCGAATCAAGAATAATCGACTCGAATTGAAAATAATCTAATTGAATCGAAAAGAATGGAATCGAATCGAAAAGACGAATCGTAATTAATCGAATCGAATCTAATATAATCGAATCGAAAAGAATCGAGTCAATACGAATCAAAAATATCGAACCATATAGAAAAGAATCGAATCGAAAAGAAAAGAAAATATTCGAATCGAAAATAATCGAATCGAATCAAAATGATTCAAATCAAATCAAATTAAACCGAATCAAAAATAATCGATTCGAATTGATTGAACCGAATCAAATTGAAAATACTCGAATCAAATAGAATTTAAAATAATCGAATCAAATCGAATCGAAAATAAATGAATCGAATCAAATCAAAAATAATCGACTCGCATCAAAACGAATCGAAAATAATCTACTTCAATTGAATCGAAAATAATCAAATCGACTAAAAAATAATCAAATCTAATTAAAAATAATCAAATCGAAAAGAATCGAATCGATTCAAATTGAAAATAATCCAATCGAATAAAAAGTAATCGAATCGAATTGAAAAGAATCGAATCGAATTGAAACTCGAATCACATCGAATCGAATCGAAAATAATCCATTCACATCGAATCGACTTGAAAATGATCCAATCGAATTGAATCGAAAATAATCAAATCGACGAAAATAATTGAATCAAATTGAAAATAATCGAATCGAAAAGAATTGAATCGATTCAAATCGAAAAGAATCAAATCGAATTGAAAATAATCACATCGCATCGAATCAAATCGCATCGAAAATAATCAAACCGGGATCCCTGGGTGGCGCAGCAGTTTGGCGCCTGCCTTTGCCCCAGGGCGTGATCCTGGAGACCCGGGATCGAATCCCACGTCGGGCTCCCGGTGCATGGAGCCTGCTTCTCCCTCTGCCTGTGTCTCTGCCTCTCTCTCTCTCTGTATCTGTCATAAATAAATAAAATATTTAAAAAAAAAAAAAAGAAAATAATCAAACCGAATCGAAAATAAACGACTCAAATTGAAAATAATCGAATCAATAAGAATCGAATAGAATCGAATCGAAAATAATCGAATCAAAAAAAAACAAAAAAAAACAAAAAAAACAAAAAAAAACAAAAAAAAGAAAATAATCGAATCAAATGGAAAAGAATCGAATCGATTCAAAAATAATCAAATCGAATCGAAATAATCGATTTGAAACCAATCGAATCGAATAAAAAATAATCAAATTTATTTGAATTGAATCGAAAGTAATCGAATCGAATCGAAAGTAATTGAATTGAATCGAATCGATTCGAAAATAATTGAATTGAATCGAATCAAATCCAAAATAATCGAATCGAATTGAATTTAAAAAATCGAATGGTTTCGAACAGAATTGAATCGAAAATAATCGAATCAAATAGAATTGAATATAATCGAATCGAATCGAATCGAAAATGAACGAATCGAATCGAAAATAATCGAATCGAATTGAATCGAATTGAATCGAAAATAATCGAATGTAATCGAAACGAATTGAATCGAAAATTATCGAATTGAATAGAATAGAATAGAATCGAAAATGATTGAATCGAATCGAATCGAATCAAAAATAATCGAATCACATCGAATCTAAAATAATCGAATCGAATCAAATTGAAAATAATCGAATCGAAACGAATCGAAAATAATTGAATCAAGTCAAATCCAAAATTATTGAATGAAATCAAAAATAATCGGATCAAATCGAAAATAATGGAATCGAAAAAAGTGAATCGATTTGAATCGAAAATAATCAAATCGAATCGAATCGAACCAAATAAAATTGAAAATAATCGAATTGAATTGAATTGAAAATAATCGTATCTAATCGAATCTAAAATAATCGATTTGAATCGTATTGAAAATAATCAAATCAAATTGAATCGAAAATAATCAAATTGAAAATAATCTAATCAAATCAAAACGAAAAGAATAGAATCGAATTGAAAAGAATCGATCGATTCTAACCCTAACCCTTAACTCTACCCTTAACCCTAACCCTAACCCAAACCCTAACCCTAGCCCTAACCCTAACCGTAACCCCAAACCTTAAACCTAACCCTAACCCTAACACTACCCCTAACCCCTAACCCTAACCCCTAACGCTATCCTTAACCCTTAACCTCAACACTTAACCCTAAACCTAACCCTAACCCATACCCTAACCCTAACCGAACCCTTACCGTAACCCGTACCCTAACCCGTACCCGTACCCTTACCCTAAACCATACCCTAACCCCAACCCTAACCCGTACACTAACCCTAACCCATATCCTAACCCTAACCCGTACCCTAACCCTAACACGTAACCTAAATCTAACCCTGACCCTAACCCAAACAATACCCTAACCCTAACCCGTACCCTAACCATTAAGCTAACCCCAACACTAATGCTAACCCATACACTAACCCTAAATGGTACCCTAACACTAACCCTAACCCGTACCCTAATCCTAACCCTAAAACTAACCCTAACCCATACCCTAACCCTAAACCGTACCCTACCCTAACCCTAACCATAACCCGTACCCTAACACTAAAACTACCCCTAAACCTAACCCTAACTCTAATCATAACCCTAACCCTATCTCTAAACCTAACCCTAACCCTAACCCTAACCCTATCCCTAACACGTAAACTAACCATAACCCTAACCCTAACCCATAAACTAAACCTAACCCTAACCCTAACCCTAAACAGTACCCTAACCCTAACGTGTACCTTAACCCTAACCCTAACCCTAAACCTAACCCTAAGCCGTACCCTAACCCTAACCCAAACCCATACCCTAACTCTAACACAAACTCTCCCGTACCCTAACCCTAACCCGTACCCTAACCCGTTCCGTAACCCTAAACCTAACCCATACCCTAAACCTAACCCTAAAGCCAACCCTAACCCGAACCCTAACTCTAACCCATACCCTAACCCTAAACCGTATACTAACCTGCACTATAACCCATACCCTAACCCGTACCCAAACCCTAATCCTATCCCGTTCCCTAAACTGAACCCTAACACTAACCCGTACACTAACCCGTAACTGTACCTGTACCCTAACCCATAAACAAACCCATAACGTACCCCTAACCCTAACCTGAAACCGTACCCTAACCCTAACCCTAACCCCAACCCTAACCCTAACCCGTTCCCTAACCCTAACCCTAACGTATACCATACCCTAACCCGAACCCTAACCCTAAACCTAACCAATAACCTAACCCTAACCCTAACACTAACCTGTAACCTAAACCTAACACTAACCCTAACCCTAAACCCTAACCCTAACCATAACCCTAAACCCTAACCCTACCCCTAACCCTAACCCTAACCGAAACCTAACCCTAACAAACTCTAACCGTAACCTACCCTAAGCCTAACCCTAACCCTAACCCGTACCCTAACCCAAACCCTAAACAGTACCCTAAACCTAACCCTAACCCGTACCCTAACCCAAACCCTAACACTAACCCTAAACTTAACCCTAACCCGTACCCTAACCCTAAACCTAACCCTAACCCGTACCCTAAACCTAACCCAAACCCTAACCGTTAGCAGTACCCTAACCCATACCTTAACCCGTACCATAATCCATACCATATCTCTAAACCGTACCCTATCCCTAACCCTAACCCGTACCCTAACCCTAATCTGTACCCTAAACCTAAGCCTAAACCGAACCCTAACCATAACCCTAACACTAACCCTAACCCGTAGCCTAATCCTAACCTGAACCCTAAACATAACCTGAACTCTAACTCTAACCCTAACCCGTACTCTAACCCTAACTGTAACCCTAACCCTAACCCTAACGCTAAACAGTACCCTAAACCTAACCGTATCCCAAACCCTAACCATAACCCTAACCCTAAACCTAACCTTAACCTGTACCCTAATCCTAACCCGTGCCCTAACGCTTACCCTAACCCTCACCCGTACCGTAAACCAAACTCTAAACCGTACCCTAACCCTAACCTTACCCCAACCCTAAACCTAACGAAACCCAATCCCTAATCCTAAACCTAACCCTTAACCTAAACTAATCCTAACCCTAACCCTTACCTTATCCCTAACCCTAACCCGTAACCTAACCCTAACCCCAACCCTAACCCTAAACAGTACCCTAACTTTAACCCTAACCCATACCCTAACCCTCACCCGTACCCTAACCCTAACACTAACACTTACCCGTACCCTAATCCATAACCTAACCCAAACCCTAACAGTACCCTAACCCGTACCCTAACCCGTAACCTAACCCGTAACCTAACCCTAACCCTAACCCGTAGCTTACCCCTAACCCTGAACCTAACCCTAACCCTAACGCTATCCCTAACCCTAACCCTAACCCTAACCCTAACCCTAAGCTTAAACAGGACCCTAACCCTAACCCTAACCCATAACCTAAACCAAACTTTACACCATTGGAAGTCAGGTCGTTCCATGAATAAAGCTCTACTGCACCTGGAGACACAACCGTTGAAGCCTGCAGCTTGCCCCTTGCGTCCCATGAGCTTCTACCAAACATGTCTAGTGAGGATGTTCGTAACGCCAACTGCAGGCAAGTGGAACTGGGAAGGACCGCGTGTCAGCTCATCTCGCAGAAGGAAGTTCCCCAGAGAGACAGCTTTCAACTAGGTACTCAGGTTTGGAAGTTAGTATGTAGCTCCCTTCTGAGGGAGGAATTACTCAGAAGTCGTTGGATTGGGCTGGGAGACACTTGCCTCTCACAAAACTTGTGTCCCGTATCGAACGACGTCCTTTCGAAGTGAAAGGTACAGGCGGTCAGCATGTGGGAGGAACAAGCCATAAGCTCATCCAAAGGAGTGTGCATCACTTGGAAGCAGGTGTCCGGTAGTCGCAAAATTGACAATGCAGACACTTGGTTCTCCACTACTGTCCCGCATAGAACAGAATGCTGTGGAAGCGATCCGCACAGGCCGTCAGATTGTGGGAGGTACAGCCCATAAGCTCAACTCTGAGAAGCGTGTATGCTTTGCAGGCAGCTGTCTGCTAGCCACTCTTTTATGGGAGTTAGAACCTAGCTACACTTCAATTGAACAAGGCTGTTGGAAATCGCTGTATTGAACTCAGTTACACGTGACTACAAGCCTGAAACGTCTACATGCTTTTCACAACCTCTTCCAGCACCTAACATAAGGATGTTAGGACCTATGTCTACAGGCAGTCAGGTGGCGGGAGGGTCCCGCCCTCACCTCAACTCTCACAAGGAAGCATGTCTACAAGCCAGCTTTCAACTAGCTGCATTCTTCTGGGCCTGAGGACGCAGCAGTATTCTAACTCAGGAGGTTCCAAGAATACCACTCTACTCCACCTGGAGACACCTTCCAGGCCTGCATTATTCCACTTGCGTCTCACAAGCTTCCGACAAGCGTCTCTGGTGAAGACGTTGGAAGGACATTCTGCAGGCAGTGTGGAACTGTGAGGGACTGCGTGTGAGCCCAACTCTCGGATGTAAGTTGCCGATGGATGCAGGGTTCAATTAGCTAGTATGGAACTTAGTATGTAGCACCAGTCTAAGACAGGAATTACTAGGAAATCGCGGGATTGAGCTTGGAGGCACTACTCCTGTGGGCCTCACCTGGACGAGGTGACTGGTTCCCACCTGGGACTCATCTGGACCTGATAACTTTGCTCCACACTTTGGCCTCACATGGCCCTGATGACTCTGGGCCCCACCAAGGCCTCAATCTGGACCTGGTGACTGTGGTCCCCACCTGGGTCTCACCTCGACCTGGTGACTCTCGTTCCCACATGAACCACACCTGGACCTGGTGACTGTGGTGTCCTTCTAGCCTCACATTTAGCTGGGGACTCGGGTCCCCACCAGGGCCTCACCTGGATCTGGTGACTCTGGCCTGCAGGTTGGCCTCACATGGACCTGGTGAGTGGGGTTGCCAACTGGGCCATACCCATACCTGGTGACTCAGGGCCCCATGTGAGCCTCACTTGGACCTGATGAATCTGGTCCTTACCTGGTCCTCACCCGGACCTGGTGATTCTGGTCACCACCTGGGCCTCACCTGGACCTGGTGAATCTGGTCCCCATCTGGGCCTCACCCAGTCCTAGTGACTTTGTTCCACACCTGGACCTGATTACTGTCGACTCTTTCTTGGCCTCACCTGGAACTGGAGACGCTAATCCTATCTGGGCCTCACCCAGATCTGGTGACTCTGGTCCTCACCTGGGCATCATTGGGACCTGGTTACACTGTTCCACACCTGAGGCTCACCTGGACATAATGACTCTGGAACCCCTCTGGGCCTCACCCTGACCTGGTGACTCTGGTCCCATCTGGATGTCACCTGGACCAGGTGATTCTGGTACCACTCTAGGCCTCAACCAGACCTGGTGACTCTGGTCCTCAACTGGGCCTCACCTTGACCTAGTGAATATGCTCCCCACCTGGGCTTCATCTAGACCTGGTGACTCTGGTCCATACCTGGGCATCATCGGGACATGTTTACTCTATTCCCCACTGGGACTCAACTGAACCTGGTAACTCTTGTCCTCACTTTGGCCTCTTCTGTACCAGGTGACTCTGGCCCCTCCTGGGCCTCACCTGGAAGTGGTGACTCTGATCCTCAACATGGCCTCACCTGACCTGGTGACTGTGGTTCCCACCAGGACCTCACCTGGACCTCATGTCTCTGGTCCCACCTGGGCCTCACCAGGACCTGGTGTCTCTGGTACCCACCTGAGTAGCATCAGGACA
This sequence comes from Canis aureus, assembly GCF_053574225.1. NCBI lineage: Eukaryota > Metazoa > Chordata > Mammalia > Carnivora > Canidae > Canis > Canis aureus. The sequence goes on along the minus strand of NC_135638.1, from coordinate 41,925,593 downwards.
TGGTTACACTGTTCCCTAACAGGGACCCACCTGGACCTGTTACCTCTGGTCTTCACCTGGGCCACACCCCGACATGGTGACACTGGTTCCCACCTGCGTCTCACCTGGACCTGGTGAGTCTGATCCCCACCCGGGCCTCACCTGTAACTGGTGACTCTCGTTCCCACATGGACCTCATGAGGACCTGGTGGCTGCAATGTTTCTAGCTTCTCATGGACCTGGTGACTCTGGTCCTCACCAGGGCCTCACCGGGACCTGGTGAGTGTGGTTGCCACCTGCACCTCACCTGGACCTGGTGACTTTGGTCTGTACCTGAGACTTCCCTGGATCTATGGACCTATGTCTACAGGCAGTCAGGTTGCTGGGCCTCACTTGGACCTGGTGACTCTTATCCCCATCTGGGCCTCACCTGGCCCTGTTGACCATGGTCCTCAACTGGGCATCATTGGGACCCAGTTACTGTGTTCCACAACTGGACCTCACCTGGACCAGGTGACTCTGGTTCCCCTCGGGGTCTCACCCTGAACTGGTGACTGTGAAACCCACTTTGGCCTGACTTGGACCTGCTGACTCTGGTTGCCACCTGCGCCTCACCTCGAACTGTTGACTCTAGTTCTTTCAAGGGCCTCCCCTGTACCTGGTGATCCTGGTCCCCACTTGGGCCTCATCTGGACGTGGTGACTGTTGTCACCACCTGGGACTCACCTGGACCTGGTTACTATGTTCCACACCTAGGCCTCATGTAGACCTGTTGACCATGGTCCCCTGCAGGCCTCATATGGACCTGTTGCCTCTGGTACCAACCTGGGCCTCACATGTACCTGGTAACTCTGGTCCTCACATGGGACTCATTTGGCCCTGGTGACTCTGGTCCCCACCTGGACCTCTCCTGGACCTGGTGACTCTCTTTCCAACATGGACCTCACCTGCATCTGGTGACTCTCATTCTCAGATTGGCCTCACCTGGACCTGGTGACTTTCGTCCCCACTTTGACCTAACTCAGACCTGGTGAATCTTGTCCCCACCTAGGCCTCACCCAGACCTGGTGACTCTTGTCCCCAGCTATGCCTCAATTCTACCTGATGAATCTGGTCCTCACGTGGGCCTCACATGGACCTGGACTCGGCTAGAGTGGCTCTGGTTCGCACATGGGGCTCACCTGATACTGGTGACTGTGGTCTCCTTCTATGCCTCACCAGGACCTGGTGATTCTGATCCCATCTGGGCCTTGCATGGCCCTAGTGACTCTGGCCCTCACCTAGGCATCATTGGGACCTGGATACTCTATTCCACACCTGGGCCTCACTTTGACCGGGGACCTCTGGTCCCACTCTGGGCCGCAAACTAAACTGGTTACTCTGGTTCCCCCTCTGGGCCTCACCCTTACCTGGTGACTCTGGTCCCCCCTTGGGCTTCACTTGGACCTGGTGAATCTTGTCCTTACCTGGTCCTCACCCGGACCTGGTGACTCTGGTCACCACCTGGGTCTCACCTGGACTTGGTGAATCTTGTTGTCACCTGAGCCTCACCTGGACCTTGTGACTGTGGTCCTCACCTGGACCTCACCTGGATCTGGTGGCTCTGGTTCCCATATGGGGCTCTCCTGGACCTGGTTCCTGTGGTCTACTTCTGGCCTCACCTGGAACAAAAGGACTCTGATCCATCTTTTGGCCTCACCCCGACCTGGTGATTCTGGTCCTTACCTGGGCATCATTGGGACCTGGTTACTCTCTTCTATACCTGGGCCTCACCTGGACCTGGGGACTCTGGTCACCCTCTGGACCTCACCCTGACCTGGTGACTGTGGTCCCACCTGGGCCTCACCTGGACGAGGTGACTGGTTCCCACAGGGACCTCACCTGGACCTGGTGAATCTGGTCCTCACATGGGCATCATGAGACCTGGTTACTCAGTTCCACATCGGGGCCTCACCTGGACCTAGTGACTCTCCCCCCTCTGGGCCTTACCCTGACCTGGTGCCTTTGGTACCCACCTGGATATCACCTGGATGGGGTGACTCTGGTCCCCCTCTGGGCCTCACCCGGAGCTGGGGACTCTGGTCCTCAACTGGGCCTCAACAGGACCTGGTGAATCTACTCCTCACTTAGGCCTCATCTGGACCTTGTGACTCTGGTCCCACCTGGGCATCAATGGGACATGGTTACTCTGTTCCCCACCTGGGACTCACCTGGATCTGATAACTTTGATCCACACTTTGGCCTCACATGGCCCTGATGACTCTGGGCCCCCCCATCTAGGCCTCAATCTGGACCTGGTGACTGTTGTGCCCACCTGGGTCTCACCTCGACCTGGTGACTCTTGTTCCCACATGAACCACACCTGGACCTGGTGACTGTGGTGTCCTTCTAGCCTCACATTTACCTGGTGACTCTGGTCCCCACCAGGGCCTCATCTGGATCTGGTGACTCTGGCCTGCAGGTTGGCCTCACCTGGACCTGGTGAGTGGGGTTGCCACCTGGGCCTCACCCATACCTGGTGACTCAGGTCCCCTGTGGGCCTCACTTGGACCTGGTTAATCTGGTCCTTACCTGGTCCTTTCCCGGACCAGGTGACTCTGGTCACCACCTGGGCCTCACCTGGACCTGGTGAATCTGGTCCCCATCTGGGCCTCACCCAGTCCTGGTGACCTTGTTCCCCACTTGGGCCTGATTGCTGTCGACTCCTTCTTGACCTCACCTGGAACTGGTGACTCTGATCCTATCTGGGCCTCACCTGGAACTGGTGACTCTGATCCTATCTGGGCCTCACCCAGATCTGGTGACTCTAGTCCTCACCTGGGCATCATTGGGACCTGGTTACACTGTTCCACACCTGAGGCTCACCTGGACATGATGACTCTGGAACCTGAGACCCAGCTGGACCTGTTAACTCACTTGGATCTGGTGTCTCTGGTCCTCACCTGGGCATCATTGGGACCTGGTTACTCTGTTCCACACCTGAGCCTCACCTCACTCGAATCGATTTGTTTCTTTCCAATTCGACTGTTCAGTTCGATTATTTTGGATTTGAATCTTATTGATTTGATTCTATTCTTTTAGATTCGATTCGATTCTACTTTTTTTTATTTTTTTTTTAAATCTTTATTTATTTATGATAGTCACAGAGAGAGAGAGAGAGGCAGAGACATAGGCAGAGGGAGAAGCAGGCTCCATGCACCGGGAGCCCGACGTGGGACTCTATCCTGGGTCTCCAGGATCGTGCCCTGGGCCAAAAGCAGGCGCCAAACCGCTGCGCCACCCAGGGATCCCCCGATTCTACTTTTTGATTCGATTCGATTCTTTTCGATTCGATTCAATCTTTTTGATTCGATTCTTTTCGATTTGAATCAATTCTTTTCGATTCGATTTGATTCAATTCGATTCGATTCTTTTTGATTCGATTCTTTTCGATTTTATTCAATTCTTTTCGATTCGATTAGATTCTTTTCGAAATGATTCAATTTGATTCGATTTGATACGATTCTTTTCAATTCGATTTGATTCGATTTGAATCTATTCGATTTGATTCAATTCGATTCTTTTTGATTTGATTCGATTCAGTTCTTTTTGATTCGGTTCAATTCGATTCTTTTCGATTCGATTTTATTCTTTTCAATTCAATTCGATTTTTTTGATTCGATTTGAGAATCGAATCGATTCGATTCTTTTCGATTAGATTCAATTCGAATATTTTCGTTTGGATTCGATTCCATTCAGTTCGATTCATTTCAATTCGATTCGATTCGAATCGATTCTGTTCGATTCAATTCGATTCTTTTCGATTCAATTATATTCGATTCTTTTCGATTCGATTAGATTCTTTTCGATTTGTTTCTTTTTGATTCCATTCGAATCTTTTCGATTCGATTCGATTTGATAGCTTTCGATTTGATTCGCTACGATTTGATTATTTTGATTCGATTCTTTTCGATTCGATTTGTTTCTTTTCGATTCGATCGATTCGATTCTTTTCAATTCGATTTGATATGATTCAATTCGATTCTTTTGTATTTGTTTCGATTCGATTTGAGACTTCGATTCAATTCTTTTCAATTCGATTCTTTTCGATTCAATTCTTTTCGATTTGATTCGATTCTTTTCGATTCGATTGATTCAATTCTTTTCGATTCTTTGCGATTCAATTCAATTCTTTTCGATTCAATTTGATTCGATTCAAAACTATTCGATTCAATTCTTTTCAATTCGATTCGATTCGATTCTTTTTGTTTCGATTCTTTGCGATTCGATTCAATTATTTTTTATTCTATCGATTTGATTCTTTTCGATTCGATTCGTTTAGATTCGATTAGATTCGATTCGATTCGATTCTTTTCGGTTCGATACGATTCTTTTCGATTCGATTTGATTCGATTCTTTTCGATTCGATTTGATTCGATTTGAATCCATTCTATTAGATTCTTTTCAATTCGATTCCTTTCGATTCAATTCTTGTCTATTCGATTTGATTGGATTCGAAACTATTCGATTCAATCTTTTCGATTCGTTTATTTTCGATTCGATTCGATTCTTTTTGTTTCGATTCTTTTCGATTCGATTGGATTATTTTCAATTCGATCGATTTGATTCTTTTCGATTTGATTTGATTTGATTCGATTCTTTTCGATTCAATTCGATTCGAAAGTATTCGATTCAATTCGTTTTGATTCATTTATATTCGTATCGATTGGTTTCAATTCGATCCCTTTCGATTTGATTTGATTCGATTCTTTTCGATTCGATTCGATTCCATTCAATTCTTTTCGATTCGATTCTTTTCGATACGATTCGATTCTTTTCGATTCGATTACATTCGCTTCTCTTTGATTCAACTTGATTCTATTCGTTTCAATTCTTTTCGAGTGGATTCTTTCGATTCGATTCTTTCGATTCGATTCGATTTGTTTCGATTCGATTATTTTTTATTCAATTCAGTTTGATTAGAATCTTTTTTTTATTAGAATCTTTTTGATTCGATTCGATTCTTTTCTATTTGATTCGGTTCCATTCTTTTCGATTCGATTTGATTCTTATTCATTCAATTCTTTTCGATTCAATTCGATTCAATTTTTTCAATTGGATTCGATTCTTTTCTATTCCATTCTACTTGATTTAATTCGATTCTTTTTGATTCAATTAGATTCGATTTGATTTGATTCTTTTTGATTCGATTCGATTCTTTTCAATTCGATTTGATTCTTGATTCCATTCGATTCTTTTTGATTCAATTCTTTTCGATTCAATTCGATTCGATATTTTCACCTCGATTCGATTCTTTTGGATTCGAATCTACTTGATTTAATTCAATTCTTTTCGATTCGATTCTTTTCAATTCGTTTTGATTCGATTTTTTTCGATGTGATTTGATTCGATTCGATTTTTTTCAATTCAATTCGATTCTTTTCATTTCCGTTCGTTTCGATTCGATTATTTTCTATTCGATTCAATTGTATTCGATTCGTTTTTTTTATTTGATTCGATTCTTTCCGATTGACTCTTTTCGATTCGATTCATTTGGATTCAATTCGTCTCGATTCGATTCCTTTTGATTCGATTCTTTTCGATTTGATTCGATTGTTTTTTTTCGATTCCATTCTATTCTTTTCGATTCCTGTCTTTTCGATTCGTTGATTCGATCCTTTTCGATTCCATTCCATTCGATTCGATTCAATTTGATTTGATTCTTTTTGATTCGATTCGATTCTTTTCAATTCTATTCAATTCGATTCGATTCGATTGAAATATTTTCGATTCGATTTGATCCAATTCGATTTGTTTTTTTCGAATCAATTCGATTCTTTTTGATCGAGTCTTTTCGATTTGATTCATTTGGATTCAATTCATTTCAATTCGATTCGATTCTTTTCAATTCGATTCTGTTGTTTTTGATTCGATTCCATTCAATTCTTTCCGATTCTATTTTTTTGATTCGTCGATTCGATCCTTTTCCATTCGATTCTTTTCGATTCCATTTGATTTTTCTCAATTCGTTTCTTTTCGATTCAATTCGATTCTTTTTGATTCGATTCAATTCGATTCTTTTCTATTCGATTCGATTCAATTCTTTTCGAATCGATTCGATTCTTTTCGATTCGATTCAATTCGATTTTTTTAACTTGATTCGATTCTTTTTGATTCGATTCGATTCTTTTCGATTCGATTCATTTTGATTCTATTCCTTTCGATTCCATTTTTTTATTCGATTCTTTTCGATTCGTTGATTTGATTCTTTTCTATTTGATTCTTTTCGATTAGATTTGATTCTTTTCTATTCATTTCGATTATTTTCGATTCGATTCCATTTTTTTCGATTCGATTCTTTTCGATTTGATTTGATTCTTTTCAATTCGATTCTTTTCGATTCGATTTGATTCTTTTCGATTCGATTCTTTTTGATTCGATTCGATTCTTTTCGATTCGATTCTTTTCAATTTGATTTGATTCTTTTCGATTCAATTCGAGTTTTTCAACTCGATTCGATTTTTTCGATTGGATTCGATTCAATTCTTTTTGATTGGATTCGATTCGATTATTTTCGATTCGATTCGATTCGATTATTTTCGATTCGATTCGATTCGATTATTTTCGATTCGATTCGATTCGATTATTTTCGATTCGATTCGAATTGATTCGATTCTTTTCTTTTTTTTGATTCGATTATTTTCAATTCGATTCGATTCGTTTCGATTCGTTTTGTATTGATTCACTTTGATTCGATTATTTTCTATTTGAATCGTTTAGATTCGATTATTTTCGATTCAATTCGTTTCGAATCGATTTGATTCGATTCAAATAATTTCGATTCGATTATTTTCGATTCGATTCCATTCGATCGATTCGATTTGATTATTTTCAATTCAATTCGTTTCGATTCGATTAATTTGGATTTGATTTGTTTCGATTATTTTCCGTTCGATTCATTTAGATTCGATTATTTTCAATTCAATTTGTTTGAATTCGATTCGATTCGAGTATTTTTTATTCGATTCAATTCGATTCATTCGATTCGATTCGATTATTTTCGATTTGATTCGATTCAATTCGAATCGATTCATTTCAATTCTTTAGGATTTGATTATTTTCGATTCTATTTGATTCGATTCGATTCTTTTCGATTTGATACTTTTTGATTCAATTCGATTCGATTCGATTTTTTCGATTCTTCTGTATTTGATTCGTTTCGATTCTTTTCGATTCAATTTGATTCGAATCATTTCGAATCGATTCTTTTTGATTCGTTTCGATTCGATCATTTTCGATTCGATTCGATTCTTTTCGATTCGATTCTTTTCTATTCGATTAGATTCAATTCGATTTTTTCGATTCGATTCGTTAGTTTTCGATTCGTTTCTTTTCAATTCTATTCGATTCGATTCTTTTCGATTCGATTCGATTCTTTTCAAATCTTTTTGATTCAATTTCGATTTGATTCTTTTCAATTCTATTTGATTTGATTCGATTAATTTCGATTCGATTCAATTCGATTATTTTCTTTTTTTATTTATTTTTTAATTTTTTTAACTTTTATTTATTTATGATAGTCACAGAGAGAGAGAGAGAGGCAGAGACATAGGTAGAGGGCGAAGCAGGCTCCATGCACCGGGAGCCCGATGTGGGACTCGATCCTGGGTCCCCAGGGTCGCGCCCTGGGCCAAAGGCAGGCGCCAAACCGTTGCGCCACCCAGGGATCCCCAATTCGATTATTTTCGATTCAATTCATTTTGATTCTATTATTTTCGATTCGATTCGATTCATTTCGATTCGATTCGATTCGATTATTTTCGATTCGATTCGTTTCGATTCGATTCGTTTCGATTCAATTTGAATCGATTTGATTCAATTATTTTCAATTCGATTCGTTTCGATTCAATTATTTTCGATTCGATTCAATTATTTTCGAGTCGATTCGTTTCGATTCGATTATTTTCGATTCGATTATTTTCGATTCGATTATTTTCGATATCTTACAATTCGATTCAATTATTTTTGATTTGTTTCGTTTCGATTCGATTATTTTTGATTTGATTTGTTTCGATTCGATCATTTTCGATGCGATTCGTTTCGATTCGATTCAATTATTTTCGATTCAATTCATTTCGATTCGATTATTTTCTATTTGATTCGATTAGTTTCGATTCGATTAGTTTCGATTCGATTATTTTCGATTCGATTCGTTTCGATTGATTCGATTCAATTATTTTCGATTCAATTCGTTTCGATTCGATTATTTTCGATTCGATTCTTTTCTTTTTTTTTTAATTTTTTTTTATTTACTTATGATGGGCACACAGTGAGAGAGAGAGAGGCAGAGACACAGGCAGAGGGAGAAGCAGGCTCCACGCACCAGTAGCCCGACGTGGGATTCAATCCCGGGTCTCCAGGATCGTGCCCTGGGCCAAAGGCAGGCGCTAAACCACTACGCCACCCAGGGATCCCGATTCGATTCTTTTCGATTCAATTCGATTCGATTAATTTCTATTCGTTTCAATTCGATTATTTTCTATTCGATTCGTTTCGATTCAATTATTTTCGATTCGATTCGTTTCGATTCGATTCAATTATTTTCTAGTTGAGTCATTTCGATTCAATTATTTAAGATTCGATTAGTTTCAATTAGATTATTTTTTATTCGTTTCAATTAGATTCAATTTTTTATTCGATTCGTTCGATTTGATTCGTTTTGATTCGATTATTTTCGATTCGATTCGAGTCAGTTATTTTCGATTCAATTCGTTTCGATCTGATTATTTTCGATTCTATTTGATTATTTTCGATTCGATTAGTTTCGATTAGATCATTTTCAATTCGATTCATTTCGATTCCATTATTTTCTATTAGATTCATTTCGATTTGATTCGATTAGAATATTTTCGATTCTATTCGTTTCGATTCGATTATTTTCGATTCGATTCAATTATTTTCGATTCGATTAGTTTCGATTCGATTTAATTATTTTCGATTCGATTCGTTTCGATTCGATTATTTTCGATTCGATTCTTTTCGATTCGATTCAATTATTTTTGATTCGATTCGTTTTGATTCGATTATTTTCGATTTGATTCGTTTCGATTCTATTCGATTCAATCCGATTCATTTAATTTCGATTTGATTTGATTTGATTATTTTCGGCTGATTTGTTCCGATTCGAATCGATTCGATTATTTTCGATTCGATTCGTTTTTATTAGATTCGATTAGATTATTTTCTATTCGATTCGATTACATTATTTTCTTTCGATTCGTTTTGATTCGATTCGGTCATTTTCTATTCGATTCAATTCGATTCTATTCCTTTTGATTCCATTCTTTTCGATTCAATTTTTTTCGATTCGTCGATTCGATTCTTTTCTATTTGATTCTTTTCGTTTCGATTTGATTCTTCTCTACTCGATTCTTTTCGATTCGAGTCGATTCTTTTCGATTCGATTCTTTTCAATTCGATTCTCTTTTCGATTCGATTATTTTCGATTCAATTTGACTCTTTGATTCGATTCGATTTTTTCAACTCGATTCTATTTTTTCGATTCAATTCGATTCTTTTCGATTGCATTCGATTCGATTCTTTTCTCTTCGATTCAATTTGATTCGATTCTTTTCGATTTGATTATTTTCGATTCGATTCGTTTTGATTCAATTCAATTATATTCGATTTGATTCGTTCGATTCGATTATTTTTTATTCTATTCGTGTCGATTCGATTCGATTATTTTCGATTCGATTCGTATCGATTCGATTATTTTCGATTCGATTCGTATCGATTCGATTATTTTCAATTCGATTCGATTCAATTTGATTATTTTCGATTCGATTCGTTTTGATTCAATTCGTTTTGATTCACTTTGATTCGATTATTTTCGATTCGCTTCAAATAATTTCGATTCGATTATTTTCGATTAGATTCGATTCGATCGATTTGATTCAATTATTTTCAATTTGATTCGTTTCAAGTCGATTAATTTGGATTCGATTCGTTTCGATTGTTTTTGATTCAATTCATTTAGATTCTATTATTTTCAATTTGATTCGTTTCAATTCGATTCGATTTGAGTATTTTTGATTCGATTCAATTCGATTCATTCGATTCCATTTGATTATTTTCGATTAGGTTCGATTCAATTCGAATCGATTCATTTCACTTCTTTAGGATTTGATTATTTTCGATTCGATTCGATTCCATTCCATTCTTTTCAATTCGATACTTTTCGATTCAATTCAATTCGATTCGATTCTTCTTTATTAGATTCGTTTCGATTCCTTTTGATTCAGTTTGATTCGAATCACTTCGAATCGATTCTTTTTTATTTGATTCGATTCGATCTTTTTTTATTCAATTCGATTCTTTTCGATTCGATTCAATTTTTTCGATTTGATTCGTTTTGATTTTTTTCGATTCGATTCGTTAGTTTTCGATTCGTTTCTTTTTGATTTGATTCGATTCGATTCTTTTCAATTCGATTCGATTCTTTTCGAATCTTTTTGATGCAATTTCGATTTGTTTCTTTTCTATTTGATTTGATTCGATTCGATTCAATTTTTTTCGATTTAATAGTTTGGTTCTATTATTTTCGATTCGATTCGTTTTTATTCCATTCAATTCGATTATTTTCAATTCGATTCGTTTCGATTCTATTCGATTCGATTCGATTCAATTATCTTCGATTCGATTCGTTTCGATTCAATTATTTTCTATTCGATTTGTTTCGATTCAATTATTTTTAATTAGTTTCGATTCAATTCAATTATTTTTGATTCGTTTCATTTCGATTCGATTCAATTATTTTCAATTGATTCATTTCTATTCGATTATTTTCAATTCGATTAGTTTCGATTCGATTATTTTCTATTCGATTCGTTTCGACTCGTTTCGATTTGATTATTTTCAATTCGATTCGTTTCGATATAATTCGATTCGATTAATTTCTATTCGATTTGATTCGATTATTTTCGATTCGATTCGTTTTGATTCAATTATTTTGATTCGATTCGATTCATTTCGATTAGATTCAATTATTTTCGAGTTGATTCGTTTCGATTCGATTATTTTCTATTCGATTCGTTTCGATTCGATTATTTTCGATTCGTTTCGATGCGATTCAATTATTTTTGGTTCGATTCGTTTCGATTAGATTATTTTCGATTCGATTCGTTTTGATTCGATTATTTCGATTCAAATCATTTCGATTAGAGTCAATTATTTTCGATTTGATTCGTTTTGATTCGATTATTTTCGATTCGATTCGATTATTTTCGATTCGATTAGTTTCGATTCGATTATTTTCGATTCGATTCATTTCGATTCGATTCGAATCGATTATTTTTTATTTGATTCGTTTCGATTCGATTATTTTCTATTAGATTCATTTCGATTTGATTCGATTCGAATATTTTCGATTCTATTTTTTTCGATTCTATTCGTTTCGATTCGATTCGATTATTTTCGATTCGATTAGTTTCGATTCGAGTATTTTTGATTCGATTCGTTTCGATTCGATTCGATTCGATTATTTTCGATTCGATTCATTTTGATTCGATAATTTGTGATTCAATTCGTTTCGATTCGATTAAATTATTATCTATTAGATTCGCTTCGATTAGATTATTTCTGATTCGATTCGTTTCGATTTGATTATTTTCTATTCGATTCGTTTCTATTCGATTCAAGTATTCACGAGTTGATTCGTTTCGATTCGATTATTTTCGATTCGATTCCTTTCGATTCGATTAGATTCAATTATTTTTGATTCGATTCGATTCGATTATTCTCGATTCGATTCAGTTCTATTAGATTCGATTCAATTATTTTCGATTTGATTCATTTCGATTCGATTATTTTTGAATCGATTTGCTTCAATTCGAATTAATTCGATTATTTTCGATTCGATTCGATTCAATTCGTTTCTATTCGATACTTTTCGATTCGATTCAATTATTTTCGATTCGATTCGTTTTGATTCGATTATTTTCTATTCGATTTGTTTCGATTCCATTTGATTCTTTGGGTTTCGATTTAATTCAATTCGTTTATTTTCGATTCGATTTGATTCGATTATTTTCGGCTGATTCGTTCTGATTCGATTTATTTTCTATTCGATTCAATCCGATTCGATTTCTTTCGATTCGATTCGATTCTTTTCGATTCGACTCTTTTCGATTCGTCTATTCGATTATTTTCTATTTGATTCTTTTCGATTCGATTAGATTCTTTTCGATTCAATTCTTTTCGATTCAATTCGATTCGATTAGATTTTTTTCGATTCGATTCTTCTTTATTTGATTCGTTTTGATTCTTTTCGATTCAATTTGATTCAATTCATTTCGAATCGATTCTTTTTGATTCGATTCGATTCAATCTTTTTTGATTCGATTCGATTCTTTTTGATTCGATTCGATTTGTTTTTTTGATTCGATTCGTTTAGATTTTTTTCGATTTGATTTGTTAGTTTTCGATTCGTTTCTTTCGATTCTATTCAATTCGATTCTTTTCGATTCGATTCGATTCTTTTCGTATCTTTTTGATTCAATTTTGATTCGATTCTTTTCGATTTGATTTGATTCGATTCGATTAATTTCGATTTGATTCGAATCGATTCTATTCGATTTTTTTCGATTCGATTAGTTTCGTTTTGATCCGTTTCAATTCGATTCGATTCGATTATTTTCGATTCAATTAGTTTTGATTCTATTTTTTTCGATTCAATCTTTTCGATTTGATTCGATTCGATTATTTTCGATTCGATTCGTTACGATTAGATTATTTTCGATTCGATTAGTTTCAATTCGATTCAATTTTTTTTTCAATTCGATTCAATTATTTTTGATTCGATTCGTTTCGATTATTTTTTATTCGATTCGTTACGATTCGATTATTTTTGATTCGATTCGTTTTGATTTGATTCTATTATTTCCGATTCGATTCATTTCGATTAGATTATTTTCGTTTCGATTAGATTATTTTCGATTCGATTAGTTTCGATTCGATTATTTCGATTCGATTCGTTTCAATTCTATTCAATTCGATTATTTTCAATTCGATTCGTTTAGATTCAATTATTTTCAATTCGATTCATTTCTTTTCGATTCAATTATTATCGACTATATTTGTTTCAATTTGATTATTTTCAATTCGATTCGTTTCGATTCGATTCAATTATTTTCGAGTCGATTCATTTCGATTCGATTATTTTTGATTCGATTCATTTCGATTCAATTCGATTCGAATTGATTATCATCGATCAATTCGCTTCGATTCGATTCAATTATTTTTGATTCGATTCGATTCGATTCATTTCAATTTGATTATTTTTGATTCGATTCGATTCGAATATTTTCGATTCAATTCGATTCGATTCGATTCAATTAGATTATTTTTGAATCGATTCAATTCGATTCGTTTATTTTCGATTCGATTTGATTCGATTATTTTCGATTCGATTCTATTTGATTTGATTCGATTCGATTATTTTTGATTCAATTCGATTCGATTATTTTCGATTTGATTCGATTCCATTCGATTATTTTTGATTCGATTCGTTTCGTTTTGATTCGAATATTTTTGATTCGATCCAATTCGATTCAATTATTTTCGATCGATTCGATTCGATTCAATTTGATTATTTTTGATTCGATTCGATTATTTTCGATTCGATTCGATTCGATTATTTTCGATTTGATTCGATTCGATTCGATTATTTTCTACTCAATTCAATTCGATTCGATTATTTTCTATTTTTATTTGAGATTCAGAGGTGTACTCCATTCTAAGGTACAACCTTCCATGGAAAAAGCTCTATTGACCTCGGAAACACATGGCGTCCAGTCCTGCCACTCTGCACTCATTTCTCACACAGCTTCTGCTAAGCTTCTATCATAAGGGAGTTTAAGGTTAATTCCACGTGCAGGGTGGAGTCGTGAGGGACAACTTGGCTGCTCAACTCTCAGAAGTAAGTGTGGCTGGAAGCCAGCTTTCCACTAGCCTCTCTCTTAGGAGAGATAGAAGCAAAGTCCATTCGCAGTAAGGAAGATTTGTGAAAGCGCTGTATTCAGCATGGAGATGACATCATTCCAGGTCTGCAGGAGGAACTTGACTCTGACATCATTTCTGTCAGGCATTATACAGAAGGCTGTTAGAGGCTCAGTATACATGAGTTGCGAATGCAAGAGGGAAAAGCCATAGGCTCACCTCTCAGAAGTACGTATGCTTTCAAGGCAGCTTTCAACTCGTTTCACGCCTATGCTAGGAAGAACCTTCCACCATCAATGGGAGCTGTGCTCTCATCTCCCATTGAGCTAAGTGAGCAGGTTGCATGAAATGCCCTGAAGAGTATTCAGACACGTGAGCATCCAGGCCTGTAGCTTGACACTTGCCTCTCACGCAGCTTCTGACAAGTGTGTAAAATGAGGTTGTTTGAATCAAAAACCACAGGCAGTGAGGAAAGGTGAGGGACGACACCTGTGCTCACCTCTAAGGAGGAACTCTGCCTTGAAGCGAGAGTACAAGTAGCCTGGTATATTTGATGTTGAGAGGTGATGGGCCAAATATGGTAGTACGTTCCATGCAGAAAGCAGTACTGAACTCAGGAGACACATGCCATTCTGGTCCTGCAGCTGTGCACTCTTTTCTCAAACAGCTTCTGACAAGCGGCTCACATAAGGAGTTAGAGGCTAACTCCACATGCAGTGTGGAGCCGCGACGGATGGCACGGGTGCTCAACTCTCAGAAGGTAGTGTGCCTTGAAGCCAGCTTTTGACTAGCCTCTATCCTAGGAGAGTTCAAAGGAAGCTCCGGTGTAAGTGAGCAGGTTCAAAGGAAAATGCTTTCTTGAACTCAGCGAGGCAGTCCTTCCTCTTCTGCACCTTCACACTGGCCTCACGCTCTCTGAATTGCATCTGACATAAGGGAGTTCGAAGCTCTATGTACAGGCATCGTGGATACTCAGGGGACAGGTCCTTTGCTCACGTCTCAGAACAAAGCATGCGTTGAAGCCATCTTTCAACTTGCTTTGCTCCAATGCTAGGAAGAACCTTCCACGTCTTCGGTGAGCAGGCGGCATGACATGCTCCATAGTGTACTCAGAGACACAAGCCTCCCAAGCCTGTAGCTTGACACTTGCCTCTCACACCCCTTCTGACAAGCATGGAAAATGAGGTGGTCGGATTCTAAAACCACAGGCAGTGAGGACCTGTGAGGGACAACACCTGTGTTCAACTCTGAAGGAACTATGCCTTGAAACAAGCTCACAAGTAGACTCCTTTACTTGATGTTGAGAGTTGATGGGCCAAATATGGTACGACATTCTGTGGAGAAAGCGGTATTTAACTCGGGAGACACATGCCATTCTGGTCCTGCAGCTGTGCACTCTTTTCTCAAACAGCTTTTGACAAGCACCTCACATCAGGGAGTTAGAGGCTAACTCCACATGCAGTGTGGAGCCACGACGGACAGTGTGGGTGCTCAACTCTCAGAAGGCAGTGTGCCTTGAAGCCAGCTTTCGACTAGCCTCTATCCTAGGAAAGTTCTAAGGAAGCTCCATTGTAAGTTAGCAGGTTCAATGGAAAATGCTTTCTTGAACTCATCGATGGTCTCCTTCCTGTTCTGCACCTTGCCATTTGCCTCACACTATCTGCTATCTATGTGATATATGGGAGTTTAAAGCTATGTAGAAGCATCATGGAAACTCAGGGGCCAGGTACTTTGCTCACGTCTCAAAAGAAGCTTGCGTTGAAGCCAGCTTTCCACTTGCTTCGCTCCAATGCTAGTTTGAACCTTCCACCTTTTCAGTTTGCATGTGGCATGAAATGCCCTATAGTGTACTCAGAGACACAAGCCTTCCAGGCCTGTAGCTTGACACTTGCCTCTCATGCCCTTTCTGACAAGTATGAAAAATGAGGTTGTTTGACTCTAAAACCACAGACAGTGAGAACATGGTAGAGATAACTGCTGTGCTGAACTCTGAGAAGGAACTATGCCTTGAAGCGAGCTCACAAATAGACTTGTTTATTTGATAGTGGGCGGTGATGGGCCAAATAAGATTGGACGTTCCATGGAATAAGTGGTATTGAACTGGGAGACACATGCCCTTCTGCTCCTGCTGCTTTGCACTTTTTTCTCACACAGCTTCTCACAAGCATCTAACGTAAAGGAATTACAGGCTTACTCCACATGCAGTGTCGAGCCGCGAGGAATAGCATGGGTGCTCAACTCTCAGAAGTAAGCGTGGCTTGAAGCCAGCTTTCATCTAGCCTCCCTTTAGGAGAGTTTGAATCAAACTCCATTCTAACTGAGGGGGTCTTTTGGAAAGTACTGTATTGTACTCTTAATTGCAAACCATTGAGTTCTACAGGAAGTCACTAGACTCTAACACCATTTCTGTCAGGCATCTGACAGTAGGGTGTTAGAAGCTAAGTCTCCTAGTAGTGTTGATGCGCAACGGACATGCCTTTGGCTGACCTCTCAGAAGTATGTATGCCTTGAAGCCAGGTTTCAATTCGTTTCACTCTTATCCTGGTAACAACCTTCTACCATAATTGGAAACTGTGCTCTCACTTCCATTGAGCTACATGAGCAGGTTGCATGAAATGCCCTGAAGAGTCCTAAGACACAGAAGCCTGCCAGGCCTGTAGCTTGACACTTGCCTCTCAGGCAGCTACTGCCAAGTATGTAAAATGAGGTTGTTTAAATATAAACCCACAGGCAGTGAGGAAATGCAAATACCTGTGCTCACCTCTAAGAAGGAACTATGCCTTGAAGCGAGATTACAAGTAGGCTTTTATTTGAGATTCAGAGGTTTACCCCGTTCTATGGTAAGTCCTTCCATGGAAGAAGCTCTATTTAACTTGGAGACATATGCCGTCTGGTCCTGCCACTGTGTACTCTTTTCTCACACATCTTCTGACAAGCTTCTAACATAAGGGAGTTTGAGGCTATTGCCACATGCAGTGTGGAACCATGAGGGATAGCACAGGTGCTCAACTCTCAGAAGTAAGTGTGGCTGGAAGCCATCTTTCCACTAGCCTGTCTCTTAGGAGAGATCGAAGCAATCTCCATTCGTGGTAAGGAATTTTTTGTGAACGTGCTGTATTCAGCCTGGAGACAGAAGCATTCCAAGTCTGCATAAGGAGACTTGCTTCTCACACCATTTCTGTCAGTCATTACACAGAAGGCTGTTAGACGCTAAGTATACGTGTATTGTGAATGGGAGAGGGAGACTCCATAGGCTCACCTCTCAGAAGTACGTATGCCTTCAAGCCAGCTTTCAACTCGCCTCTCCGATTGCAGGAAAAACCTAGCTTAACTCTCAGTGAGGATGTTTCAAGGAAATTACTGTATTGAATTCGAGACACAAGACTTCTGGGTATGCAATTTGCCTCTTACCTCTCACGCAATATATGTCAGGCATCGAACATCAAGGATTTAGGAGCTCAGTGCACAGGAAGTGTGGAGGTGCAAGGGATAGAACAGGTGCTCAACTCTCAGAAGTAGGTGTGTTGAAATCAGCTTTCAACCAGGCTCTCTCATAGGAGAGAATGAAGCAAACTCCATTCAAGGTCAGGAAGTTTTTGAAAGCACTGTGTTCAGCCTGGAGACGCAAGCATTCAAGGTCTGCATGACGAGACTTGCCTCCTACACCATTTCTGTCAGGTATTATACTGAAGGCTGCCAGAGGCTAAGTATACATGTATTGTGAATGGGAGAGGGAAATGCCAAGGGCTCAACCCTCAGAAGTATTTAGGCCTTCAAGCCAGCTTTCACTTGTCTCTTCTATTGCAGGTAAATCCTAGCTCAACTCTTTGTGAGGACGTTTCAAGGAAAGTACTGTATTGAACTCAAGACACAAGACTTCTGGGTAGGCAATTTGCCACTAGCCTCTCACACAATATGTGGCAGGCATTAAATATTAAGGAGTTAGAAGCGAAGTGCACATATAGAGTGCAGCCGGGAGGTGTAGGTATTGTACTCAACTCTAAGAAGTATGTGTGGCTTGAAGCTAGCTCTCGACTAGCCTCTGTATTAGAAGATTTAAAAGCCTACTCCATTCTAAGTGAGCAGGTTTTATGGATAGTGGTGTATTGATCTTGGAGACATAATCTTTCCAGTTTAACTAGAAGCCACTCGCCTCTCACACAATTTCTGTCAGGCATCATACAGAAGGGTGTTAAAAGCTAGGTATCCAGGGAGTGTGCATGCCAGGGGGACAAGTCATTGGTTTAACTGTCAGAAATATGTATGCCTTGATGCCAGCTTTCAACTCGTCTCTCTCCTATTGCAATTAGAACATAACAACTCTGGCTGAGGAGGTTTCAGGAATATATTGTATTGAGTTTGAGACACAGAACTTCTGGGAAGGCAATTTACCACTCGCCTCTCACACGATTGGCGTCAGGTATTGAACATCAAGTCTGTAGAAGCTAAGTGCACAGGGAGTGTGGAGCCGCGAGGTCAGGTGCTCAACTCTCAGAAGTAAGGGTGGCTTTAAGCTAGCTTTCTACTAGCTTAGATAATATGCTAGTAAAAAACTTCCATCGTTTAGGTGATCAGGTTTCATGAAATGCCTTGTAGTGTACTCAGAGACACAAGCCTTCCAGGCCTGTAGCCTGATATTTGCCTCTCACGCAGCTTCTGACAAGTATCTAAAATGAAGACGTTTGAATCTAAAACCACAGGTGGTTAGGAAGTGCGAGGAAGAACACCTGTGCTCACCTCTGAGAAGTAACTATGCCTTGAAGCGAGATTACAAGTAGACTTGTGTGTTTGATATTGAGAGTTTAACGCCGTTCTACGTTAGGACGTTCCTTGGAAAAAGCTGTATTGAAGTCGGAGACACTTGCCTTCTGGTCCTGCAGCTGTCTACTTTTTCTCACACCGCGTCTGACAAGCATCTAACACAAGGGAGTTAGAGGCTAACTCCCCATGCTTTTGGAGCCGCGAGAGATAGCATGGGTGCTCAACTCTCAGAAGTAAGTGTGGCTTGAGGCCAGCTTTCTTTTCTTTTTTTTTAAATAATAAATTTATTTTTTATTGGTGTTCAATTTGCCAACATACAGAATAACACCCAGTGCTCATCCCAAGTGCCCCCCTCAGTGCCCGTCACCCATTCTCTCCCACCCCCCACCCTCCTCCCCTTCCACCACTCCTAGTTCATTTTCCAGAGTTAGGAGTCTTTATGTTCTGTCTCCCTTTCTGATATTTCCTACCCATTTCTTCTCCCTTCCCTTCTATTCCCTTTCACTATTATTTATATTCCCCAAATGAATGAGAACATATAATGTTTGTCCTTCTCCGATTGACTTATTTTACTCAGCATAATACCCTCCAGTTCCATCCATGTTGAAACAAATGGTGGGCCAGCTTTCAACTAACCTCTCTCTTAGGAGAGTTTGTAGCAAACTCCATTCTATGTGAAGGAGATTTTATGGAAAGCGCTGTGTTGGACTCGAAGATGCAAACTTTCCAATTCTACAGGACGTCACTTGCCTCTCACAGAATTTCTGTCAGGCATCATATAGAAGGGTGTTAAAAGCTAAGTCTCCAGGGAGTGCGCATGCCAGAGGGTCACGTCATTGGCTCAACCCTCTGAGGTATTTATGCCTTGTAATTAGCTTTCAACTGCCTCTCTCCTATTGCAATTAGAACTTAGCTCAACTCTCGGTGACCTCAGCTCTCAACTCTCAACTCTAGGAAACTACTGTTTTGAGTTCGAGACACAAGACCTCTGGCAGGCAATTTACAACTCGCCTCTCACACAGGTTGTGTCATGCATTGAACATCAAGGATATAGGAGCTAAGTGCACAGGGGGTGTTGAACCTCGATGGATAGCTCAGGTGCTCAGTCTCAGAAGTAAGTGTGGCTTGAAGCCAGCTTTCTACTAGCCTCTCTTCTATGAGAGTTTGAAGCAAGCTCCATTTTAAGTGAGGAGGTTTTATGGAAAGCGCTGTGTTGAACTCTGTGACGCAAACATTCCAGTTCTACTGTTAGTCATTTGCCTCTCACAGAAATTCTGTCAGGCATTTTACATATGTTAGAAGGGTAGCATTTTGCCCGTTGCCTCTCACACAACTCTCAAGCATCTACATCAGTGTTCTAGAACTAAACTTAGAGGCAACGTGTATCCTTGAGGGACAGGCAAGGATCTCAACTCTCAGAAATAACTTTGCCTTGAAGCCAGGTATCAATTACTCCTTTTCTTATAGAAGTTACAACCTAGCTCATCCTAGCTCATTTCTCAAGGAAAGTGCTGTTCTGAACCTGGAGGCTCAAGATTTCTGGGCCTCCAAATTGCCAGTAGTGTCTCACACAAGTTCTGTCAGGCATCTAACATGTGGGTATAGAGTAAGAAGCTATAATACCCACAGGCAGTGTGGAGTCATGAGCGATATGGTGGTTGCTCAACTCTCAGAAGTAAATACAGCTTGAAGCCAGCTTTCAACTAGTCTCTCTCCTATAAGAGTTCAAAGTAAGCTCCATTCTAAGTGAGCAGGTTAATGGAAAGTGCTTTCTTGAACTCGACAATGGCCTCCTTCCTGTTCTGCAGCTTGCCAATTGCCTCACAGTCTGTCATGTGTCTAATATAAGGGAGTTAGAATCGATGTATACAGGTATTGTGGAAAATCAGGGGACAGGTCCTTTGCTCAATTTAAATTGCTATGTCTTGAAGCCAGCTTTAACTACCTTTGCTACTATACTAGTAAGAACTTGCCACCATTCTAGGTGAGCAGGTTGCATGAAATGCCCTGTAATGTACTCAGAGACCCAAGCCTTCCGGGCTGGTAGCTTGACACTTGCCTCTCATGGAGCTTCTGTCATCATCTAAAATGAGGTTGTTGTTTAATCTAAAACCACAGGCAGTTTGGAACTGCGAGGGACAACACCATGCTCAACTCTGAGAAGTAACGATGCCTTGATGTGAGTTTACAAGTAGACTTATTTGAGATTTAGAGGTTAACGCCATTTTCACGTAGGACATTCCATGGAAAAAGCTGTAAAGAACTCAGAGACAC
Organism: Canis aureus; assembly: GCF_053574225.1. Lineage (NCBI taxonomy): Eukaryota > Metazoa > Chordata > Mammalia > Carnivora > Canidae > Canis > Canis aureus. The sequence goes on along the minus strand of NC_135638.1, from coordinate 41,904,602 downwards.
ATGCCATCTGGTCCTGCAGCTCTGCACTCTTTTCTCACACAGCTTCTGAGAAGCATCTAACATAAGGGAGTTAGAAGCTAACTCCAATTGCAGTGTGCAGCCATGAGGAACAGCATGGGTGCTCAACTCTCAGAAGTAAGTGTGGCTTGAAGCCAACTTTCAACTAGTCTCTCTCTTGGGGGAGTTCGAAGCAAGCTCCATTCTATGTGAGAGGCTTTTATGGAAAGTGCTGTAATGAACTCAGAGTCACAACCCATCCAGTTCTACAGGAAGTCACTTGCCTCTGACACAATTTCTGTCAGGCATCATACTGAAGGGTGTTAGAGGCTAAGTATACAGGTAGTGTGGATGAGCAAGCACAAGCCATTGGCTCAACTCTCATAAGTATGTATGCATTGAAGCCAGCTTTCAACAAGCATCTCTCCTTTTGCACTTAGAATCTAGGTGAAATCTCGGTGAGGTTTCAAGGATAGTACTGTGTTGAACTCAAGCCACAAGACTTCTTGGCAGGCAATTTGCCACTTGCCTTTCACACAACTACTGTCTACCATCGAATATCAAGGAGTTAGGAGCTAAGTGCACAAGGAGTGTGGACCCGTGAGGGATAGCACAGTGCTCAACTCTCAGAAGTGTGGCTTGAAGCCAGCTTTCTACTACCCTCTCTCCTATTAGAGTTAGAGCAACTCCATTCTACGTGAGGAGGTTTTATGGAAAGCGCTGTATTGAACTCGGAGATGCAAACCTTCCAGTTCTACAGCAAGTCACTTGCCTCTCACACAATTTCTGTCAGGCATATTTCAGAAGTGTGTTAAGCTAAGTCTCCAGGTAGTGTGGATGCGCAAGGGACAAGCCATTGCCTCAACTCTCAGAAGTATGTATGCCTTCAAGCCAGCTTTCTTTTAAAAAAAATTATTTTTATTGGAGTTCAATTTGCCAACATATAGCATTACATCCAGTGCTCATCCTGCCAAGTGCCCCCCTCAGTGTCGGTCACCCAGTCACCCTAAATCCCCGCCCACCTCCCTTTCCACCAGCCCTTGTTCCTTTCTCAGTTAGGGTCTCTCATGTTTTGTCACCCTCACTGATATTTTGACTCATTTTCTCTCCTTTCCCCTTTATTCCCTTTCACTAATTTTTATATTCCCCAAATGAATGAGACCATATAATGTTTGTCCTTCTCCGTTTGACTTACTTCACTCAGCATAATACCCTCCAGTTCCATCCACGTCGAAGCAAATGGTGGGTATTTGTCATTTCTAATGGCTGAGGAATATTCCATTGTATACATAGACCACATCTTCTTTATCCATTCATCTTTTGATGGACACTGAGGCTCCTTCCAGTTTGGCTATTGTGCACATTGCTGCTATAAACAGTGGGGTTGCAGGTGTTCCTGATTTTCACTGCATCTGTATCTTTGGGGTAAATCCCCAGCAGTGCAATAGCTGGGTCATAGGGCAGGTCTATTTTTAACTGTTTGAGGAACCTCCACACAGTTTTCCAGAGTGGCTGCACCAATTCACATTCCCACCAACAGTGTAAGAGGGTTCCCCTTTCTCCACATCCTCTCCAACATTTGTTGTCTCCTGTCTTGTTATTTACACCATTTTCATTGGTGTGAGGTGGTATCTCATTGTGGTTTTGCGTTGTATTTCCCTGAAGGCCAATGATGTGAGGCATTTTCTCATGTGCTTGCTGGTCATGTCTGTGTCTTCCTCTGGGAAATTTCTGTTCATGTCTTTTGCCCATTTCAGGATTGGATTGTTTCTTTGCTGTTGAGTTTAATAAGTTCTCTATAGATCTTGGAGACTTGGAGACTAGCCCTTTATCTGATAGGTCATTTGCAAATATCTTCTCCCATTCTGTAGGTTGGCTTTTAGTTTTGTGGACTGTTCCTTTGGCTGTGCAGAAGCTTTTTATTTTGATGAAGTCCAAATAATTAATTTTTGCTTTTGTTTCTCTTGCTTTCATAGATGTATCTTGCAAGAAGTTGCTGTGGCCAAGTTCAAAAAGGGTGTTGCCTGTGTTCTCCTCTAGGATTTTGATGGATTCTTGTCTCCCATTTAGATCCTTCATCCTTTTTGAGTTTATCTTTGTGTATAGCGTAAGAGAATGGTCTAGTTTCATTCTTCTGCACATGGCTGTCCAATTTTCCCAGCACCATTTACTGAAGAGATTCTTTTCCCCAGTGGATAGTCTTTCCTGCTTTGTCAAATATTGACTGTAAAGTTGAGGGTCCATTTCTGGATTCTCTATTCTGTTCCGTTGATCTATGTGTCTGTTTTTGTGCCAGTACCACACTGTCTTGATGATCACAGTTTTGTAGTACAACCTGAAATCTGGCATTGTGATGCCTCCGGTGCTGGTTTTCTTCTTCAATATTCCCCTGGATATTCGGGTCTTTTCTCAATCCACACAAATCTTGAGATTATTTGTTTCAACTCTCTGAAGAAAGTCCATGGTATTTTGATAGGGATTGCATTAAATGTGTAAATTGCCCTGGATAGCATTGACATTTTCACAGTATTAATTCTTCCAATCCATGAGCATGGAATATTTTTCCCTCTCTTTGTGTCTTCCTCAATTTCTTTCAGAAGTGTTCTATAGTTTTTAGGGTATAGATCCTTTACCTCTTTGGTTAGGTTTATTCCTAGGTATCCTAGGCTTCTGGGTGCAATTGTAAGTGGGGTTGACTCCTTAATTTCTCTTTCTTCAGTCTCATTGTTAGTTTATAGAAATGCCACTGATTTCTGGTCATTGATTTTGTATCCTGCCACATTGCCAAATTGCTGTATGAATTCTAGCAATCTTGGGGTGGAGTGTTTTGGGTTTTCTATGTACAGTATCATGTCATCTGCAAAGAGGGAGAGTTTGACCTCTTCTCTGCCAATTTGAATGCCTTTAATGTCTTTTTGTTGTCTGATTGCTGAGGCCAGGACTTCCAGTACTATGATGAATAGCAGTGGTGAGAGTGGATATCCCTGTCATGTTCCTGATATTAGGGGAAAGGCTCTCAGTGTTTCCCCGTTGATGATGATATGTGCTGTGAGCTTTTTGGACATGGCTTTTACGATGCTGAGGAATGTTCCCTCTATCCTTACACTCTGAAGAGTTTTGATCAGGAATGGATGCTGTATTTTGTCAAATACGTTCTCTGCACCTATTGAGAGGACCATATGGTTGTTTTTTCTCTTGTTGATATGATCTATCACGTTGATTGTTTCATGAATGTTGAGCCAGCTTTGCATCCCAGGGATAAATCCCACCTGGTCATGGTGAATAATCTTCTTAATGTACTGTTGGATCCTATTGGCTAGTATCTTGGTGAGAATTTTTGCATCTGTGTTCATCAGGGATATTGGCCTATAATTCCCCTTTTTGCTGGGGTCTTTGTCTGGTTTTGGAATTAAGGTGACACTGACCTCATAATACGAGTTTGGGAGTATTCCGTCCCTTCCTTCGGAAGTGTTAGAATAGGTATTATTTCTTCTTTAAATGTTTGATAGAATTCCCCTGGGAAAGGAAGTCATCTGGCCCTGAACTTGTGTTTTGGGAGGTTTTTGATGACTGCTTCAATTTCCTCGTTGGTTATTGTTCTGTTCAGGTTTTATTTCTCCCCGTTCCAGTTTTGGTAATTTGTGGTTTTCCAGAAATGCATCCATTTCTCCTAGATTGCCTAATTTTTTGGCGTATAGCTGCTCGTAATACATTTTCAAAATCGCTTGTATTTCCTTGGTATTGGTTGTGATCTCTCCTCTTTCATTATGATTTTATTAATTTGAGTCTTTTTAATAAGGCTGGCTAATGGTTTATCTATCTTATTAATTCTTTCAAAGAACCAGCTCCTGATTTTGTTGATCTGTTCTACAGTTCTTCTTGGTCTCTGTTTCAGGGAGTTATGCTCGAATCTTTATTAACTCTCTTTTTCTGCTTGGTGTAGGCTTTATTTGCTGTTCTTTCTTCAGTTCTTTTAAGTGGGAGGTTGGCTTGTGCATTTGAGTTTTTTCCAATTTTTTGCAGGAGGCTTGTATTGCGATGTAGTTTCCTCTTAGGACTGCTTTTGCTGTATCCCAAAGATTTTGAACAGTTGTATCTTCATTTTCATTAGTTTCCATGAATTTTTTTAATTTTCCAATTTCCTGGTTGACCCATTCATCTTTTAGTAGGATGTTCTTTAACGTCCATATGTTTGAGATTCTTCCAAATTTCTTCTTGTGATTGAGTTCTAGTTACAAAGCATTGTGGTTTGAAAATATGCAGGGGACAATCCCAATCTTTTGGTATCAGTTGATACCTGATTTGGACCCAGTATATGGTCTATTCTGGAGAAAGTTCCATGTGCACTTGAGAATTCCATTGCGTTCGGATGGAAAGTTCTGTATACATCTGTGAAATCCATCTGGTCCAGTGTATCATTTAAGGCTCTTGTTTCTTTGGTGATGTTAGAAGATTGGTCATTTGCAGAAACTGTCATGTTGAAGTCTCCTACTATAGTGTATTATTATCTAAGTATGTCTTTACTTTGCTTATTAATTAATTTACATACGTGGCAGCTCCCACATTGCGCGGACTGATCTCTGTATAGGATTGGCGGGGCATCTGGCAGAAGCCAGTTGGTCAGGCCAGGCAGCTCGACTGAGGCGTCTGTGCTCTGCTGCCTTTAGGAGCTGCACTCCCTGGTAGGGCTATTCTAGTAGCACAGGGCCCTGGATCCCAGGTCACCGAGCAGACAAAGCCCATCATCCTGCATCCCCCCTGGGAGCATTGGCCAGTCCTGATTGAAGTTGCGGTAGTTACTGCAGGGAGCTGACTCCAGAGCTGGAGACCTGGCCACCACCAGTGGTGGTGTTCCTCATGTCACCTAGTGCCCGGGAAAGGCAGGGCCCCAGGGGACAGAGGCCTCACGGGGTAAACAGCTCCCACTGATCCTGGCACCCGGTGGGGGGTGGTGCAGCATCTCTCCAGGTGCACACACCTGAGAATCAGCACAGGAGCCCCTCCCCAAGACCAGTTGGAAGGACAGGGGAAGAGCAAGTTCTTGACCAATCAGCGCTGGAAAGCTCCAGGGGAAGTTGAGGGATTTACAGTATATAGAACTAGAGGGTATCCCTCCTTCCCCCCACCTTTTTAAAAGATTTTATTTATTCATGAGAGAGAGAGAGAGAGGCACAGGCAGAGGGAGAAGCAGGCTCCATGCAGGGAGCCCGATGTGGGACTCAATCCCGGTCTCCAGGATCACGCCCTGGGCTAAACTGCTGAGCCATCAGGGCTGCCCTCTGTCCTTTTTCCAGTACAACTCGTTTTTATATCAGACTGAAATTTTCCAATTTTTTTCTCTTTCCCACCTTAACTACAAAATTTTACCACCTATTTTTAAGTTTCTTTCTTTTGACTTTCATATTTCTACAATTACAGGTCGTAGATATATTTTCCACGTCTGGATTCCAACATATTCAATTTAGTTTTGGGAGATATACAAAATATGGGTTTTTGTGTTTTCTGCCTCAGTTTGTTCTACAATGGCGGTACCTTCTAATACATGACCAGCATGCACCCGAAACCAAGTGGAACACCATGCTGGTTCATTCTCTGAGATTATATTCTCTCTTCATTCTCATGTCCCCTCCCTCTTTTATCTCGTTTATGTTTCAGTGGTCAGTGTAGGGGCTTTCTACAAGTATTGTTGCTTTATACAAATTTGGGATTGAGCATCTTCTAACATACAGAATTTAATACACGCAGAACCAAGAGGACCACATTCTAGGACCCCTCAGGTAGACTGCATTCTCCTTCCACTACAACTTCTTCACCACCAGCATCTCCCAGTCCCCCCCCTTTTTTATTTCTTCTCTTTTTACTCGGGGTTTTTTTTTTTTTTTTTCCTTCTTCTCTGGGATTTTTGGCCTTTTATTGTTTACTACCTTGTTATAAAATTTGTTTTTCACTTTAGTGGTCCTTTTATTTTGTTCTGATCTTTGTTTTCATTTTCTGGTCTCTGGCCTCCAGAATCATCTACAGTGAAATTTACTTAGGTCGTGGTTGATACTGACTCAGCCCACTCACAGCCACTCTCCACTGAGCAAAATGACTAGAAGGAAGAACTCACCACTAAAGAAAGAAGCAGAAACAGTACTCTCTGCCACAGAATATGGATTATAATTCCATGACAGAAAGCCAATTCAGAAACATAATTATAAAGCAACTGGTGCCTCTGGAAAAAAAGCATAAAGGATTCTAGAGATTCTGGAGACTTCATGACTGCAGAATTTAGATCTAATCTGGCTGAAATTAAAAATCAATTAAATAAGATGCAATCCAAACTGGAGGTCCTAACGATGAGGGTTAATGAGGTGAAAGAAAGAGTGACATAGAAGACAAGTTGATGGCAAGGAAGGAAGCTGAGGAAAAAAGAAAAACAATTAGGAGACCATTAGGAAAGGGTAACGGAAATAAATGACAGCCTTGGAAGGAAAAATCTACATATAATTGGGGTTCCAGAAAACGCCAAGAGGGACAGAAACATATTTGAACAAATCATAGCTGAGAACTTCCCTAATTTGGGGAGGGAAACAGGCATTCAGATCCAGGAGATAGGCCCCCCCCACCAAAACCAATAAAAACCGTTCAACACCTCAACATTTACTAGTGAAACTTCCAAATTCCAAAGATAAAGAGAAAATCCTTAAAGAAGCAAGAGACAAGAGACTCTTAACTTATATGGGGAGAAATATCAGATAAACAGCTAGCTGACCTCTCCACAGAGACCTGGCAGGCCAGAAAGGACTGGCAGGATATATTCAGGGTTCTAAATGAGATGAACATGCAGCCAAGAATACTATATCCAGGAAGGCTCTCATTCAGAATAGAAGGAGAGGTAAAGAACTTCCAAGATATGCAGAAACTGCATGAATATGTGGCCACTAAAACAGCTCTGCAAAAAATATTAAGGGTGACCTGTAAAAGAAAGAGGAAGCCCAATGAAATAAGCCACAGAAACAGGGACTGAATAGGTATTACGATGATACTAAATTCATATCTTTCAATAGTAACTCTGAACGTGAATGGGCTAAATGATCCCATCAAAAGATGCAGGGTTTTGGACTGGATAAAAAAAAAAGACCCATCTATTTGTGGTCTACAAGAGACTCATTTTAGATATAAGGACACCTCCAGCCTGAATATGAAAGGGTGAAGAACCATTTACTATTCAAATGGTCCTCAAAAGAAAGTTTTTCCCAAAGACTGTATACTTCAATTTTTTAAAAAAGAAAACCAAGACAAAAATATAAGTATAAAAAAGATCCCAACAAAGAGCAGGCTAGCCTTTAGATGACTTCCTTGGTGAATTTTATAAAAACACTTAAGAATTAACACCAATCCTGGGGCACTTGGGTGGCCTCAGTCAGTTAAGCATTCAATTCTTGATTTCTGCTCAGGTCATGATCTCAGGGTCCTGAGATCCAGCCCCAGGTTGGGCTCCACCACCAGCGAGGAGTCTGTTTGGCATTCTCTCCCTCTCCTTCTGCCACTCTCCCCACCTGCACACTTTCTCTAAGAAATTTTTTAAAATCCTTAAGAAAAAAGAATACCAATCCTTCTCAAACTTCTAAAATATATGAGAAGTGAAAACTTCCTAACTCATTTGAAGAGACCATCATTACTCTGATACTAACTCTAGACAAAAGTTTCACAAGAAAACTTGAGACCAATATCCCTTGCGAACTCTGATGCAAAAATCTTCAACAAAATACTAGCAAACAGAATCCAACAGCATAGTAAAAGGATTACTCACTATGGGCAACCAGGATTTATACCAGCAATTCTGGGATAGTTTAACATCTTAATACTACTCATTATAATTCACATTCATAAACAAAAAAGAAAAACCACAGGTTGTCTCAATTAATGCAAATAAAGCATTTGACAAAACTCAACACTGTATGATGATAAAAAAAACCTCAGCAAACTAAGAACAGAAAGAAACTTGATCAACTAGATGAAAGGACATTTATGTAAATGTCTCAGAACTAACAGGATACTCAACAGTGAAAGATTAAAATGTCCTCCTAAAGATCAGGAACAAGACAAATATATCCACTTTTATCATGTTCTCAATATTGTACTGAATGTTATAGCCAGAGCAATTAGGCAGGAAAAAAGAAACATAAGCACTCAAATTAGAAAAGAAGTTAAACTATCTCTATTATCAGATGATGTGATCCTACATAGAGAAAGATCCCAAAAATATTCTTATTATTCATATTTCCTTATAATCAGTATGGGTGTCTTCTTTTATTTCTTGCATCCAAACAAGTATCTTTATGCAGACAAGAATCATAGGATTGAAGTATAGAGACAAGATATGGGTTAGACATGTAGTTCCGCATGTGTAATAGTCATTTACCATCCTGAGCCATTGTGCAAATGTCTCTGAATGTTGTATAGTGACTTTTTACTGCCTTCTCATTGGTTTGGATACAATTTCAAGTAGACAGCTTTGAAACTGGACTCATATACACAGTCATCTTGTAACAATGAATTTTTACTGACATGAAAAGTAGTCATTAAAAAACAGGGTTTCCTTTAACATGGGATCTAGTCAATGAATACATCCCACATTATCAAGACATAAGCAAAAATGGTTAGTTAAGTTGTGATAGAAAATATAATCAACACCAAGGTAGTTTGTTCTGGTTTTTGTGCTTAGCAAATAATATTTACTAGATCATGTGTTTACTGGATTTTCACATACATGATCACTTATTTTTCTTTTGAGATGAAATTTCTTTGATTATGATACCATTTGTTGAGAATACAATGGTTTATTTTTAATGTCATAATGTATTCAACCTGTATTTCTCAAAATGACAATTAGTATAATGAAATATAAAGTGACTATTTTGTTTTTGAAACTACATAAGAGCTATATTACTTTGGGAGAAATTTTAATGTTTCATGTTCCTAAATTTATTATTTTTCAAAAGCACACAAAAGTCTCCAAATATAATTGTTTAAAGACCAACAGTAACAGAAAGCTCAGAGCCAACCTGAAAACAGTTCAGGTATGTGCAGGCTTAGAGGAGAGGCAGAGATTCTGTGAAGGAAAGGAACCTATTTTTGTGTCTCATAATTTGATCTTGCTGTTTTAGAACGTGTGTTTTTAAAATTTTATTTATTTATTCATGAGAGACAGAGAGAGAGAGAGAGAGGCAGAGACACAGGCAGAGGGGAAGCAGGCTCCATGCAGGGAGCCCCATGCAGGGAGCCCCATGCAGGGCTCAATCCTGGGACTCCAGGATCACGCCCTGAGCCAAAGGCAGACGCTCAACCACTGAGCCACCCAGGCACCCCTAGAATGTATGTTTTGTCTCCAAATAAGGAATTCAGTTCCAATAGGGGTTTGTTTAGTTTTTGTTTTTTTTCCCTAGAATTGAAATGCTGTATGCTATCCCTATCATCATACTTGCAATTCCTGAAGTTAGAAATCCTGAGGCTGAGATGCCAAGCACTGTTATCTACCTTCCTGTTGTGGATATGAACAGCAAAAGTGAGTGCTAAGACCAAGGTTTTTCCTCTCTGCTAAATACTTTCTCTTTTGGAGAACAAATCTATCATGAAATGTCTAAATTAGAAGAGAATAAAATGAAAGAAAATGGCCTAAAAATACCCTAAAATATCAAAAGCAATCATTTCTAAGTATTATAAGCTGTATCATTCATTATGATTCCTATACTACTAATATAACACCTTATCATGCTTTTGGCTTCACTCTCATAAAATCTTAGTGATGAAGTCTTCTGGGTCTTATTTCCAATGAACATAATTACTAATGAGAACACTGCATGGAATGTTCATACTTACACCATTTATTAAGAGAGCTGGTTTATCTAAGTTGTAGCACTTTGCAATATGCTATATTCTTGATTTAATACTTGTATGAACCTAGATGTAGATTTTCCTACTTTAAGTCTATCATAATCGTAACCTAATCATTCATATCAATATTCACTTATTCATCATGGTCTTGATTAAACTCCTGCTATAAGACTTTGCCACTAAATAGATTTCTTCCCTTCAGTGCTTCAGGAAAATTGATGGCTATAGATGAAAGTTTAGGAGATACTTTAACCACTTTCATGCTTGTTTATCTGCTGACTCTCATAGTTCTTCACATCCAGGGCTCCCATCCTATCCAAGTTCTGCCAAGAATGTTGGGGTCTGTTGCCTGGTCAATCAAGCACTTTACTTGAGCCTCTTCTGACAGTCCATTCTCTGGTTGTTGGGCACGGATGTTGTGATCTTTGCTTCCTCGTGCTACAGCCACATAATCTCCAAAGGCAAGTGCCTTCTCATGGCCCAGGAACAGCTCATCGCTGGAAAAAAGATTAAACAAATACAAAAACATGAACCATTCATTATTTTCCCTTTGTTGCTTGCATTCCTGGCTATCTTATCCAAACATTCCCTCTTATCACTTATAGAATATTTTCTGTGGCTTATAACCTTAAAATCAAGAGACTGGATTTGTTGAAACATAGAACATGAATAATGTTGCTATTAAAACTTGTCTACCAACAGGTGCCTAGTTGGCTTAATTGATAGGACATGTGACTCCTGATCTCAGGGTTGTAGTTAACAGTCCCCCTATTGGGTGTGGAGATTCTTTTTAAAAAATAAAGCTCACCTAATAAAAAAATTCTAACAGAATTTAAATGTAAGTATTAAAAAAAATTGTCTACAAGTTTTTGTGTAAATGTACACTTTCATTTCTCTTTGGTTTGTATTTAGGGGTGGAATTACAGGGCCAAATGGTAATTCTATTTAACTTTTTGAGAAACTGCCACTGTTTTTCATGGCAGCTGCACCATTTTACATTCTTAATAGCAACATACAAGGGCTCTAATTTCTCCACATTCTTCCACATTGTACTATATTTCATTTTTTTAAACACTGATTTATTTCAGAGAGAAAGAGAGGAGGGGGAGGGGAGGGGGAGAGAGACCCAAGGAGACTGTATTGAATGTGGAGCCCAACATGGGGCTTGATTTCACAACCCTGAGATCATGAGCTGAGTTGACACCAAGAGTCAGACGCTCAACCAATTGTGCCACCCAGGCACCTCTGTATGCCATTTTATTATTATAGCCATTCTAGTGGGTATGAAGTGGTATTTCATTTGTAATAATAATTTTTTTTTGTAATAATAATTTTAAGCATCTTCCCATATGTATATCCTCTTAAAGAAATGTCTGCTCAAATCCTTTGGTCATTTTTAAATTGGATTATCTTTTTATTGAGTTATAGTGTTAGTTTTTTTTTAATGTATTCTAAATACAAGTCCCTTATCAGCTATGACTTTTAAATATTTTTTCCCATTCTTGTGAGGTTGTCTTTTTACTTTCATGATGGTATCCTGTAAAGCACAAAATTTTTAAATTTTGATGAATTTATCTATTCTTTTTTTCTTCCTTATGCTTTTTGGTGTTTTTTTTTTAAATTTATTTTTTATTGGTGTTCAATTTACTAACATACAGAATAACCCCCAGTGCCCGTCACCCATTCACTCCCACCCCCTGCACTCCTCCCCTTCTACCACCCCTAGTTCGTTTCCCAGAGTTAGCAGTCTTTACGTTCTGTCTCCCTTTCTGATATTTCCCACACATTTCTTCCCCCTTCTCTTATATTCCCTTTGACTATTATTTATATTCCCCAAATGAATGAGAACATATAATGTTTGTCCTTCTCCGACTGACTTACTTCACTCAGCATAATACCCTCCAGTTCCACCCACGTTGAAGCAAATGGTGGGTATTTGTCATTTCTAATAGCTGAGTAATATTCCATTGTATACATAAACCACATCTTCTTTATCCATTCATCTTTCGTTGGACACCGAGGCTCCTTCCACAGTTTGGCTATCATGGCCATTGCTGCTAGAAACATCGGGGTGCAGGTGTCCCGGCGTTTCATTGCATTTGTATCTTTGGGGTAAATCTCCAACAGTGCAATTGCTGGGTCGTAGGGCAGGTATATTTTTAACTGTTTGAGGAACCTCCACACAGTTTTCCAGAGTGGCTGCACCAGTTCACATTCCCACCAACAGTGTATGAGGGTTCCCTTTTCTCCGCATCCTCTCCAACATTTGTTGTTTCCTGCCTTGTTAATTTTCCCCATTCTCACTGGTGTGAGGTGGTATCTCATTGTGGTTTTGATTTGTATTTCCCTGATGGCAAGTGATGCGGAGCATTTTCTCATATGCATGTTGGCCATGTCTATGTCTTCCTCTGTGAGATTTCTGTTCGTCTTTTGTCCATTTCATGATTGGATTGTTTCTTTCTTTGGTGTTGAGTTTAATAAGTTCTTTATAGATCTTGGAAACTAGCCCTTTATCTGATATGTCATTTGCAAATATCTTCTCCCATTCTGTAGGTTGTCTTTGAGTTTTGTTGACTGTATCCTTTGCTGTGCAAAAGCTTCTTATCTTGATGAAGTCCCAATAGTTCATTTTTGCTTTTGTTTCTTTTGCCTTCGTGGATGTATCTTGCAAGAAGTTACTATGGCCAAGTTCAAAAAGGGTGTTGCCTGTGTTCTTCTCTAGGATTTTGATGGAATCTTGCCTCACATTTAGATCTTTCATCCATTTTGAGTTTATCTTTGTGTATGGTGCAAGAGAGTGGTCTAGTTTCATTCTTCTGCATGTGGATGTCCAATTTTCCCAGCACCATTTATTGAAGAGACTGTCTTTCTTCCAATGGATAGTCTTTGCTCCTTTATCGAATATTAGTTGCCCATAAAGTTCAGGGTCCATTTCTGGATTCTCTATTCTGTTCCACTGACCTATGTGTCTGTTTTTGTGCCAGTACCACACTGTCTTGATGACCACAGCTTTGTAGTACAACCTGAAATCTGACATTGTGATGCCCCCAGATATGGTTTTCTTTTTTAAAATTCCCCTGGCTATTCGGGGTCTTTTCTGATTCCACACAAATCTTAAAATAATTTGTTCTAACTCTCTGAAGAAAGTCCATGGTATTTTGATAGGGATTGCATTAAACGTGTATATTGCCCTGGGTAACATTGACATTTTCACTATATTAATTCTGCCAATCCATGAGCATGGAATATTTTTCCATCTCTTTGTGTCTTCCTCAGTTTCTTTCAGAAGTGTTCTATAGTTTTGAGGGTATAGATCCTTTACATCTTTGGTTAGGTTTATTCCTAGGTATCTTATGCTTTTGGGTGCAATTGTAAATGGGATTGACTCCTTAATTTCTCTTTCTTCAGTCTCATTGTTAGTGTATAGAAATACCACTGACTTCTGGGCATTGATTTTGTATCCTGCCACGCTACCGAATTGCTGTAGGAGTTCTAGCAATCTTGGGGTGGAGACTTTTGGGTTTTCTATGTAGAGTATCATGTCATCGGCGAAGAGGGAGAGTTTGACTTCTTCTTTGCCAATTTGAATGCCTTTAATGTCTTTTTGTTGTCTGATTGCTGAGGCTAGGACTTCCAGTACTATGTTGAACAGCAGTGGTGAGAGTGGACATCCCTGTCTTGTTCCTGATCTTAGGGGAAAGGCTCCCAGGGCTTCCCCATTGAGAATGATATTTGCTGTGGGCTTTTCATAGATGGCTTTTAAGATGTCGAGGGATGTTCCCTCTATCCCTACACTCTGAAGAGTTTTGATCAGGAATGGATGCTGTATTTTGTCAAATGCTTTCTCTGCATCCAATGAGAGGATCATATGGTTCTTGGTTTTTCTCTTGCTGATATGATGAATCACATTGATTGTTTTACGCATGTTGAACCAGCCTTGTGTCCCAGGGATAAATCCTACTTGGTCATGGTGAATAATTTTCTTAATATACTGTTGGATCCTATTGGCCAGTATCTTGTTGAGAATTTTTGCATCCATGTTCATCAGGGATATTGGTCTGTAATTCTCCTTTTTGGTGGAGTCTTTGTCTGGTTTTGGAATTAAGGTGATGCTGGCCTCATAGAACAAATTTGGAAGTACTCCATCTCTTTCTATCTTTCCAAACAGCTTTAGGAGAATAGGTATGGTTTCTTCTTTAAACGTTTGATAAAATTCCCCTGGGAAGCCATCTGGCCCTGGACTCTTGTGTCTTGGGAGGTTTTTGATGACTGCTTCAATTTCCTCCCTGGTTATTGGCCTGTTCAGGTTTTCTATTTCTTCCTGTTCCAGTTTTGGTAGTTTGTGGCTTTCCAGGAATGCATCCATTTCTTCGAGATTGCCTAATTTATTGGCGTATAGCTGTTCATAATATGTTTTTAAAATTGTTTGTATTTCCTTGGTGTTGGTAGTGATCTCTCCTTTCTCATTCATGATTTTATTGAGTCTTCTCTCTCTTCTTTTTAATAAGGCTGGCTAATGGTTTATCTATCTTATTAATTCTTTCAAAGAACCAACTCCTGGTTCTGTTGATCTGTTCCACAGTTCTTCTGGTCTCGATTTCGTTGAGTTCTGCTCGAATCTTTATTAACTCCCTTCTTCTCTTGGGTGTAGGATCTATTTGCTGTTTTTTCTCTAGCTCCTTTATGTGTAAGGTTAGCTTTTGTATTTGAGTTCTTTCCAGTTTTTGAATGGATGCTTGTATTGCGATGTATTTCCCCCTTAGGACTGCTTTTGCTGCATCCCAAAGATTTTGAACGGTTGTATCTTCATTCTCATTAGTTTCCATGAATCTTTTTAATTCTTCCTTAATTTCCTGGTTGACCCTTTTATCTTTTAGCAGGATGGTCCTTAACCTCCACGTGTTTGAGGTCCTTCCAAACTTCTTGTTGTGATTTAGTTCTAATTTCAAGGCATTATGGTCTGAGAATATGCAGGGGACAATCCCAATCTTTTGGTATTGGTTCAGACCCGATTTGTGACCCAATATGTGGTCTATTCTGGAGAAAGTTCCATGTGCGCTTGAGAAGAATGTGTATTCAGTTGAGTTTGGATGTAAAGTTCTGTAGATATCTGTGAAATCCATCTGGTCCAGTGTATCATTTAAAGCTCTCGTTTCTTTGGAGATGTTGTGCTTAGAAGACCTATCGAGTATAGAAAGAGCTAGATTGAAGTCACCAAGTATAAGTGTATTATTATCTAAGTATTTCTTCACTTTGGTTAATAATTGATTTATATATTTGGCAGCTCCCACATTCGGGGCATATATGTTGAGGATTGTTAAGTCCTCTTGTTGAATAGATCCTTTAAGTATGAGATAGTGTCCCTCTTCATCTCTCACTACAGTCTTTGGGGTAAATTTTAGTTTATCTGATATAAGGATGGCTACCCCTGCTTTCTTTTGAGGACCATTCGAATGGTAAATGGTTCTCCAACCTTTTATTTTCAGGCTGTAGGTGTCCTTCTGTCTAAAATGAGTCTCTTGTAGACAGCAAATAGATGGGTCCTGCTTTTTTATCCAGTCTGAAACCCTGCACCTTTTGATGGGGTCATTAAGCCCGTTCACGTTCAGAGTTACTATTGAAAGGTATGAGTTTAGTGTCATCATGATATCTATTCAGTCCTTGTTTTTGTGGAATGTTCCACTGAACTTCTTCTTAAAGGGGAATTTTAAGAGTCCCCCTTAAAATTTCTTGCAGAGCTGGTTTGGAGGTCACATATTCTTTTAGTTGCTGCCTGTCTTGGAAGCTCTTTATCTCTCCTTCCATTTTGAATGAGAGCCTTGCTGGATAAAGTATTCTTGGTTGCATGTTCTTCTCATTTAGGACCCTTAATATATCCTGCCAGCCCTTTCTGGCCTGCCAGGTCTCTGTGGAGAGGTCTGCTGTTACCCTAATACTCCTCCCCATAAAAGTCAGGGATTTCTTGTCTCTTGCTGCTTTAAGGATCTTCTCCTTATCTTTGGAATTTGCAAGCTTCACTATTAAATGTCGAGGTGTTGAACGGTTTTTATTGATTTTAGGGGGGGATCTCTCTATTTCCTGGATCTGAATGCCTGTTTCCCTTCCCAGATTAGGAAAGTTTTCAGCTAGAATTTGTTCAAATACATATTCTGGCCCTCTGTCCCTTTCGGCGCCCTTGGGAACCCCAATTAAACGTAGGTTTTTCTTTCTCAGGCTGTCGTTTATTTCCCTTAATCTATCTTCATGGTCTTTTAATTGTTTGTCTTTTTTCCTCAGTTTCCCTCTTTGCTATCAACTTGTCTTCTATGTCACTCACTCGTTCTTCCACCTCGTTAACCCTCGTCATTAGGACTTCTAGTTTGGATTGCATCTCATTCAATTGATTTTTAATTTCTGCCTGATTAGCTCTAAATTCTGCAGTCATGAAGTCTCTTGAGTCCTTTATACTTTTTTCTAGAGCTACCAGTAGCTGTATAATAGTGCTTCTGAATTGGCTTTCTGATATTGAATTGTAATCCAGATTTTGTAACTCTGTGGGAGAGAGGACTGTTTCTGATTCTTTCTTTTGAGGTGAGGTTTTCCTTCTAGTCATTTTGCTCAGTGCAGAGTGGCCAAAAGCAAGTTGTATTGGGAAAAAGAGAAAAAGAGAGGAGAGAAAGAAGGAAAGAAAAGAGAAAGAGAAAAAAAGGGAAGAAAAAAAAACGAAAAAAAAAAAAAGAGAAAGAAAAAGAAAGGAGAAAAAAAAAGGGGTGGGGGAAGGAAACAAATCAAAAAGCAAAACAAAACAAAACAAAACAAAACAAAACAAAAGAACCACGGGGGAGTATCTTCTGATTCTGTGTACTTTAAGTCCCTTGGCTTCTCCTGGAAGTTGTCTAGCTGGTGTTCTGGGGGAGGGGCCTGTTGTGCTGATTTTCAGGTGTTAGCAGTTGGGGGAGCTGCTGTGCCCCTGCCTGGTGCAGGGCTCAGTGGGGGGTTGTTTACCCCGTGAGGCTGCAGGAGGAACAGCCCCAGTGGCGGGGCAGCTCTGGAAACCTGGATTCAGCTCCGGCAGGAACTCCGTCGGCAGGGCCTGGAGGCTCCGGGGCGGGGCCGCTGATCTGCTCAGCTGGGGCAGGAGCGTCCTCGCTGTCCTGGGCCCTCCCGGCCTCTGCCTGTCCCGGGGGAGGCGGGATCCTGGGCTGTGTCCCGGCGCCCTGTGCTCCGGGGCCTGCGCTGTTGGATTCGCGCTCTCGGGCCGCGCAACTCCCTCCGCGGAGCTGCCGCCCGAGCCCCTCCGAGCTGCTCCTGGAACCGCGCAGGCCCCTCCGCACGGAGCCTCTTCCTCTGCCCGAGCCCCGCCGAGCTGCTCCCGGGGCCGCGCAGCCCCCTCCGCGGAGCCGCCGCCCGAGCCCTTCCGAGCTGCTCCAGGTCCCGCCGGGTCCCGCCGTGCGCGCTGCAGCCCTTAGGGAGCTCGGCGCACTCTCCTGGGCGCGCAGTTGCTCTGTTACTGTCCCAGGGAACCCGAGGGCATCCTCGCCCTTCTGGGTCCTGCTCCAACTCCCTGCGAGCCCCTTTCCGCCCGGGAAGGTTGGTGCAGCTCCTGCTCCTCCGGGACGGGGCTCTCCTGTCCTGGGGACACTCGCCCCGGCCTCAGCCCGGCTCCTCGCGGGGCCCCTCCCCCTTGGAGGCCTTTGTTCCTTTCTTTCTTTTTCCCCCCCCCCGTCTTCCTACCTTGATAGATGCGCGAACTCTTCTCACTGTAGCACTCCAGCTGTTCTCTCTTTAAATCTCAGGCCGAATTGATAGATTTTCAGGATATTTTGAAGGTTTTCTGGGTAATTTGGTGGAGACAGGTGATTTGGAGACCCTACTCTTCCGCCATCTTGCTCCTCCCCCCGCTTTTTGGTGTTATACCTAAAAATGGCAGATGTTCTTGCCAAATTCAGGTCATGAAGATCTACCCCTGTAGTTTTACTTCTTACATTTAAATCTTTGATCCATTCTGCATTAATTTTTGTGTATGGTGTGAGACAGGGATCCACCTTTGTTCGTTTTCCAGAGCCATATTTTGGAAAAACTATTTGTACCTTGACCAACTGATCACAGATTAGAATACTATTACTTAATTTTAAAGTCCAACTTGTTTCCCTCTTGTGAAACATTTCTATAAATTTGTTTGCTTTAGACCTCAACAAGAAAAATTTTTGAAGCTAACCTGAAGGTTAACCCAATTTGGATTCTTGTCTAATAAGCACATACTACATTCTCTACACCTGTGTGCTCTGCCTACCAAGATCACAGTTTGTCCTAAAAAGTACAAAAGCAAATTTAGAATCTAAGTCTCTTCTGATATACAAAAATATTATTGCAATTCCCTAAAAATGCTGCTGCTGGGGGTACCTGGTTGGCTCAGTTAAATGTTGGCCTTTGGTTCATGTCATGATCTCAGGGTCCTGGGACTGGGCCCCACATCAGGCTTCCTGCTCAGTGGGGAGTCTGTTTCTCTCTCTCCCTCTGCCACCCTCCTGGTTCATGCTTGCTCTCATTCTTGCTCTCTCTCAAATAAAATCTTAAAAAAAAAAAAAAAAAAAGTTCCAATTGTTCCTCACACTGATACAGGTTATTCCAGGCAACGACCTGAAGCTTGAAGACTATGCTAAGAAGGCAGAGGCCAAGTACACACCCTTCAGAGATATGTACCCTGCCCAGCTTTGGAGAAACCAATTTTCTTAAGCCATGTTTTTTTTTTTTTTTTTTAAAGATTTTATTTATGTATTCATGACACACACACACACACACACACACACACACACACACACAGAGAGAGGCAGAGACAGAAGTAGGCTCCATGAAAGGGGAATCCTCTTGCGCTGTTGGTGGGAATGTGAACTGGTGCAGCCACTCTGGAAAACTGTGTGGAGGTTCCTCAAACAGTTAAAAATAGATCTGCCCTACGACCCAGAAATTGCTCTGCTGGGGATTTACCCCAAAGATACAGATGCAATGAAACGCCGGGACACCTGCACCCCGATGTTTATAGCAGCAATGTCCACAATAGCCGAACTGTGGAAGGAGACTCGGTGTCCATCGAAAGATGAATGGATAAAGAAGATGTGGTTTATGTATACAATGGAATATTACTCAGCCATTAGAAATGACAAATACCCACCATTTGCTTCGACATGAATGGAACTGGAGGGCATTATGCTGAATGAAATGAGTCAATCGGAGAAGGACAAACATTATATGGTCTCATTCATTTGGGGAATATAAAAAATAGTGAAAAGGAATAAAGGGGAAAGGATAAAAAATTAGTGGGAAATATCAGAAAGGGAGACAGAACATGAGAGACTCCTAACTCTGGGAAACGAACAAGGAGTAGTGGAAAGGGAGGTGGGCAGGGGGTGGTGGTGACTGGGTAACAGGCTCTGAGGGGGGCACTTGATGGGATGAGCACTGGGTGTTATGCTATATGTTGGCAAACTGAACTCCAATTAAAAAAAAAAAGAAAAAAAGAAGTAGGCTCCATGCAGGAAGCCTGACGTGGGACTTGACCCCAGGTCTCCAGGATCAGGCCCTGGGCCGAAGGCAGTGCTAAACCACTGAGCCACCCAGGCTGCCCCAAGCCATGCTTTTTTCATCTGTAAAATGAAGATAATAATGCTAATATCACAGGCTAAATGAAAACTACTCAGCACATTATACATTAGTAATTCTTCAGTAAATAGTAGTATGTTGGCGTTTTGTTTTTTTCTTCACAAATAATCATCTTACCAAGTAATAACTGCTGGATTGGCACCTGCTAACTTTCTCTTAGCGTAATGTATTTTTTGCCGGGGATACCAATTTTTTTCAGTTACGTTTATTTCTTGAATCCATGATCCTCCTTTTTTTAACATTTTCTGTTCAAAATTCTAAAAGAAAAGAACATGATGTTCTCTGCTTATTTTAAGTTTATATGATTACATCCAAACAGATTGAACAAGTAATGATTTTAAAATAAACATCTATAACTGGGGAGAACTTTATAGCTTTTTATACACATTCTAGTAGTACTATACATAACAGTGACAATGACAGTAGGTACCATACACTATAAGGATGCCCTCACTAAGCTTCATTCTTTTGGGCTGTATTATGAAGAAACTCAATACTTAAGAAAGCACTATGCAACAAATCAAGAAACCTCACATGGAACATATTTTAAACTAAAAGTTGTCTCGGGGACGCCTGGGTAGCTCAGTGGTTAAGCGTCTGCCTTCCGGCCCAGGGCATGATCCTGGAGTCCCAGGATCGAGTCCCACATCAGGCTCCCTGCTTGGAGCCTGCTTCTCCCTCTGTGTCTCTGTCTCTCTCTCTCTCTGTGTCTCTCATAATAAATAAGTAAAATCTTAAAAAAAAAAAAAAAAAAAAGAAAAGAAAAAACACAATTTGTATATCTTAAAAAAAAAAAATGTTGTCTCAGAAACCAGATACACCATCACCCATGGGTCTATATATATTAACTCCTCATTAGAAATATACTCAAACGAAAGAACAGTTTTTTTCCAAATGAAGATTATGTCTTTTATCTGGTTTTCAGGCCAACTGACCCCAAATGTTAATTTTAAGAAATACTTTACAAAACAACATTAATATATTAATAAACACAATCTGATGTATTTCTATCACGTAAGAGATCCCAGATCAGTCCCTGGTATACTGTAATAAAAATGCAAAGTGCATATAAACAAGCCTACTTTCCAGTCGAAGGAAGGTTCCTTTACAAACACGTCCATGGTGTTAGTAAGCAGGTCAGAGTGTGAGCGGAAGGCTCTCAGTGCATGCACCATGATACTATACACAACACCTGCTTCTTTCATTGGTAACATCAGATTGATAAATTGGCGAGTCAGACGAAAAGGCATCAACTCAGGGACAGGCAGAAACTAGAGAAAAAAATAGTTATGAGAAGGAGAACATACGAACTAGAAATCTCAAAAGAAAAGGCACAAAACATCCTCCCACAGTTATTCACAGTGAAAATATGAACTCTTCTTTTCTTGAAATTAGTTACACAGATGTGAATCCACTGTGCCCAAGAGTAATCAACACAATCATCTTTGTAATGCACAAACCTATGTGTGTAGGATCACACAGCCTGCAGAGATTTACAAGTATAATTGAAAACTTCAGAGTTTAGGGGCACATGGGTGGCTCAGTGGTTGAGCATTTGCCTTTGGCTCAGCTTGTGATCCCCAGGGTCCTGGGACGGAGTCCCGCATTGGCCTCCCCATGGGGAGCCTGCTTCTCCCTCTCTGCCTATGTCTCTGCGTCACTCATGAATAAATAAAATCTTAAAAAAAAAAAAACAAAAAAAAACCTTCAGTGTTTAACGTCAGAGATTTATATCACATCTTGTAGAAGACATTTTGATTAGGGCTTCATAAAATTTCCTTATAGTTTTCCCTCTTTATAGAAATACATTCTATTCTTGGCTTTGATTATATAATTCATCATCACACCTTCTGCAACCCGTTTGAACAACGCCAAAACAAAGTTGAGATTCTCCCTTCTCCCTTATTCTGTAAGAATGTCAAATTTAAGGACTATGACAAACCAAGCTAATTGATGTGTCATTTCTTCTTTAAAACCTATCCATTTCCAGAAGGTCCTATGACTATGGTTCTAAACCAGCCAAGAACAATGAGAACAAGGTGCATATACCTGAGTAGCTGATCCAAATGCATGTCCAAAGTCGATTCCGATCAATCCGCCTGTCTCCATGCTTACCATGAAATTGTTCAGATGTCTGTCTCCGATACCCAGAATCCAGTGGCTAATGCACATAAGAGCATGAGAACTGGCAAAGTGGGAGCGAAGTGCCAGGAAGGCTGCAGGGCCTGTGCTCATCTTCAGAAAGGCCCGCCTGGGGGAGGGAGACATGATCTCTGTAGTCTCTGTTATGCCACCAGCTGGCTTATAAAATCAGGAGGATACTTACTTTAAGAGATCAGCTGGCACTCTACTTTCTCTCCTTCTAAAAGATGTGACTGTTTCAGTACGACTAGCTGCCCTATGATTTAATAGGAAATGACTAATTAGAACAAATTTCTGGGACTTGAACTTTAAAATTTATACTGAGGCTCAAATATCAAATAACTAGGTTTTGATGATCTGAGGCAAACTTTCTAAGAAACAAGAGTAACATGAAACTTTGAGAAGAATTAACTAGCTAGTAAAAAGGAAAATCAAAACAAAACTTACTTAAACATTGACATGTAAGCGCCAACATCATATTTTCCAGACATCTTTGCCAGCCAATCTCTATATTCACATGGTGGTGCTTTGGGATCACTAATAAGTAGGAAAAAGAGAATCAGCACTAGGAAGATATTTAGCATTATAATGATTTCAGTGGCAAAGATCACCAAGAATTCATTGAAAAATAGTGAAGAGCCAGGGAAATAAATATGACTTTTAATCATATTTAATATTAACAGTGAACCCATGTTACTCTGGATCTAGAATCTCAATATATCATAATTCACTGTTCGTTACTCCTAAAGAAATCAAAGCCATTTTCTATGCCAAAATTCAGGCACAAAATGATCAGATACAATAAATTTCCCACTCCATACAGAGAACAAGATAAATTAAACATAAGTGTTTATGATTCAGGCATATGGTTCTAAAAATCTGGTAGTGGAAAAGAACCTTAACAGGATGACAGTACAACACGCAACTTACTCAAAGTAGGCAAGAAATGATAAGCCATATTACTACTACAAACTAAAAGGTGACAAGTTATGCGTTGAAGATGGATTAAGTCTGTTTTTTGAATTGTCACACTCTTTCTTCACCATGTCCAGCATGTAGATACATACAAAATCCATATGAAATACAACAAGGCTCTGGGAAATGAACAAGGGATAGTGGAAGGGGAGATGGGCGGGTAGTTGGGGTGACTGGGTGATGGGCACTGAGGGGTCACTTGTGGGATGAGCACTGGGTGTTATGCTAAATGTTGGCAAATTGAATTCCAATAAAAAAAAATTTTAAAAATACAGTAAGGAATTATCTTAAATGACAATGGCTTTGAATTGAACTTAGAAAGCTATTTTTAGTAATGGTTCATAGGCAAAAGCCATAGTGAGCTGTTGGAAATGTGTTTTGTATGTCTGGCCACTTTGGGGTTTGTCAAAAGATTTAACAAATTTTCCTAAAAAGAAATCTAAAGATAGAACTATTTCATCTGTTAGTAGTTCAATTACTTAAAGTGAATCTTTTCTGAGTTGCTAAGTTAATTTCACAATACAACCCTCCATTTCAATCTAAATTCTCTCCAAGTTTCAATTGGAATGAAAATCTTTAGGTTAGAAAACTGCAACATGCAAATTAAGAAAAAAATAGGAATGATTTGGGATGACTGGGTGGCTCAGTGGTTGAGCGCCTGCCTTCAGCCCAGGGCGTGATCCTGGAGTCCCGGGATCGAGTCCTGCTTTGGGGTCCCTGCATGGAGCCTGCTTCTCTCCCTGCCTATGTCTCTGCCTCTCTTTCTGTGTCTCTCATGAATAAATATTAAATCTTTTAAAAAAAATCTTTAAAAAAAAAGCAATGATTTTATTAATGGAGGGCTGGAAGTGCCTTGTTATAAAAAGGTAGTGAGAAGTAATTTATACACTTCTGTATTTGAAAGGCACTTTGAACTCCACCAACACCTATGTTTACCCTATGTATTTTACATTACTATTCCATCTTAGACACGGAGGTATAGGAACAAAGGAAAGGGCACGTCAGTTTTGCAAGATTCCCACTAAAAGTCAGAATAAGTTAGCATGAGTAAGATCTGGACTTCCTGACTCCAGGAAGTACTGTCCATCACTTTCCCTGTCCTCTAAGGAACACAGAACTGCAGGCAAAGGACTCAAATGATTGAAATTAAAAGTTCGTACACACAGCCTTATTTAGCAGAAGCAAGACTTTGGTAAGAATATTCTTAATTTTACAGAAATCATTTTTGACTGATGAGAATTTTGCTCCTATTTAAATGCTTTCAGGACAGAACAGAGTACATATAAAGAAACAGGCCTTAAAGCTAATTACAGTCATTTCCTCTTCCTTCATCCAAACTTCTCAATTCCTTCTTCAAAATGTCTTTCAATGTTGTCCTTACTTTTCTTTACAGAAAAAAACCAAAATGCTTTCTGATTAAAAATCTATGTTCGTTGTTGAAAACTTGGAAAATATAATAAAAGGGTAAAGAAAAATAAAAAGCACCAATATCATGACCTAGAATTAATTACTAATAATCCTAGGTAGCCCACTTACATGCTGGGCAGCCTATGACAAGTTATATAAACTCTCTGGGCCTCAACTTCCTCATCTGTACAGAGCTGTTAATAATAATTTGCAGGTTTTTGTAAGAAAGAAATGACTTCACACACATTAATAACTGAGAATACTACCTAGCATGCAGAAAATGTTTAATTAAATGTTAGTTGCTAATCTTTTTATTTCCTTAAGATATTCATTACTGTTGTTGCAAAGCTAATACCATTTTTTTTTCATTGTGGTAGAATCTATGCAGCTACTGTTTGGAACCCTCTATTCCATTTAGTTTATTCATCTAGCCAGAGGTGGAGAAAACTGACCAGGGTGTGGCTCAGAGCCCCAAATTAAAAGGGACCCAGAAATGTCACTGGAAACATGAGGTAGAGGAACTTAATCTAAAACAACATTACTCAGGGAGATTATGCTTGGGGAGCAACAGGCTTGCAATATGTCTGGGCAGAGTTGAAGGAGGAGTATGTAGGCTCCACATCACCTTGTATAAGCTGCTTTCTCCTCTCGTGACATGTTACTCAAAAGGAAGTCCTTCAAGGTAAGAGTATTTTCAATCCATTCAATTAGTCCTAATCTGAAAAGGAGAATAAATAGTTTATGAACACAAACCTAAACCTCTTTTTCCTCATCAGAAAAAAGTTCTGTAGAATCAAAGCAGATTTCCTCAAGTCAGTTCTTCATTTACTTTCTCCATATTAAGTTTGAAAATCAAAGGCAAGCGCCTACAAGTGCTTGTTAGTTCTGTTTATAGCCCTGTCTTTATGAAAGCTAAAATACTAAATCCCATCTCTGTAACCTTAAACAAGGATTTGGCCCAGTCCTAAAATTTACACTCAAAAAAACCTATTCTAGAATGACTATGTGCACTGGTCCCACCTGGAGGTCATGGGTATAACATGGTAAGTCTTCAGCTGCATGTTTCTCTGGCTACAGGCGGTGTCCTGAGAAAGGAGGACATTCATGACCTCAAAGAGTTGTTCGATCCTCTGGTCCTGCCGCAGATCTTCACCCCCCTTGACAAGGAAAGGGTACTCCTTCTCATCATGGCCTCGGATGATAATGCGCTTCGGCTTTCTGATAGAAGCCATTACTTTTATCTTTAAAAATTAAGAAAATATTTTAGGTGCAGTCTAAGAAACTGATAGAAAAACTGATAGTATCATTATCAAAAGAGAAAAAGTAAGGCTGGTTGGTACAGATTCCTCAAAGAGACAGTGAAGTGACAGAAAACTAATACAGAACCTAGTGCCAGGGAAATATTTGTTACCTGTTTATGTCCTACTGCTGTGCCTCTAGAAACTTCATATTCCTTGTTACAAATAATTGCTTATAAAATGTAGATATAAATAATTCCTTATAAATGAGCAACTTATAACATGTTAACTTCCTAAAGTTAACTCTACCTATGTTTTAAAATAGACACACACACACAGTTTACTCTTTGAGTTTGTTACATTAAAACACTGAAGCATGTACACAGAGTTTACTCTTTGAATTTGTTACATTAAAGCACTGAAGCATTGTATTAAGAGCTTCAGTAACTAATAGGATCAGAAAACTCTGTGCATTTAAGATCAAGATGGAAAGCTCCTTTCTCTAGTAAAGACAAATATGTCATTCTCATACCTGAAAAACTAAACACCACATTCATAATCTTTACAGGAATTATTTTTGACTGATGAGAGATTTGCTATGTAAATACTTTCAGGACAGAATAGAGTACAATGAAGACAAATAGGCCCTGAAGCTATTTATGACTATTTCCTCTTCCTTCATCCAATAGTTACTCACCAAAACTTGTCATATACTGGCAATAGTCACAGACATTGGCACCTACCCGCTCATCAAACCCAGCGATTCGTGCATGGTATTCTGGTAGTGGCTTTCCTTTGCCATCATACTGACCTAAGACAAACCACAGAAGCCTTACTTAAATATAGCTTGTTACAGAACCCTGTATTTTAACATATACCTGTTTATATAATAATAATATATAATAATAATAATAATATTTATGATAATAATAATAAAATTGTGATAAAATTTTTTACTTTAAGTTTTATTTTAAAAACATTTGACTTCCTTAAAAAAGATTTATTTATTGGGGCGCCTGGGTGGCTCAGTGGTTGAGCATCTGCCTTTGGCTCAGGGCATGATCCTGGATTCTTGGGATCAAGTCCCACATCAGGCTCCCCCACAGTGCCTGCTTCTCCCTCTGCCTATGTCTCTGTCTCTGTGTGTATGTATCTCTAATGAATAAATAAATAAAATCTTTCAAAAAATATTTATTTATTCTAAAGAGAGAGATGGAGAAAAAGCACATGAAAGGGGGAGGGAGGGGCAGAGAGAGAATCTCAAGCAAATTCCCTAAGTGCGGCGCTTGATACAGGACTTGATCTCACAGTCTTGAGATCATGACCTGACCTGAAAGTAAAAGTTGGATGCTTAACCAACTGAGCTACTCAAGTGCCCCCCACAAAATTTGAGTTTTTTTTAAATAATGCTATTATTTCTCAATCTAATGGAAAATAGCTTCCTATTATAGAGTAGAAAAATTCCAAACAGAAAAAATAATGCAATAAGCTAGAAAACTCTATTATATCAAGGAGAATCAAGCTGCATAAGAGGAGGCCTACATATTCAGCTTTCTTTCATGCGATGCAGAGCAGTTAATAATCACAAAGTGTTTTTCCAATT
Source organism: Canis aureus (assembly GCF_053574225.1). Classification (NCBI taxonomy): domain Eukaryota; kingdom Metazoa; phylum Chordata; class Mammalia; order Carnivora; family Canidae; genus Canis; species Canis aureus. The sequence continues at coordinate 41,877,722 of NC_135638.1, read as the reverse complement.
TTTTCTTATATCCACTATATGAGAATATGAATAACCATAATAAAATATTTCTTTGGCAAATTCTAGGATGAAGAACGTGGAATGTATAAAGACTCTTTGAAAAATCTTGCTGTGTTCACATCAGACCAGCCTGCTGTGCCTCTATCCTCATAGTCACAATTCTGTCCTGAAGGTAGATCATTTATCTTTGTCATTTTATTTTTTTATATTTTATTTTATTTTTTTGTTTTTTTTGTTTTATCTTTGTCATTTTAAATGGGACCAATATGCACATCCAAGGAAGGGATTTGCATTTGTACCTATATTACATTTCTGAAGAATGTAGTAGAAGCAAAGCATGGTATGTTCAGAGAAATTACCAGTTACATTATTAAATGCAAGTCTGAATACTTGTATAAGCAGGAAAATAAGAAAACTATAAGTAGACATTTAGTAAAGTGTACTAATTCACAGTAATTATAGATTGTCATAATGACAAAAAGTATAGTGAAATTTTAAGTTCTTAAAAAATAACTGCCAAGAACCCAATATTCCTGTTTTTAGAACTCAAAAGTCCTTGCTACACCACTATTCTCCTTAAAGTCCAGTTTTGTCACCCCAAGAATAAACTCACCAGGAATCTCCAACTCATTTCTCAAGAATTCTACTTTGAAGTCACTCATCCAGGGTGAGCATTCTTTCAGATTCCCAGGTGGCTTTGAGTCTGTGCACATTTTATAAAATAGTGAGTCGGTAATACTGCCGAAGTCACGGAGTTTCATTCCAGGTAGCTTAGAACCTCCCTTCCCAAAGTGTTTATCAAATTCTTTTCCAAAAACCTGAAATTAATAATAATTTACATTAAACATTAATGTTTAGCTTGAACTTCAGGAAAGGTTCTAGATTTATACTTTTGTTTTCCTTGAATGTTTCAATACTCTAAACATATGAAGGCTGCCTTTTGTTTGTGTTCCTCGGAAACGACAGAAAGGATACAGTTAGTAATAATTATAATCATTAAATTGTAATCTTAAAATTATAAAGCTTAAAAACCTTTAACCTCTTGGAGTACATTGTCTAGTTACTGATCTGTATCATTATGACAGCAGGAGTAATTGGGAACAAGGTACTAAATAAAGGGAGTAATTTAATAAAATGAAAAGTCTGTGATTCTTCATCAGAGCTGAAGAGCTTCTGATAAACGTCTTTCAAGTCATTATTTTGAATCACAAACTAGTATAAACCTTAATTTATATTTTTAAATTATTTTTTAATTTAAATTTTAGTAAACATACAGTGCAATATTAGTTTCTGGATAGAATTCAATGACTCATTACTTACATACAACACCCAGTGCTCATCACAACAAGTGCCCTCTTTAATACCCATCACCCATCTAGCCCATTTCCCACCGACCTCTCTCCATAAACTCTGTTTGTTCTCTATTCGTTAAGAGTCTCTTATGGCTTGTTTCTCTCTTTTTTTCTTTTCCCCCTTACCATATGTTCACTTGTTTTCTTTTTAAATTACACGAGATCAAATGGTATTTGTCTTTCTCTGACTTATTTCACTGAGCATAATACACGCTAGCTCCATCCATGACACTGAAAATGGCACGATTTCATTTTTGATGATTGAGTAATATCCCATTGTGTGTGTGTGTATGTGTGTATGTGTATACCACATCTTCTTTATCCATTCATCAGTCAATGGACACTTCGGCTCTCTCCATATTCTAGCTATTGTTGATAATGCTGCTATAAACATTGGGGTGCATGTCCCCCTTCAAATCCTTTAAGATGGAAAATTACAAATATTTCTTTGTATTAATCTCTACCCAAATATTCATTTAAATTATAATCCTGATATCAAAATAAAAAAAAAAACTCAAGAGAATCACTAACAGTGACTTAGTAGTAAGTCACTAAGATTTACTCAGTATCTTTAGTTAGAAATTTTTACCACATTTAAAACTCACCCCAAAACATAAACCTGGTATAAATGAAAATTATGCCCTATTTTAAGATAATCCATTACAAGAAAATTGACATACATAAAGTGAATTTATTCCTTAATCTTTTTTTTTTAAGATTTTATTTATTTATTCGTGAGAGGTAGAGGCACAGATACAGGGAGAAGCAGGCTCCCTGCAGGGCGCCTGATGCAGGACTTGATCCCAGGATCCCAGGATCACGACCTGAGCCAAAGCCAGATGCTCAACCATTGAGCCACCCAGGTACCCCATTATTTTTAAATCTATAAGTGGATTGAAAGTATAGAAATAATCTCCAATTCTAGAATACATGAAAATATTAGGTATTTCCCAAACATACTCAGCACCAACAATATATGTGAATGGCATAATGCCCTCTGAAGTGAAATCTGAGACAATTCTGTTTTGGTAGATTATTATTTTAATTAATTAATTAACACAAATTATGTGTTGATTTGGTATAAAGCAGTAAGTTGTAGATTGATTTTTCAGGGTATTAGAATTAACCTCTAAACAAATATGATGGCTGGTAGGAATGATGGAAGTATGTTTCTGCCACTACCATACTCTCCCTCAGGGTTGGATGCAGCTGTGCTGAGCAGCACCTGGGAAGAACAGTGGTCTACCCTAACAGATTTCCAGGCTGCAGCCCTATGGTACCCAGCATGCAGGGAAATGAAGTGGCCACAAATTCAAAGGGATAACATGCAGTCTTAACTGGGGACTGCACAGTATTATTCTGCATGAAGGGATGAAGGGCTGCTGTGGATATTCTCACACCGGTTAAGGAGAGAGACAGGCAGCAAACTAGGATGAAATTCCCTGCCCTCTCTCTGGGGTGGGGGTCAGAGCATCCTGAGAGCAGGGCAGATGGGGGAAGGCAGCAGAACAGTACTGCTGAAATGAAGCCTTCTCACAGGTGATGAACTGGTTCCACTATGCTAGGGCACCTGGTGTCAGTTGCCATTCTGCCATTCTCTCCATTTGATACAGGGCAAGTCTCCTGTTTTTCAGATCCAACGCCTTTGTTTAGAATAAGGTATGGCAGGGATGTCTAGGTGGCTCAGTGGTTGAGCGTCTGCCTTTGGCTCAGGTCGTGATCCTGGGGTCCTGGGATTGAGTCCCGCATTGGGCTCCCCATGGGGAGCCTGCTTCTCCCTCAGCCTATGTCTCTGCCTCTCTCTCTGGGTCACTCATGAATAAATAAAATCTTTAAAAAAAAAAAATAGAATACAGTATGGCAAATTACAACCTGCAAGTCAAGGTTCACTGCCTGTTTTTATAAATAAAATTTTAGGGATCCCTGGGTCGCTCAGTGGGTTAGCGCCTGCCTTCGGCCCAGGGCGTGATCCTGGAGTCCTGGGATCGAGTCCCACATTAGGCTCCCTGCATGGAGCCTGCTTCTCCCTCTGCCTGGGTCTCTGCCTCTCTCTCTCTCTCTCTCTCTCTCTCTGTTTCTCATGAATAAATAAATAAAATCTTTTTTTAAAAAAAAAAATAAAATTTTATTGGAATCCTCCCAACCATGCCTATTCATTTACATACTGTCTAGGGCTGCTTTTGCACTAGGATGGCAGATTTGAGTATTCATAACATGAGACTGGTATGGCCTAAACACCAAAAATCTGGACCTTTACAAAAAATGCATGTAGACCACTGGTCTTAAAACAAACACAAATACTTTTCCAAATCTAATATTCTCCAATTTTATACATTTTGTTAATGCTAATACATTGATTTTAAGTACTCTTACATTATGTATACTTCCTGTACTGAGGCTCTTGTATATTCAGTACTAGGAGACAGATTTGATATGATGTAGAGCCTAATATTATGTCATAACATGATGTACAGAAAGTTATGGTTTTATCTTCACTTTTAGGATATACTGCTGGTCACATTTAGGCAACAGATAGTCCCATGTGTTCCCACATTCATACCACTAACTAAAACTACCCTAAGTGGGAATGTACCTAAAGTACCCACCAAAATCTATCTCTAATTATCAAAACTATACCAATTATTCATCTAATTCAAGATGCCAGTTTCACATCAGGCAGTATTCTAGGAGGCGGAGAGAAAATATGAATAAGACAAAAATCCCTGTTCACAAGTCTAATTATAATTAATTCAGGAGGTATAAATTAAAGGAAGAGCTAAAGATAAATATGGCTTCCCACTCCTGAGGATTTCCCCAGAAGAATCTATACACAGATATTCATGGCAGCAGCATTCATAACAGCTAAGACATGGAAACACTCCAAATGTACACCCACTGACAAAAGGATAAACAAAATGTGACATGTCCTTATGGTGGAATAATACACAGCCATAAAAAGGAATGAAACACTGATACACGCTATAGCATTGATGAACTCTGTAAACATGCTGAGTGAAAGAAGTCAGTCACACATTGTAAGATTTCATTTATACAAAATGTCCAGAAGAGGTAAATCTACACAAACAGAAGTACTTTAGTGGTTGCCCAGGGTGGCAGGAGGGAGGGATAGAGAGTAACTGCTAACAGGTATGGGCTTTCTTTTGGTGATGATGAAAGTGTTCTAGAGGTGCCTGGGTGGCTCAGCCAGTTAAACAGCTGACTTCACCTCAGGTTATGATCTCAGGATCCTGGGATCGAGCCCTGTGTTGGGATCATAAGATCCTTTAATTTGTGCTCAGTGGGGATTCTGCTTATTCCTCTCCCTCTACCTCTCCCCCTCCTCCCATTAGTGTTCTCTCTATCAAATAAACAAATAAATAAAATCTTTAAAAGGGGGCACCTGGGTGGCTCAGTGGTTGAGCATCTGCCTACCACTCAAGTCATGATCCTAGGGTCCTGGGATCGAGTCCTACATGAGGGACTCTGCTCAGCATGGAGTCTGCTTCTCCCTCTCTCTCTTCCCCTCCCACTGCCCTTCTCCTTCTCCACTCGTCTCACATGCTAATAAATAAAAATCTTTAAAAAAATGTTAAAGTAAATGTTCAAAACTGATGTAATATTTATAGAATAAAAACTATAGCATTGTTCACTTTAAATAGATAGATGATAAGGTGTGTGAATTATATCTTAATAAAGCAGTTATATATATAAAAAAAAAAACAACAGAAGGGACAAAGATCTTCCTTTGCACTAGAAACTTGAAAACTGGCAATATGAACACCAGGACTTCTACTTATGCTCTTCAGTTTCTTAGAGTTTAATAAACAAAAGTAATTTGACCAAAATCAGTGTGATTAATGCTAACAGAAATATACTTAAGTTGTGTTACACAACACAGAACAACCTCCTTCTTGTTGGGGAAGGAGGTCTAGGGAAGAAAGGATGCATAAGCCAAGCCAAATCTAAAGGTGAGTTCTCCAGATGGAGAAGAGGAGAAAGTAAACCCATTTAAAGGGAGCAACAAGCACAAGGCATGCTGGTGTGAAATCTGGACATTTCAAGGTTCATTTTTAATCTCTCTGGCTCCAAGGGACTTTCCTGATCCCCTACAGACCGGGGGTATTTTCTTCCTTTCCACTCTAGGGCAACTTTAGAAACAGATTTCATGTATCATACTTGTTCTCAAGCCACAGTTCTTTATATAATGTATTTGTCAGACAATCCCTCTGAATTTAGAAACTGGGTCTGTCTTCTCTTTGTATGTCCTCCAGCATCCAGGAGTATGCCTTGGACAGAGGGAAGGGCTCAAAATAATCATCAACTTGTATAAAATACAAATATTTTCTTGATCCAACATTCAAAACACTTTGAGATTTAAAAATATTAACTACAGTATTAAGGAGGACAGTTGTGATGAGCAATGGGTGTTGTAGTTAAGGGATGAACCACTGAATTCTACTTCAGAAACCAATATTGCATTGTATGTTCACGAATTTTAAATTTAAAAAAATTAAATATATTAAACTACATATAACCTTCAAATCTAAAAATCTGAGCATGAAGAAAAGTTTACAAATTCAACAGACATTTTAAAACCAGGATTATTAACAAGCCAGAAAATATAACTACTGATTGTTACAATGATTCCATTATTATATAGGCAGGCTGCCACCTATCCCTACCTGAATAAACCTCCTTCTGAAAGCCCCAAGCCCTGGAGCCCTTAGATCTCCCAAGGCTGCATACATTCTTTCATACATCTTTTCAATGTTTTTTTTATTAACAGGGTTTTTTGCCAGTTCGGCTTTCATATCATCAGTCCAATCCTGTGCAAAAAAAAAAAAAAAAAAAAAGAGAGAAAGAGGGAAAAACCAAGTTGACTGCAAGTAAGTTCAATCCAAATTTTATGTTTTATGAGTTAGAAGCTATTACATTACCTTAAAGAGCATTTCAGGATTAGAGAGCTGTTCTAGGGCACTAATAAAATCTTGAATCACTCCTCCTAGATCCAACTTAGTTTTAATCCTATAAAACAATTACCAAGGTTAGGTAATCAAATATCTTCCAAAGATCAAGGCCTAAAGTTTATTTAAATACAATTATTTATAGTCACATATAAAACTATATATTACCAACTAAGAGTCTAGTCATGACAGAAAAAGCTCTTAACACAGAATGCCTAAAACACCACGCATTTACCAAATATTCTTACAAAAGTAATAGACCATTGCTAGTTATGTCAACAATCTCCACTTATAAATCAAGTGGAAAAATGAAAAGGACAACAGTTCAGGCAGTCTACTGAACCCTTACTAAGAGAGGCTTCTTGGATATTTTGAATTAAAGAATAAGTTCAGAAACTGCCTTCAAAAAGCATCTCATCTAGTCTGCCTCAATCAACAGATTACTAATTATCAACCACTACTATTAGAAGGACAGATTGTTTCATAAATAACATTCTAAGAAGAAATGTATTTTAAGGAAAGAAAGAAATTCAGGGGCACATGGCTGGCTCAGTCAGTACAGCATACAACTCTTGATTTGTAAATCTGAGCCCCACACTGGTCATAGAGTTTACTTCAAAAAGAAAAAAAAAAAATAAAGAAATTCAGTAACAAATAACACACCTGCAATAGATACATCCAACAAATAGATGTCGAAGATTTTCTACTTTTCAATGACAGCTCTAATTGATTTGAAGACAAACTCAAGCTTCCATATGTTTACTTTTTAAAATTCTTTTTAAAGTAAGGTCTGTGCCCAATAGGGGGCTTGAACTCAGGACCCCAAGATCAAGAGTCACATGCTACAACTGAGCCCTCATGTGTTTGCTTTTACTATACACTTTATAACATATAGTATTTGATCAACCCACCTTGCGACAAACTCCTTGTTTTTATGACCAGTAGAAGTATCTTTGAAGGAATAACTTTCACTACTTATTATAAATGGGTAGACAATTGCCTGTGGATAGTTATCAGCAATCTCTTCCACAGTGCACTGGACAGCAACAGCTTCCTCTTGGTCCAATAAGGCCACCATGTGGCTGATCCAGCCAATGAACTGCCAGCAAGGAATGGAAGAAATCTAAAACATAGAAAGCTGTAACTTAATAATGAATAAAACTTTTAACACTGTTTTATTATGAAAGTATTGTGTCCAATATAAAAAATATGTCTACAATCAGAAGCATAAAAATAAGTCTAAAATAAAATGTCTTCTCGCCCTTAGCCCTCTTAGTTCTTATTTCACTGAAGCACCATTCCATTCTTTTAGATGTTTTGTATGCATGTACACAAATATCCTTTCCTTATAAGAAGGGAATCAGACTAGATACACTGTTGCTGGTTTTTCTTAGATGTATAGATATATTTACCTCATTCCTTTTAATAGCTGTATAGTATTCCATTTATTACTGCTGTATAATGCATTTTTAGGGTATCTTCCAAGTTTTGCTATTACAGATAATGCTACAATGGACATCTCTATATATTTATCTTACTTGTGCTGTATGTGCCCAGAGGATAAATTTCTAGAAGTTAATGTGAACATTAACAGTTATAAAGAAATATTATATTGCTAGATTTCCCTCCAAAAAGATTTTTCAAATTTTCATTTTTAAAAGCTAAATGGAAACTCCTATAACTCAAAACAAAAAAATAATCTGATTAAAATTAGGCTGAAGATCTGAATAGACATTTTTTCAAAGAAGACATATAGATAGCTGACAGACACAAAAAGAAAAGGCTGACAGAAAAGGTGTTCAACATCACTCATCAATAGGGAAATGCAAATCAAAACCATAATGAAATATCATCTCACACCTGTCACAATGGCTAGTATCAAAAAAACAAGAAACAACAAGTACTGATGAGGAGAAAAGGCAACACTTGGGTAGTGTTGGTGGGAATGTAAATTGGTGCAGCCAGTGTGGAAAACAGTATGGAGGTTCCTCAAAAAGTTAAAAATAGAAATACCATATAATCCAGTACTTTTACTTGCAGGTATTTACTCAAAGAAAACAAAAACACAATTCGAAAAGATACCTGCACTTCCATTTTATCACAGCATTATTCACAATAGCTAAGATATAAGAGCAACCCAAGTGTCCATTGATAGACGAATGGATAATGAGGATGTGGTTTGTGGAAGAATGAAATCTTGCCATGTGTGATTATGTGGATGGACCTAGTAGGTAGTATGTGAAGTGAAATGAGTCAGACAAAGAATGTCAAATATTGTATGATTTTACTTATATGTGCAATCTAAAAAAAAAATGAACAAACAAAAAACAGAAATGGACTCCTAAATAGAGATCAAACTAGTGGTTGTGAGAGAGGAGGGATGTGGCAGGATAAGCAAAACAGCTGGAAGGGGATTAAGAAGTACAAAGTTCCTGTAATAAAATAAGGAAATGTAAAGTACAGCATAGGGAATATTGCTCAACAATAGTACTGTTCATACAATGACAGATAGTAGCCACATTTGTTGTGATGAGCACTGAGTAATGCACAGAACTTTTGAATCATTATACTGTATGCTTAAAACCTATGATACTGTTATGTCAACCATGCTTCAACTTAAAAAAATGTATTAGTCTGACTACAAAATCCAACACAGGAGACAGTTTTTAAAAATTTATTGTCAATCTGAGAGGTGAAAAATATCTAATTTTAATTTTCATGTTTGTGAGGGTAAATGGCCTACATTTATTTTCCTTACATATTAAATCATGCATGCATTTCCTCTGACCATTTTCTACTGATCTATTTATTTCGTAGAAGGAGACATCAGCTCTTTATCTCTAGTATGTGTTGCAAATATTTTTCTGGCATTTTTTTTTAACTTTGTATATATTTTTGCTTTTTGAATTTTTCCCCCTGCAGGAAGTGTTCTTTTCCTTTATAGCTTCTGGTGTTTGTCTTTTTATTCCAAGGCCATTTTCAAAATTTGCTCATGTATTCCTTTTTCCTCTCATGCTTTTAAAATGTGTTAATTTTAAGATAAAATCTGATGCACTTGGAATTTTGGTATAAGGAATGAACATGGCAAGCTTCCTACCTTTATCTATAAAGTGAGGAAAGGGCAAAGTGTGTGGGGGTAAAAGGCATTGGTTCACAAGGCTCAAATGAAGTGCTCAATAAAGCTTAGCTCCCCATCTCAAGTGACTCCCTGGTGCCATAACATTGACTGAACATTCCATTTATTTCTCACAAATTCAAAATGCTATCTTCATCATACATAAATAAAATATTATTTTGGGGAAATTAAATCATAATTTAATGATTTCTTCACTAATCTTTAAGAAAAACACACACACATGTATACACTACATTTCTGAAATTACTTTTTAGGACCTATTAAAAATAATCCCATCCTTCGAAACCCACAAAAGGGTCAGAGGGTGTGGTAAAGCCCTGCCAGGCACTGAGTCTCCACAGCTCAGAAACCAGTACTATTTAAAAATTTACTACATAAAGCTGAGTGCTATGTTACTCATTTAAACAATTATATTATCAACTTAATTTTGCAGTTAAACATCTATAAAAGTCATTAAGAAGTCTTTCAGATGGCTCAAACGACAGGAAGACAGTAGGCTAATGCAGCCCTGTGGAGGGGAGGTCTGCACAGGACATACAAGTGGTAAGCAGAATATTGTTGGGGAGCACCCACATACCCAAAGGCCTCAGGACCCTGATGAACTTGGTGCTGCCAGGAGGCACTATGGTCACTGGGGATGTGATGCCAGCTGAAATGTACTCTCTTTCCCTGAGATAAATAATAAACTGAGCATAAGGCACCAACAGATGTTCCAGACTACACCTTAGTTGTTATGAGCCACAAATGCGCTGTAGAAAATTCCCACCTTTGTCCTAAACATACCTCCTCGTCTCCCTGTTATCCTTGTTCAGACACAGTTTTCTTATCAACACTCACCGAGGAAAATGGGTAAATGTAAACAGTCTTTTTATACGGCTTCAAATTATGTTTGTTTTTGGGATATAGTAAAATGCAATGCTGGTTAGGAAAAACTGTAACATGTGCATTGCATTTTACTATATACTATGTGCAACATACTAATGTGTTTAGATATAAACAGAAACATGTTTTAAGTTCTGTCAAGTTCTCTTCACTAGAATATAGGCACTAACCTCTTTTGTCATTAGGCTTAGGGTCTCTTCTGGATACAGCTCTATAATCTGCAGTAGTCTGGGAAACTTCAGCCTGGCTTCACTGGAATGCAATTTTAAAGCTTTCAACATGTTGTCCACCACAAGGCCTGGATATGTCTGCAGTTCTACAGACTCAGTAACTACCAAGGATAGGAGAGAAGAAAACAATGGTCAGTACATCCACTTGTATACACATAAACTATAAATGTAACAAATGATACTTCTTTTTTGGGCTTATATTTTGTATTGTCACTGTTCTCTTTTTAACAAGTACTTTAGATCAACAGACACGAGACCCAGTTTGCAGCCGTATGTAAAAGTTTCCATCTTGAGAGTGACTCTTCATTAGATCATGCATTCTACATGCAGCACAGTTTCCTTCTTGGGCTGCGTGGGAACACAGAGCAGCTGCTGATTACTGAATTTATTTCAGGAGTAAAACACAGGCCACATAGCCAATATTACCAAAGAGCTACAAGTAAAATGTAGAAACTATAAACTAAGCATATGGAAAGATATAGCTTGAGGCTATTTATGTGCTGGTCATGTTACTTAAGGATGTCATTGCCTCTTTTTAAAAATTATTTAATTCAATTAGCCAATATATAGTACATCATTAGTTTCCGATGCAGAGTTCAGGAATTCATCAGTGCATATAACACCCAGTGCTCATTATATGTTTTGTTTTTTTTTAAAGATTTTATTTATTCATGAGAGACACACAGAGAGAGGCAGAGACACAGGCAGAGGGAGAAGGAGGCTCCATGCAGGGAGCCCAATGTGGGACTCCATCGCAGGACTCCATGATTACGCCCTGGGCCGAAGGCAGGTGCCAAACCGCTGAGCCATCCAGGGATTCCCTCATATGCTTTTTTTTTTTTTTTTTTTTTAAGATTTTTTATGTTATTTATTCATGAGAGACACAGAGAGAGAAAGAGGTGGAGACACGGGCAGAGGTAGAAGCAGGCTCCATGCAGGGAGCCTGACATGGGACTCAATCCTGGGTCTCCAGGATCACACCTTGGGCTGAAGGTGTCACTAAACCGCTGAGCCACCCAGGCTGCCCTCATACACTCTTCTTAATGCCCGTCACCCAATTACCCCGTTCCTCACCTACTTCCCTTCCAAGAACCCTCAGTTTGTTTCTTATAGTTAAGAGTCTTTCATGGTTTTTCTCCCTCACTGATGACTTACCATTCAGTTTTCCCTCCCTTCCCCTCTGATACTCTATGCTGTTTCTTATATTCCATGTGTGTGTGAAAGCACATAAGTGTCTTTCTCTGATTGACTTACTTCACTCAGCAACATGCCATGGCCTCTTAAAAGGACAAGATTTTTCTCAGAATAACTGTCATTTAAAAACAAACAAGCAGGGGTGCCTGGGTGGTTCAGTCAGATGACTGTCTGACTTTTGATTCCAGGTCAGGTTATGATCCCAGGGTTATGGGATCAAGCCCGAGTTTGGCTCCACACTCAGTACAGAATCTGCTTGACATTCCCTCTCTCCCTCTGCCTCTCCCACTGCTCATGCATGAACACACACTCTCAAAAAAATCTTTAAATGACTGAATAAAAGAATAAAAGAAAAATAAGCAAACAGGAAACCTAAAGTACCTAAAGAAGTCTTAAAACTTTGGCTAGCACAATGTGACAAACTAAATGGTTTTTCCATTTGTAATTCACCTGATGCACTCTCTTCCTCCTTGCGGAGCTGCTGGTCACAAAAATCCGCCAGTGTCATGTAAGCATCTGTCAGGCTGGCTACAGGACCCTGGCCTCTGAGAGAAGGCTGGGCTTCCTCCTCCGCTGTCCGTACAGCCTCAGAAAGGTGATGGAAGGCTCTCTGGTACAGAACTGCGATCACCTAGAATTCACAGAGCTCTCAGTTGTGAACCTGTGAATACAGCTTAATGTTTCTGGAAGAACTCTACTTTCTACTTGTAATGATACAAAAAGAACACTTGTGATTTGTGAGCCATGAGATAACAAAGAATGCTGGTTAAATGGAAAAAAGTGTTTGTCTGCCCTGATTGTGAAATAGTGAATGATTCAGTTATGATCCTCAGGACTTTGAAAAACCAGATGGTCCATTAGTCATGCAGACCTGGCATAAAAGATCAGTGGGGGTCATGCAGCCTGTCAGGAACTGAAGAAGAAATGGAAGTTGGCACTTTATCTTCACTGCCCTGCATAGCCATTGGTAGTAACTCTGAGGGGGAAGAAAGCAAGGCTAACAACTAAAGTGAGGTGCACAGTGAGATGAGAAGAGGCTGCCTACTATGGAAAATATAAAATCACCTGAGAAAAGCGAGGCAAAGCAGACACTACCTAAAAAAGTGGAAAGGGCTGGTTTGCTCCACAAGTTAATGGGATGTCTGAATGGCAACTGGTGGTGAAATCCATTAACAAAATTCTTAGAAGAACTGTCCACATCAATCCAACAAAATTTCTCACTTCAAATACTAAAACAAATTGTATCATTCAAATAAACAGGAAACACATGGAGTATGTCCGTTTTCCACAAAGAAACTTGGCTGTGCATAAATGTCAAATACATTTTCAAAGCACAAAGCAATCATCATTCCTTGTTATTGCTTTCGTGCAGCCTGAAAGCTGCACATTATGGATGTACAACACACAAACATCAAAAGTTCACTCTTTCAGTATTCATTACCTTTTCTGCATTCTCTAAACTGGATCCAGAAAGGTCCAAGATTCTTCTAGCCCTGCTTTCCTCGATTTCGGCAAGGCAGGCTGGCTCCCTGCGGAGAGCATTAGCTATGATGCTGTAAGTTGTACCCAAGAGAATGTTCTGGTCATGGAAAGCCAGAACATTTTTGCTGAAGTAACTTGATGTGCTCTCTCCTGCTGGATTAAAAATGCACACACACACACGATTTTCTCAGAAATAAATGAAAGCCATAAATTTAAAAAGATACTCAGAGTATACATATTTCTATTAAGAAATTAAAATAAATCTTGAAAGTATAAGAAACTGGCTTCAAACATTGGTTAGGGAATTTCATAAGCTCATATTAATGAAAAATGTTCTTTGTTAGCAGTGACTGTATCAAAGTCTACAGAGGCTAAGGCAATTAAAACACTGAATGAACTTTTATTCAAGCGCCATCATTCTACATTTTGTCAAAGCACCTAATTCTGTTATGAAGGAAAGAAAATGTCTCTTTTTAATGCATTTGTGCATATACATTAATAACTAGAGATTTTTAAGTTGATAGTGTGACCTAAAGCTAATAAAGCAACAGATGATGCTGCATGTACAGGTCTAATTCTCTATCTTCCCTAGTGTGGCTAAGGGAAGAGAGCTTACCAGCCTTGGTCAAAACTACAGCTCGCGCTGCAGTCTTTTGTGAGGTGGCACAAAAGAGAAAGGGCTGTCACTCAGCAAGTGCCATCAACCACTCTGCACTGCTCATCCACCTATGAAAATTCTCTGCCAGATTACCCTCACATACATGTTCAAAACTACTGGCCCTATTCCCCAAACTGTTAAAAACTACAGCCATATTACGACTACTAAAACTGTAGAATTATTATTATGAGTATTAATGTTATCTTAGTATCAGCAAACTCCTCCTCCTCTCCCCCATTCCACCCACCAAAAAACCCTAAAAATATTATTTAAGCAATCATGAGGATGATTTTCTAATCCTGATAAATATGAAGGCCTTTTGTTCAATTTGCATTTTTATTGAAACTGATACTCTGATATCATTCCCCATCCTACTGAAGGGTCAATCATGGGAATATGGTTATAAGCATGGTCAGTAATAGTGCTGCTATGCACCCCCGACACAGGTAGCGAAGCAGTGGAATGCATCCAAAACTCACACAAATTTTTTCTCCCCTCAGTTTTGAAGGCTATGTTATTATAAAAAGAGAAAAACTGAGGAAAAAGGTGTTTCACATTCAATTTTTTAAAAGGCAATTCTTGTAGGTAAACAAGGTTCTCATAAATAATTAAACTATTAGACCTACAATTTGCATAAGTATTAAAGAAAAAACCTTAATTTCAATTGTATTTGATCAATTAAGAAATAAAATCTCCAGGTACCATATTCTATAGCATTATAAGACACAAAGTACCTTGGCTCCAAACATTTAATAAAATTAGAAGATTTAAATCCTAAATGTCAGATAAAGCAGCAAAAGTAGAGTTTTAAAAGATACAGACATAATACAAAATAGTGTTGCTGAACTTAATTCCATAGATAAGTACAGTCTAGTACCCAGCAAGGAGACTGTTTTCAGCGCTGAGAGAATCTGCTGTAGGCAGCTCTGGCCCTGGATCCGGCTGTGGCTGAGCCGGCAGTAGGTGTGCACCCACTTCACCTGCCAGTCATCTCTTGTTTTTGACTCTCTACGAAGCTCCTTTAGTAGTTTCATGGCAAGTGAGAAATTGTGCTATAGAAGGAAAAAAAGTGGTATGATGACATATGGGTGATGACTTAGAAATAAAATTTTTTGACAGAAATTTTGAATTGGCTTGTTTCCATTTTTGCATGACACAACTTACCTGAGAGCAGCAACTCCATCTCCTCAGCTTAAATTATGTACGTGTCTTTTTATCATGGGGATAGAATTCACATTTCAAGTATACAGTTGGGCAACCATCACTACTATCTAGTTGCAGACTATCTGATCAACTCAAAAAGAACACGCTGTCCATAAGCATTTGCTCCCCATTTGCGCTAGCCTTGGGCAAACCACTCATGTCTGTCTCTATGGATTTGCCTATTCTGGACATTTCCAATCAATGAAATAAGAAAACGTGGTGATTTTTATCTGTCTTCTCTCACTTAGTGTAGCCTTTTCCAGGTTCGCCTAAGTTATAGTGTGTATTCATACCTTATTCCTTCACATGGCTGAATAATATTCTATTGCATGGAGAGAATATATTTTATTTACTCAATCATCTATTAATAGATTTTGGGTTGTTTCTAACATTTGGCTATTCTGAATAATTCTAACTATAAACATCTACATACAACTTTCTTGTGGACATACACTTTCATTTCTCCTGCATACCTAGGTCACATGGTAACTCTATGTGTAACTTTCTGAGGAACTGTCAGACTATTCTCCACAGCATCTGTACCATTTTACATTCCTATCCTCAATGTAGGAGGGTTCCAATTTCTCCACATCTTCACCAATACTTGTCAATATCTCTTTGATTACAGTAGGTGTGAAGTGGTATCTTGTGTGGTTTCGATTTGCATTTTCCTAATAGCTAATAGTGTTGAGTATCTTCTCATATGCTTGTTGACCATCTGTATATCTGCTCTGCAGAAATGTCTATTTAGAATTCTTTGCCCAGGGGCTCCTAGGTGGCTCAGTTACTTAAGCATCTGCCTTCAGCTCCGGCCAAAATCCCAGGGTTCTGGGGTCCAGCCCCCACATCAGGCTCAAGCTCAGCAGGGAGACTGCTCTTCCCTTTCCCTCTGCCTGCTGATCCCCCTGCTTATGTTCTCTCTCTGTCAAATAAACAGTCTTAAAAAAATAGAATCCTTTGCCCATTTTATAAGGTAGTTTGTGTTTCTGTTGTTCAGGTATAAAGAGTTCTTTACGTGTTCTATATAGTAAACCCTTATCAGATATATGATTTCCAGTATTTTCTCATATTGTATGCGCTGTCTCATCACTGTTTTGAGTGTGTTATTTGAGGCAAAGGAGTTTTTAAATTTTGATGTATACTTTATTTTTTATTTCGTTGGTTGTTATGTGGAAGTCTTTTAAATTTTTTTTTTTGTATTGGAGTTCAATTTGCCAACATATAGCATTATCACCCAGTGCTCATCCCGTCAAATGCCCCCGTCAATGCCCGTCACACAGTCATCCCAACCCCCCGCCCACCTCCCTTGCCACTACCCCTGTTTTGTTTCCCAGAGTTAGGAATCTTTCGTGTTTTGTCACCTTCACTGATATTTCCCACTCATTTTCTTTCCTTTCCCCTTTATTTCCTTTCACTATTTTTTATATTCCACAAATGAACGAGACCTTATAATGTTTCTTCTTCTCTGATTGACTCACTTCACTCAGCATAATACCCTCCAGTTCTATCCATGTTGAGGCAAATGGTGGGTATTTGTCGTTTCTAATGGCTGAGAAATATTCTATTGTATACATATATCACAGCTTCTTTATCCATTCATCTTTCTATTAGCACCGAGGCTTCTTCCACAGTTTGGCTATTGTGGACAATGCTGCTATACTCATTTGGGTGCAGGTGTTCCAGCGTTATACTGCATCTGTGTCTTTGGGGTAAATCCACAGAAGTGCAATTGCTGGGTCATAGAGCAGTTCTATTTTTAACACTTTGAGGAACCGCCACACAGTTTTCCAGAGTGGCTGTACAAATTCACATTCCCACCAACAGTGCAAGAGGGTTCCCCTTTCTCCACATCCTCTCCAACATTTGTTGTTTCCAGTCTTGTTAATTTTCACCATTCTCATGGGTGTGAGATGGTATCTCATTGTGGTTTTGATCTGTATTTCCCTGAAGGCAAGTGATGTGGACCATGTTCTCATGTGCTTGTTGGCCAAGTTTATGTCTTCTTTGGTGAAATTTCTGTTCATGTCTTTTGTCCATTTCAGGATTGGATTGTTTGTTTCTTTGCTGTTGAGTTTAATATGTTCTTTTTTTTTTTTTTTTTTTAGTTCAATATGTTCTTTATAGATCTTGGATACTAGCCCTTTACCTGATATGTCATTGCAAATATCTTCTCCCATTCTGTAGGCTGTCTTTTAGTTTTGTTGACTGTTTCTTTTGATGTGCTGAAGATTTTATCTTAGTCCCAATAATTTATTTTTGCTTTTGTTTCCCTTTCCTTCTTAGATGTATCTTGCAAGAAGTTGCTGTGGCCAACTTCAAAAAGGGTGTTGCCTGTGTTCTCCTCTAGGATTTTGATGGATTCTTGTCTCATATTTAGATCTTTCATCCACTGAGTTTATCTTTGTGTATGGTGTAAGAGAATGGTCTACTTTCATTCTTCTGCATGTGGCTGTCCATTTTTCCAGCACCATTTGTTGAAGAGACTGTCCTTTTTCCAGTGGATAGTCTTTCCTGCTTTGTTGAATATTAGTTGATAGAGTTGAGGGCCCATTTCTGGGTTCTGAATTCTGTTCCATTGATCTATGTGTCTGATTTTGTCCAAGTATGACACTGTCTTGATGATCACAGCTTTGTAGTACAACCTGAAACCTGGCATTGTGATGCCCCCGGCTCTGGTTTTCTTTTTCAATATTCCCCTGGATATTTGGGTCTTTTCTCATTCCACACAAATCTTGAGATGATTTCTTCCAACTCTCTGAAGAAAGTCCATGGTATTCTGATAGGGATTGCATTAAATGTGTAAATTGCCCTGGGTAGCATTGACATTTTCACAATGTTAATTTTTCCAATCCACGAGCATGGAATATTATTCCATCTCTTTGTGTCTTCCTCAATTTCTTTCAGAAGTGTTCTGTAGTGTTTAGGGTATATATCCTTTACTTTTTTGGTTAAGTTTCTTCCTAGGTATCTTATGTTTTGGGGGATTGACTCCTTAATTTCTCTTTCTTCAGTCTCATTGTTAGTATATAGAAATGCCACTGATTTCTGGGCATTGATTTTGTATCCTGCCACAGTGCCGAATTGCTGTATGAGTTCTAGCAATCTTAGGGGGGAGCTTTTATGTACAGTATCATGTCATCTGCGAAGAGGGAGAGTTTGAATTCTTCTTTTCCAGTTTGAATGCCTTTGATTTCTTTTTGTTGCCTGATCACTGAGGTAAAGACTTCCAGTACTATGTCGAATAGCAGTGGTGAGAGTGAACATCCCTGTCGTGTTCCTGATCTAAGAGGAAAGGCTCCCAGTGTTTCCCCACTGAGAATGATATTTGCTGTGGGCTATTTGTAGACGGCTTTTAAGATGCTGAGGAATGTTCCCTCTATTCTTACACTCTGAAGAGTTTTGATTGGAATGGATGCTGTATTTTGTCAAATGCTTTCTCTGCATCTATTGGGACGATCACATGGTTCTTGTTTTTCCTCTTGCTGATATGATCTATCACACTGATTGCATTACAAGTGTTGAACCAGCCTTGCATTCTGGGGATAAATCCCATGTGGTCATGGTGAATAATCTTCTTAATGTACTACTGGATCCTAATGGCTAGTATCTTGTTGAGAATTTATCATCTGTGTTCATCAGGGATATTGGGTTATAATTCTTCTTTTCGGTAGAGTCTTTGGTTTTGCAATTAAGGTGATGCTGGCCTCGTAGAAGGAGTTTGGAAGTATTCCATCTCTTTCTATCTTTCAGAACAGCTTTAGTAGAATAGGTAGTGTTTCTTCTTTAAATGTTTGATAGAATTCCCTTGGGAAGCCATTTGGCCCTGGACTTTTGTGACTTGGGATGTTTTTTGATGACTGCTTCAATTTCCTCCCTGGTTATCGGCCTTTTCAGGTTTTCTATTTCTTCCTGTTCCAGTTTTGGGAGTTTGTGGTTTTCCAGAAATGCGTCCATTTCTTCTAAATTGCCTAATTTATTGGCGTATAGCTGCTCATAATAAGTTTTTAAAATCATTTGTATTTCCTTGGGATTGGTGGTGACCTCTCCTTTTTCAATCGTGATTTTATTAATTTGAGTCTTTTCTCTTTTGTTTTTAATAAGTCTGGCTAATGGTTTATCTTATTAATTCTTTCAAAGAACCAACTCCTAGTTTTGTTGATCTGTTTCACACTTTTTCTGGTCACTATTTCATGGAGTTCTGCTTGAATCTTTATTAACTCTCTTCTTCTGATGGGTGTAGGTTTTATTTGCTGTTGTTTCTCCAGTTCCTTTAGGTGCAAGGTTAGCTTGTGCATTTGAGTTTTTTCTAATTATGTGAGGGATGCTTGTATTGTGATGTATTTCCCTCTCAGGACTGCTTTTGCTGTATCCCAAAGATTCTGAATGGTTGTATCTTCATTCTCATTACTTTCCATGAATCTTTTTAACTCTTCTCTAATTTCCTGGTTGACCCTTTCATCTTTCAGCAGCATCCCCCTGCTTTAACCTCCCTGTGTTTGAATTTTATCCAAATTTCTTCTTGTGATTTAGTTCTAGTTTCAAAGCATTATGGTCTGAATATATGCAGGGGACAATCCCAATCTTTTGGTATCAGTTAAGACCTGATTTGTGACCCAGTATGTGGTGTATTCTGGAGAAAGTTCCATGTGTACTTGAGAAGAATGTGTATTCAGTTGCATTTTGATGTAAAGTTCTAAAATATCTGTGACATACATCTAGTCCAGTGTATCATTTAAAGCTCTTGTTTCGGGATCCCTGGGTGGCGCAGCGGTTTGGTGCCTGCCTTTGGCCCAGGGTGCGATCCTGGAGACCCGGGATCGAATCCCACGTCGGGCTCCCAGTGCATGGAGCCTGCTTCTCCCTCTGCCTGTGTCTCTGCCTCTCTCTCTCTCTGTGTGACTATCATAAGTAAATAAAAATTAAAAAAAAAAAAAAATAAAGCTCTTGTTTCTTTGGAGATGTTGTGCTTAGAATATCTGTCATTTGCAGAAAGCGCCGTGTTGAAGTCTCCCAGTATTAGTGTATTATTATGTAAATATGTCTTAACTTTGGTTATTAATTGATATACTTGGCATTTCCCCAATTAGGGGCATAAATATTCATGATTGTTAGGTCCTCTTGTTGGATAGATCCTTTAAGTATGATACAGTGTCCCTCTTCATCTCTTACTACAGTCTTTGGGATAAACTTTATCTGATATGAGGATAGCTACACCTGTTTTCTTTTGAGGACCATTTGAATGGTAAAATGATTCTCCAACCTTTTATTTTCAGGCTGTAGGTATCCTTAGGTCTAAAATGAGTCTCTTGTAGACAGCAAATAGATGGGTCTTGCTTTTTTTATCCAGTCTGAAACCCTGCGCCTTTTGATGGGATCTGTAAGCCCATTCACGTTTAGAGTTACTACTGAAAGATGAATGTCGTGTCATCATAATACCTATTTAGTCCATTTTTGTGGATTGTTTCTTTGGATTTCCTCTTTCTTTTACAGAGTCCCCCTTAATATTTCTTGCAGAGCTGGTTTGGTGGTCACATACTCTTTCAGTTTCTGCCTATCTTGGAAGCTCTTTATTTCTCCTTCTATTCTGAATGAGAGCCTTGTTGGATAGAGTATTCTTGGCTGTACATTCTTCTCATTTAGAACCCTGAATATATCCTGCCAGCCCTTTCTGGCCTGCCAGGTCTCTGTGCAGAGGTCTGCTGTTAACCTAGTACTTCTCCCCATATAAGTTAGGGATCTCTGGTCTCTTGCTGCTTTAAGCATTTTCTCTTTATCTTTGGAATTTTCAAGTTTCACTATTAAATGTCAAGGTGTTGAACAGTTTTTATTGATTTTTTTTGGGGGGGGGGGAATCTCTCTATCTCCTGGATCTGAATGCCTGTTTCTCTCCCCAAATTAGGAAAGTTTTCAGCTATGATTTGTTCAAATACGCTTTCTGGTCCTCTATCGCTTTCGGCACCTTCTGCAACCCCAATTAAATGTAGATTTTTCCTTCTGAGTCTGTCATTTATTTCCCTTAACCTTTCCTAATGGTCTTTTGTTTTTCTCTTTTTTCCTCAGCTTCCTTCCCTGCCATCAACTTGTCTTCTATGTCACTCACTCATTCTTCTACCTCCTTTACCCTAGTCGTTAGGACCTCCAGTTTGGATTGCTTCTCATTTGATTTTTTTTTTTAAAGATTTGTTTATTTATTTATTCATGAGACACACAGAGAGAGAGAGGCAGAGACACAGGCAGAGGGAGAAGCAGGCTCCATGCAGGGAGCCGGACGTGGGACTTGACCCCAGGTCCCCAGGATCACGCACTGGGCAAAAGGCGGTGCTAAACCGCTGAGCCACCCAGGCTGCCCTCATTTAACTGATTTTTAATTTCAGCCTGATTAGATCTAATTTCTGCCTTCATGAAGTCTCTTGAAACCTTTATGCTTTTTTCCAGAGCCACCAGTTGCTTTATAATTGTGCTTCTGAATTGGCTTTCTGATATCGAATTGTAATCTAAATTCTGTGGGCTCAGCTTCTTGGTCATACTGTAATGTCACCATTTGATTTCAGCTCCTTTGTAGGCATCTCTCCCTTTGCTCCTCCTAAAGCTGTAGGCCAATTTTGGCAACTGGTCTCAGTCACCTCATCTACTCCTGTGGCTTCAGTGATAGTCCACATGCCGATCGCATTCGGACCTCTATCGCAAGCACAGATATTTTTCTTCAGAACTTTAGATTTCTTATGTACAAATTATCTAACAAAAACACAACTTGCTTAACAGCTTCCCATATTCACTATGTCCTAAACTGATTGTACCATCTGCCCCACAAACTGCTCCTTTTCCTGCATTCCCATTCACCCAGCTACACAGGCAGAACCCCAAGGATCCTACTTTTCCCTCCCAAACAGAACCAATCATAGTATCTCACTCACACCTCCTTCTTCTTGAACCTGTCCACTTACCTCCACTACCTAAGGGGCTGCCCTTATTAATTAACTGGACTACTAATATAGAAGCTGGGGTTCAATGGTAGCTCCACTCAGGAAACTAAATGCTCAGGGTCATTCCTGGGTCTTTTATGTTATTCTCACCACCCTATTTCACCTTTCAGTTCCCAACTACTCCAGGAAGCTTTCTCTGTTCCCACAAGGCTAATTCAGGTGTCCTTCCCATGTGACCGTCCTTTAGTATTATCATACTATAATTGTTTGTCTATGTTCTGTATTTTATTCAACACAGTATCTCCACCATGTAATGTTGTGCTTGGTAATGAAGAGGCAAAACTCAAATTTCAATTCTGCTCTTTTGAAAAGTACAGGCTGGTAAACTGGAATGCACTGAAGGGTTTATGTAATCTTCAGACTGGAACTATTTTTTTCTGTTCACCTCTAGTAGTACTACTTCTATCAAGCTAACTCTATTTAGCCCTTACTTATTATTGAAAAATTCCTAAGAAAAGCCAATGTGCCATATGAAAGGTTTTTAGTGATCCTAGTGATTCTTACATATTTCTAAATAATATACTTGCAGCTCATTTCCTTTCCCTCTCTCATCAGGACCCTCCCCCTCACTTTGGAGAAGTCTGAATAGCAGTAGGTAGCATGCATTGTCCCTTTATCTGGTCCAAGTACCCTAACTTCCTAAGAAGGCACACAGACCCTCCTTAGTGTGTGCCTTGAAGATGGCCCCAGCTGCAATCAGAGCAAATGAAAAGGATTCTTTTTTTCTGCAAGAAATAGAGAAAAACTGTCTTTAATTCTAAGAAGATGTAGTGTAGAGGAAGAATGATATGAAACATCTACAGCCATTTCCAAATACAAAGGATGAGCTGCCAGAGATTATCTTACCAATATGTAAGAATCTGAGGACAAAACCATATGGCAGAAGAGAGAACTGAAGGACAGAAAGCAAGCCCTTGATGATAATAGTTCAGAGTATATTTTAAGCCAGATCTTCTAAACTTCTTTATTCATGGGAACTAATAAATTTCTTTTATTCACTTAGGCTGCTCTGGGATGAATTTTCTGTTATTTGAAATATAAAAATTCCTAACTGATACAAAACGCATCTCAAAGAAGAACCTATAAATGAGCACTTATGAACAGAAATGTTACTTATTTCTACTGGAATACATTCTTTGGTTTATAATAGCAATCTATTAATATCAGGTCATTAAATGAGCAAGCTCCCCTAGTATATTCAAATGTGATTTAATTACATGAAAAGTCAGATTTAATATATTTATATGTAACATATAAGCAAAGCATATTTATATTAAGAAAGGATATTATTATCATATGACAG
Source organism: Canis aureus (assembly GCF_053574225.1). Taxonomy (NCBI): domain Eukaryota; kingdom Metazoa; phylum Chordata; class Mammalia; order Carnivora; family Canidae; genus Canis; species Canis aureus. Next base: position 41,854,335 of record NC_135638.1, on the reverse strand, counting down.
ATTTCCACAAAATAAACCTAAATATGATTTTCAACTAACTGGAAATCATTGATTTTTTTAAACAAGATCAAATCTGATACCGGATTTATTTTCTTTTTTTAATAACAGAAAATAATCATTTCCTAATGATTAATTAATGTATAACAAACTTTAGAGTATTCTGGATGATTTTAAGTGTTTATTCAAGTTGACTAAAGAGAAAAAGATACTACTCAATTACATTCAGGCTTCAGATTTTAAGGAAAAGCTAAGTCTAAAAAACAGCTAATTTAAGAAAATTCTGTGCTACAATGGAAGACCACAAACCTACCTGCTTTCTTGCACTTTCTACCATCTTCATTTTCATGGAGAACATACAGTTCTTAATCAGAGAACAGACCTCTTCTCCCTGTTCCTGCACTTCCATCTTATCACTAGAATCTCTCTCTTCATCCATGGACAAACTATGATCACCTAGAGGAAGAGTAAGTTTCTCCTCTATTTTGCTGAGAAAGAAACATCTGCACAAAACAAAGAAAATGAGTTAATGCCAAAGACTCATGAAAGAAATCTTGGACATATAGGAAGCTCCTGGATGGCATTACATACAGAAATTGTACAGTCATTAAATTTTTGCTCATTTTGGGGGGGTACAGTTATGCATCCAGCTCTTGATTTTAGCTAAGGTCGTGATCTCAGGGTTGTGAGACTAAGCCCTATGCCAGGCTCCACATTGAGCAGGGAACCTGCTAGAGATTCTCTCTCTCCACTCCCTCTCCCACCTGCTTGCTCACATACTCTCTCTCTAAAAATAAATTATTTTAAAAAATTCTTTGCTCATTTTTTAGACTATAAATGTATACTCTAGGTATCAAGATTTATTTATTTTTTTAGGTATCAGACTTAATATCCATTTTTAGTTAACCAACTCTTTAAAAGATATTTTCCAAATATCATTTATTGCTCATACCTCCCCAAAATAAAGCATTTAAATGAACAATGTTCTCTTTCAATGAATGGCTGACATACTCTATGTTGGGGCAGAATCCATTTCTCTTTTCATATCTCCAATCTAAGGTCCTACCCCAAAGGTGAAAAATGTAAGGCAGCAAACAGGTTATGGTCACTGGGAATATGAAAAGATAAGGCTGTACTGCTATAAAATTATTTTTATTTGTATTATAATTTACAGATCTAACTGTTCTAGTGATTTCATTTTCATTATTTTGATGTCAATAACACTGACAAGGACCTTAACATAAAAATCCATTCGTGATCAATATCAACCACGTTTTTGTTCATCCAGTGACTAATTCGCATTTTCTTAGAAACACTGTGGCCAGACAGACTGACATGTCCCATACATCTCTCCTTTGTTTGTTGTTGTTATTCCCAAAATATAAGCCTCACGAGTCATCTACCTGCCTGTATTCCTACCTCCCTACCCAACACACAAGGGCTCCCTCCTCCCAAAAGTTGCTTTCCTTTTTTTTTTTTTGTTTGTGTTTTTTAAAGACTTTATTTATTTATTCATGAAAGACAGAGAGAGAGAGAGAGAGAGAGAGAGGCAGAGACGCAGGCAGAAGGAGAAGCAGGCTCCATGCCAGGAGCCTGATGCAGGACTCGATCCTGGGTCTCCAGGATCACACCCTGGGCTGAAGGCAGGCGCCAAAACCGCTGAGCCACCCAGGGATCCCAAAGTTGCTTTGTTTTTTAAGCTTTCATTATTTATAGTTAAAATAATAAACAAGCAAAATTGGCATATGATAGGTAATTGATAAATACTTGATGAAATAATTGTGAAGCACATGTTGAAACATAAATGTAACACTCCATTATGAGTAAAGTGCCCCGGGCTCACAGAAATAGGAAGGGAGGCAACAAGGGGCAGTGGGTTAGTTTTCAAAAAGTGAGATGGACTTTTTCTTGGGCTTTGAAAAATGCATTCAAATTTAAGTAGAAGAGGTAATGAAGTTCTAGACAGAAGAAACAAATTAAAAAACAGAAGTGTTAACAGTGTATGACATGTTCTTATATCAGACAGGGGACGATGGAGCTGGAAGAGAACCAGCTTTCCAAAAATAAGAGTTTGTCCTCTTACATAGTAGTGTAAGCATCCTACAGCCCATCTTCCTGCTGATAACTAATACTCTGAATAAAATACCAAATACAACCACCCGAGACCACCAAAAGTGAATACAAGATGGCAGACTGCTATGTGCAGGGAGCTCAAAGGTGGGAGAGATACTGCCATTAGGATGAGTTTGTGGTTTTCTTTTTCCAGTTTTTCCCATGAGGATAACCATGGCTGCTGAAGGGTATGGTAGGCAGAGTGACTAAGATTCGACTGGAACCCTGCTGTATTGTGCCCAGAGAAACCTGGAAGGGAGCCTAGGCAGACCAAAGGCTGTAGTGGGAATCCTAAAAGAGGGAGAGCCAGACAAGAGGCCCTCTAATTCTGTGTATGTTATCACACAAGTTTCAAACTGTCTCCTGAAATATGCATGTGCAGGACTGACTGGTAACAGTGAAGAAAGGCTTGAGTCCTGAACTGAGATATAAATCAAGTGTCCAAATCTAACTGGGCTGACCTCTTGCTAAAGCAGTAATTCCTGAGAATTATATTAGAGCTCAGAATCTACACAAGATAATATTAACAATTTCTAAGATCCAAAATTACCTGATATAAAGAACCAGGAAAATGTATCCATTCTCAGTGGAAAAGAGAGTCAACAGATTTAACGGAGATGACCCATAAGCTGGAATGATCATAAAGGACCTTAGAGCAGCTATTTTTAAAAATTTTTATTTATTTGAGAGACAGAAAGTGAGTGAGGGGTGGAGTGATACCTCGAGGGACAGGGAAAAGGACAGACTCCAAAGTGAGTGTGGAGCCTGATGCAGGCTTCAATCTCACGACCCTGAGACCATGACCTGAGCTGAAACCAAGAGTCAGATGCTTAACCAACTGAGCCACTCAGGTACCCCAAGCAGCTATTTTAATGATGCTGCAAGAGGTCAAAGAATAACATGAAATAATGAAAAGACAGTTATATCAGTAGAAAGTATTTAAAAAGCCTAATGAAAATTTTACAAGTGAAAAAAACACACTAATTAATAAAATACTCACTGGATAGACTTAAAGAGGAATTAAAACAAATGAAAATGAAGAGTGACCTTGAAGATAGTTTAATATAAATGATCTAATATGAAGAATAAAGAGAGGGCAGCCCCGGTGGCCCAGCAGCTTAGCTCCGCCTTCAGCCCAGGGTATGATCCTGGAGACCTGGGATTGAGTCCCACGTCGGGCTCCCTGCATGGAGCCTGCTTCTCTGCCTCTCTCATGAATAAATAAATAAAATCTTAAAATAAAACAAAAAAAGAATAAAGAGAAAAAAGATTGAATAAAAATGAACAGAGCTGGGACACCTAAGTGGCTCAGTCGGTTAAGCACCTGTTCAGTTCAGGTCATGGTCCTGGGGTCAATCCCCACATTAGGCTCCCTGCTCAGTGGGGAGCCTGTTTCTCCCTCTCCCAGTACCCCTGCTTAAATCTTAAAAAAAAAATGAACAGAGCTTCAAGGACCTGTGAGACAATGTTAAAAAGCCTAATATAGGGATCCCTGGGTGGCTCAGCGGTTTAGCGCCTGCCTTTGGCCCAGGGCGCAATCCTGGAGTCCCGGGATTGAATCCCATGTCGGGCTCCCAGCATGGAGCCTGCTTCTCCCTCCTCCTGTGTCTCTGCCCCCACCCCCTCTATCACAAATAAATAAATAAATAAATAAATAAATAAATAAATAAATAAATCTTTTTTTAAAAAAGCCTAATATATAACAGGCGGCCTGCAAAGACACAAAAATTGGAGTAAAATATTTGATGAAACAGTAACAGAAAATTCCCCAAATTTAGTGACATAAATGTACAAATTTGAGAAGCTCAGTGAACTGTAAGCAAGAAACTCCAAAGGAAACTACACCTAAACACATCAACATCAGACTGCTGATAAACAATGATAAAAAAAAGTCTTGAAACCAAAAGTATGAAAGATTACATACAGGGGAACAATAATGTGAATAATCGTAACTTTCTCTTCAGAAACATGGAGGCCAAATGATCCTGCTGAGGCGGAAGGGGGATCCACCCAGAATTCTACATCCACAGAAAATACTCCTCTGGAAATTCAGTGAAATAAAGGTATCTTTAGAGGAAAACTAAGAGAATTCATCAGAGGCAGGCCTAACTTACAAGAACTGCTTAAAGGAAAATTTTCAGCCAAAGGGAAAAGATACCGGAGGAAAATAGCATCTTTGTAAATCAACAATGATCATCAGAAATAATAAGTATAAAACGATTTCTTGTCTCCTAAGTTCTTTCCACTATGCATGACTATTTAAAGCAAAAATATAATTTTATCTATTAGTGTTTTCACTATATGCTACTTCATACATATATGAAATATATATATATACACACACACACACACACACACACACACACACACATTTCAAGACAATGAAAAAAAGGACATTTTTATCAGGATGACCTAGCAATTATGTATATGCCTACTAACAAATATGTATATGCCTACTAACAAAGTTCAAAATACAAAAAGTAAAAATAGAAATTAAAAAGTAGACAATTCCACAGTCATAGTAAGAGATTTTCAAATCCCTATTTTAGCAGCTGCTTAAGATAGACAAAAATAAATAAATTAATTAATTAATAAAGACATACAGTTCTGAAAAATACCATCAACCATCTTGATCTAATCGAAGTTTACAAATGGTACATCTAAGAACTGCATAACATATACAGGATTTTCAAGTACACATAGTACATTTACTAAAATAGACCATATGCTAAACTGTAAAACAAGTCTCAATATATTTTAAAAAGCTAAAACCATAGTTTTGTGACTACAGTGGAATTACTTTAGATATCAATGAGAAACAAAAACAAAAACACAAAAACCCCCTCATCTATTTGAAAATTAAACACTAATAAACTATTTCAAGGATCAAAAACGAAATCACATGAGAATTAGAAAAAATATTTAAATTACTTATTTATTTGTTTTAGAGAAAGCATATGTGTAAGCAAGGGGGCAGTGCAAAGGGAGAGGGAAGGAATTTCAAGCAGACTCCCTGCTGAGTGCAAGGCCCAACATGGGGCTTGATCCCATAACCCTGAGATCATAATATGATGTCAGATGCTCAACCAACTGAGCCACCCAGGAGCCCCAGAGAATTAGAAAATATTTTAAACTAAATGACAATGCAAATACTATATATCAATATTTGCAATATGTGGCTAAAACAGAGGGACACATGTAACTTTAAATGCTTATATAAAGGGAAAAAAGTATAAAAGTATAAAAGTATAAAATCAACATCAAAGTTTCCACTGTTAAAAAAAAAAAGAGCAAAGTAAGTAAAAAATAAATTGAAAGAAGAAAATACTAAAGATGAGGCCAGAAATCAGTGACATAGAACACAGGATAATAACAAAAATTAGCAAAGTCAAAAGCTGGTCCTTTGAGAAGATCAACAGAACTGACAAACCTCTAGTTAGAATGATCTAGAATAAAAATCACCAATATCAGGAATGAAAAATAGGTTACCACCACAGACACTCCAAGTAATAAAAATAAATAAGAGAATAATATGAGCAACTTTCTGCAAACAACTGGACAACTTAAATGAAATAGAAAAGTATACTGAATAATACCATTTAATAAAGTTGACACAAAAAGAAATAGAATATTTAAATTGCCTGTATCTCCTGAAGAAATTATAGGCATTATCAAAAATCTTCCCCAAAGGAAAACTCCAGGACCATATAACGTCTCACTGGTGAATTCTATCAAATATTCATGTAAGAAATAAGAAGGATCTTACATAAACTTTTTTCAAAGAATAGAGAAGGGAACAGGTCCGAACTTGGGGACCTAATGCCAAAACCTGACAAAGACATTGTAAAAAAGAAAATTACTAACCAATATCCCACTTGAATAAAGACACTAAAATTCTTAACAAAATGTTAGCAAATCTAAGAATATATAAAAGGGATCGCTGTAATCACACAAGGTTTACCACCAAAATTCAACATATTTCATATTCAAAAAGCAGTCAATGTATTAAAGCATAAGGAAAAATGATGTCATCAAGATAGTGACACAGGTCATTCTTGACTTCAGTCTCCCTCACAAAAAACCCCCAAAACAAAAAAACATCCACCTAATTACTATTCATGGACAAGACACCATTGAGAAAATCTTAGCACAGAGAGTTAAGCCTGTGTGAGGAGAGACACAGAGACACAGACCACAGAGACAGACAGCATTAGAAGGGAAAAAGGAGTAGCTACTGTATGACTGCATGGTCCCTACCTCAGGCTGGGACAGGACCACACCAAGAGGCACCCCCGCCTCAAGTGCAGTTGTTCCAGTAGGGAAAAAAGAGCTCAAGATGGACACTCAGCTACCTCAGTGTTGTAGCTTGTGAAACAGGAAGCCCACTTGGGTCTCATCTGACAGAGATCATGAGGGAAGCTACAGTAGGGCTTGATCATTGGGGATCAGACTGTGACAAAAAAAAGGGGGGAGTAGGCTTAAGCAACCAGCGCTCAGATTTTGGCAGCCAGAGTTCCTACTCATAGCAATGCCCAAGTAGAAATTCTAATCTACTTGGCTCATCTGCAGAGCCTACACAGTGGCCCAGTGTTACTAGGGAACTAGGTAGGGTGCAGGTCTACCTGATGTTAGACCCCAAACAAAAAGCCACTCTGCCTGGGCAGGGAAGCTAATAAACAGCTCCACCTATTTCTGAATGTCGGTCTTGGTCCTGTCCTGCTTGACCATGAGACGTGACTGGAGCACCTGGGAAGCTGCTCAGCCCAGAACCACTAGAGCAGCAAGTTCACAAAAGCAGAAAGTCCTACCTATTTGCAGTCAAGCCAGTGGCCACAATTGCCACACAGTTCTGCCTAAATTGCTTCCCAATGAGAGCCTTGCCTGCTTTGGTATCTGTTCTGTGTCCCCCACTCAGGCAAGGATCTCATTAGTAGCCCTACCTACTGCTGAATACAACCTCCAACCCTGCCAATCAAGAACCTTCACCAGAGTTCCTAGGCATCTGTGCAGCCAACCATGCAACTGGCGCTTGAATGGAGAGCCCAAGCAGCAGCCCTCTGTCTACAGAGCCAATATGCTGACCCTTCTGACCAGAGATCTTGGTGCACAGCTCTGCCTGATTTGGTCTCCTAAACAAAGGGCCCTGCTAGCACAAAAGGTCTGTTTCTCAATCCCAACCACACAAGAAGCTAATGTATAACCCCACTGCTGCTGAATACAGGCTCTAGCTTAATCAGAGCTCCCAGGAATATGCACAGTCTCTCCTGCAACTGTGATTACAGGAGCACATGAGCAGAGGACCTGGCAGGTGGCCCACCCATCTATAGAGCCAAGATGGTGGCTTCTTAGGCCACAGAACTCAGCACAGAGTTCTGCTTAATATGGTTTCCAAACAAGAAATCTGCCCATCTTGGCACTTGTACAATGGTTGTGCACACTGGCAGGGAAACTCACTTGTTTAAACAGCAAGTACCTTCAGCTGGCCTGCCCAGAGCACACAGGAAACTGTACAGCCCATCCTATAACCCCACATAGAGTAGTACCAGAGCAAAGAGCATAGCCAGTACTTCTCCCTCCCTGCAGAGCAAAACGTGCTCCCTCTGGCAGGAAAATACAGCCCATCCATGCCTGATCTGGGCCTCCCAGACAAGGCTCTGCTGGCCTTGGGGCCAGTGTGCTGTCTCACCTCAGGGTAAGAGGAAGTTAATTCAGAGCCCTGCCTAATGCTGAGTATAGTACCTAGTCCTGACTATCTAGAAGACTGACCAGAGAATAAAGGAAACTGCAGAGCCCATCCTACAGCTTCACGTCAGCAGGGAACCAAGTCACTCGCTCTTTTCAGCTGTTGGCAACCACTCCAACCCAGCCTTACAACTTGGGCAGTGGCTTCACCCTAAAAAATATGCTAGGAGTAATCCCAACCTCCTCAAGGATGCTACAGCTGACATATCCAGAACCCCAAGCTAAGCTGACTGGTGAAGGACTCTTTCTGTCAAAGTGAACCTGCAAATTCTAGAAGAGGATATAACTTACTTAAATGTGTAGATACCAATGTAAATAATCAGGATTATGAAAGTGGGTAAACATGACACAATCAAAGGAAAATAATAAAGCTATAACAAATGACCCTAAAGATACGGACATCTATAAACTGTCAGCAAAAGAATTCAGAATAATGCTTTTATGGAAATTTAGTGAATTACACAGAGATAGATAACTAAACAAAATTAGGAAAACAATGCATGAACAAAATGAGTTCAACAACAACAAAAAATAGAGACCATAAAACAAAACGAAAACCAAAAACCAGTAATCCTAGAGCCAAAGGATACTAAGATTGAATTGATGAATAGAAAGCTTCAAAAACAGATTTGACCATGCAGAAGAATCAGTGAAATTATCCAGAGAAGCCAAAACAGACAACAAACAAACAAACAAACATAGAGTGAAGAAAGTCTCTGGACTTATGGGACAGCATAAATAAAACAATAAATACATTATGGGAATCCTAAGAGAAGAGAAAGGGCTATAAAGTATATTTAAAACAATAATGGCTGAAAACTTCTCACAAACCTGGGCAGAGAAATGGATTTCCAGACCCATGAGGCCCAAAGGACCTCAAGTAGACTGAATTCAAACAGGGCTCACCAAGACACATAATTAAATTGTCAACAGTCAAAGACAGACTTTCTGAAGGTAGCAAGAGAAAAGCAGCACATCACATAAAAAGTAACCTCCCTAAGATTACAGGTGGAGTTCTCAAAAGAAACTTTTTTAAACTTTTCAGGCCAGAAGACAATGGAATGATATATTCAAAATATTGAAAGAAAAAACATGTCAACCAAGAATACTATACGTGGCAAACTTGTCCTTCAGAAATGAAGGAGAAAGACTTTCCTGAACAAGCAAAAGTTAAGGGAGTTTATCACCACTAAACCTGGCTTATAAGAAATGCTAAAGGGTGTTTTTCAAGCAGAAATAAACCACTACTAATTAACATCATAAGAACATGTGAAGTTATATAAAATTTGCTGCTAAAATAAATACAGAGCCAAAGTCAGATTCTCTAATATGGCAATAGTGGTGTATAATTCACCTACAATGTCCGTTTAAATTAAAAATACAGGGATGCCTGGGTGGCTCAGTGGTTAAGTGTCTGCCTTCAGCTCAGGGTGTAAACCCAGGTTCCTGGGATCGAGTCCCTCATCAGGCTCCCACAGGGAGCCTACTTCTCTTTCTATGTCTCTGACTCTCTGTGTCTCTCATGAATAAACAAATAAAATCTTTTAAAAATTAATTAAAAAACAAATGTATTAAAAAATAACCATAATAATCTATTAGATGTACAATATAAAAATTAAATTATAACATCAACAACCTAATATGTGAGGATCATAAGGAAATAAAAGCATAAAGTTTAAAAATTCTATTGCAGTTAAGTTGTTGTCAGTTTTAATAGGATATTAGAAGATATTTTATGTAGCCTCGTGGTAAACACAAAGAAAGGCCTCAGTAATTACAAAAGATCATGATAAAGAATTCAAAGTATATACATACAAATAATCACCAAATCACAAAAGACAAAGAAGCAAGGAACAACAGATCTACAAAACTGTCAGAGAATAAAATGGCAAAAGTAAACCCTTACCTATCAATACCTACTTTAAATGTAAATGGGTTAAATTCTCCAATCAAAACACACAGAATAGGTGAAGGGATTAAAAACCAAAATCCAACAATATGCTCCATACAAGAGATTCATGTTAGCTTTAAAGACAACAATGACTACATGTGAAGGCATAGAAAGAGATATTTCAAGCAAATGGTAGCCACACACACACACACACACACACACACACACACACACAAATCAGAGGTAGCTATACTAAATCAGACAAAACAGACTTTAAGCTAACAATTGTAAAACGATGCAAAGTTCATTATATAATGATAAAGTGGTCAGGAAAATATAACAACTGTAAAATATTTATGCACCTATCACTGGAGCATGTAAATATATAAAACAAATATTGAAAGGAAAATTAGACAGCAATACAATAATAGCTAGAGACTTTAAGATCTCACTTTCAAAAATGGACAGATAATCCAAACAGAGCATCATTAAGGAAGCAATGTTTGTGTACAACACTATAGACAAAACATCTGATGATAGACCTAAAAACATAAATGGAGAAAAAGTATATGATCAATTAAACAGATGCAGAAAAAGCATTTAATAAAATTCAACACTCATGCATGATAAAACTTTCAGAAAACATGAATGGCAAATAATTGGAACACTGCTGAAAAACATAAAATACCTAGTAACAAATCTAACAAAAGACACCTTTACTGAAAAAATAAAGTCACTGAAATTAAAGGAAGAAGTAAAACTTTCACTATTTGCAGATGACATACTATACATAGAAACCATAATGATGCACCAAAAAATTATTAGCATTATTATATGAAGTCAATAAAGTTGCAGATACAAAATTAATATACAGAAACCTATTGTGTTTCTATACACTAATAATGAAGTAGTAGTAAAAGAAGTTAAGAAAACGATCTTAATTACAAATAAATGTACTGTAAGGAATAAAATACCGAATAAACTTAACCAAGGAGGTGAAAGATCTGAACACTGCAAACTATAAAACATTGATTTTAAAAGTGAGTATGACACAAACTAAAGATATCCCATCCTCATGGATTAGAAGATTCAGTATTGTTAAAATGTTCATACTACCCAAAGCAATCTAGAGATTTAATGCAATCCCTACCTAAATACTAAAAACATGGGATGCCTGGATGGCTCAGCAGTTGAGCATCTGCCTTTGACTCAGGGTGTGATCCCAGAGTCCAGAGATCGAGTCTCACATCGGGCTTCCTGCATGGAGCCTGCTTCTCCCTCTACCTGTGTCTCTGCCCCTGTCTCTTTGTGTCTCTCATGAATAAATAAATGAAATCTTTTAAAACAAATAAATAAATACCAAAAACATTTTTCACAGAACTAGAACAAAGAATACTAAAATGCAGATGGAACCACAAAAGATTCCAAATAGCCAAAACAATCTTGGGAAAGAAGAATAAAGCTGAAGGTATCAGAATCCCAGACCTCAAAATATATAACAAAGCTATAGTAGTCAAAGTAGTGTCATACAGACACAAAAAACAGACACACAGATCAATGGAACAGAACCGAAAGTCCAGGGATCCCTGGGTGGCACAGCGGTTTAGCGCCTGCCTTTGGACCAGGGCGCGATCCTGGAGACCCGGGATCAAATCCCACGTCAGGCTCCCGGTGCATGGAGCCTGCTTCTCCCTCTGCCTGTGTCTCTGCCTCTCTTTCTGTGTGACTATCATAAATAAATTTTTAAAAAAATTAAAAAAAAAAAGAACCGAAAGTCCAGAAATAAACCCATCCTTATCATATGGTCAATTAATCTATGAGAAAGGAGGCAAGATTATACAATGAGGAAAAGACAGTTTCTTTAGCAAATGATGCTGGGAAAATTGGTCAGCTATATGTGAAGGAGTGAAACTAGATCACTGTTTATAACATATACAACAATAAACTCAAAATGGATTAACTGCCCCTGTCTCTTTTCAAAGGCTTAACTATGAAAATTCCCAGAAGAAAACATAGGTAGTAATATCTTTGACATCAGCCATAGAATCCTTCTTCTAGATATGCCTCCTCTGGCAAATGCAACAAAAGCAAAAAATAAACTATTGGGACTATATCAAAGTAAAAAACTTTTGCACAATGATGGAAACCAAGGACGAAAAAAAAAAGGCAACCTACTGAATGGGAGAATATGTTTACAAATAATATATCTGATAAGGAGTTATCCAAAATATGTAAGAACTTATATAACTCAATACTAAAAAAAGCAAATTATCTGATTTTAAAAATAGCCAGAGGACCTGAATAAACATTTTTCTAAAAAAGACATACAGACGGCCAACAGACACACAAAAAGATGCTCAACATTACTCATCATCAGGGAAATGCAAATCGAAACCACAATAAGATATTACCTTACACCTGTCAGAATCACCAAAATAAAAACACAAGAATAACAAGTGTTGGTGAAGATGTGGAGAAAAAGAAATCCTCATGCACTGCTGGTAGGAATACAAATTGGTACAGCCACTATGGAAAACAATATGAGGGTTCCTCAAAAAATTAAAAATAGAGCTTCCATATGATCCAGCAACTTCACTACTGGGTATCTAAAGAAAATGAGAACACTAATTTGGAAAGATAAAGGCACTCATATGTTTATCACAGCAATGCTTACAAGAGCCACCACATGGAAGCAGCCTAAGAGTCCACTGATAGATGAATGGATACAGAAGATGTGGTATGTATACAATGGAATATTATGCAGTCATAAAAAAGAATAAAATCTTGCCATTTGCAATAAAGTGGATGTACCTAAGGAGTATAATGCTAAATGAAATCCGTCACAGAAAAACAAGTACTATATGATTTTATTTGTATGTGGAATTTAAGAAACAAAAAAAACCCCCAAAAAACAGATTCTTAAATACAGCAAACATACTGGTGGCTGCCAGAGGGGAGGTGGGTGGTGCATGGGTGAAACAGATAAAGGGAATTAAGAGCATAATTAAAATGAAACAAAAAAATTTTTTTGGAAGAAACCTAAATAAACCTAAATAGACATAAAATATTCATGAATTGTATAACTCTATATTGTTAAGATGGCAATTCCCAAACTTGACCTACAGTCAACAAAATCCCAAATTCTGATTGTTTTTGGAAGAAATTGACAAGTAGTTTCTAAAATGTATATATAGATATAAATAACCTAAACTACAGCAATTTTCATAAAGAAAAACTAAGTTAGAGTACTTACCCTACATGATTCAAAACAATATAAAGCAACAGTAATGAAGAGAGTTGATATATGAAAAAAAAAATATATACAAACAAGGAATAGCACAGAGCATTCAAAAACAGATCCATATACATATAGTCATTGATTTTCAAAAAAGGTGCTGAGGCAATTCAATTATGAAAAGACAACAATGGGACTAGACAACTAGACAGCAATATGAAAAAACTATATAAACATCATAGCATCTACCCACCTCATACCATCTACAAATATTATCCTTGGATCACAGACCCAAATGTAAGAAATAAAACTGTGCATTTCTAGAAAAAACAGAATAATTTTGCAAGATGTGCCTGTAATATTAGCTTGAAGGGGATCCTGCTGGCCAAATCTGAGACAATCTCAACATGAAATAAGAACAGTAATGGATTATATTCCATTAAATAAAATTGGAATCCATGATTCATATAGAATATGAATAACTAAATCTAAGTAAATAAAATTTAAGTAAATGAATAAATAAATAGATGGAAAAGATAAGCCTCTTCTTTACACTAAGATGTAGACTGATAAACATGGAGTTAGAAAATCATCACCTTGCAATGATCAATGTCAAGATTGGTTTCAGCCAAAAGTCATTCACAGATATAAAATATAGATGGCTAAGTCTTATGAGAAACAGGATATATGCATATTCAAAGCATCTCTCACCCTGTTAATTAGTTGCAAAGGAAAAAAATTAGGCATTGAAACAACAAAAATTCCCAAGTGTTATTCACTGGAGAGACCAGACAATATTTTCTCTGAGTTCTGCTTTTTAATGTTCTTGTGTGTGTGTGTGTGTATGTATGTATGTATGTGTGTGTATACATTTAAAGTTTTTATTTTAATTCCAGTTAGTTAACACACAATGTTACATTAATTTCAGATGTATAATATATTCAACACATCCATATAAATTATGGTGCTCATCACAACAAGTGTACTCCTTAATCCTCATCACCTATCCCACCCATCCCCCAGCCCATCATCCCTCTGGTAACCATTAGTTTGTTCTCTATAGTTAAGAGTTTGTTTCTTGGCTTGCTTCTCTACTTCCCTTTGCTTGTTTGTTTTGTTTCTTAAATTGCACATTTGAGTGAAATAAATATGGTATTTGTCTTTCTCTGAATGACTTATTTTGCTTAATATAATACTCTCTAGCTCCATCCAAGTTATTGCAAATGGCAAGACTTTGTTCCTTTTTATGGCTAATATTCCACTGTATTTGTATATACTACATCTTCTTTATTCATTTGTCTGTCAGTGGATGTACACCTGGGCTGTTTCCATACTTTGGCTATCATAAATAATGCTGCTATAAACACTGGCATGCAGGTATCCCTCTGAGTTATTATTTTTGTATTCTTTGAGTAAATGCCTACTAGTGCAATTGCTGGATTGCATGGTACTTCTAACTTTTTGAGGAACCTCCTAACGGTTTTCCACAGAGGCTGCACCAGTTTGCATTTCTACCAACAGTGCAAGTGGTTTCCCCTTTCTCTGTATCCTCACCAATACCTGTTATTTCTTGTATTGTTGATTTTAGCCATTCTGACAAGTGTAAGGTGATATCTCATTATAGTTTTAATTTGTATTTTCCTAACAATGAGTGATGCTGACCATCTTTTCATATGAGAGAGTTTTTTAACCATACAATCAAAATTACTATCTCCAGTAAAAACCATGTGAACACTGTGCTTCTAGATGTGATACCCTGAGAATACTTAAGTAGTATTTTCACTAGTATTTCACTGAATCTGTGAGAATATACAGTTCATCAAATCCAAATTGATGAACATTCTTCTAAAACGTCAATTTCATGAAAGATAGCTGAGGAAGTGTTTCAGATTAAGAGGCCAGAAAGACATATTGACTAAATGCTGTATGAGATTCTGGACTGGATTCTGTCTAAGACATGGAGAAAATGCTTTAAAGAACATTAATAGGACTCCTGACAAATGTGAAATTGGGTCTGTAGATTAAAAATGAAAATAGGGGATCCCTGGGTGGCTCAGCGGTTTGGTGCCTGCCTTCCACCCAGGGCACAGTCCTGGAGTCCCGGGATCGAGTCCCACGTCAGGCTCTTGGCATGGAGCCTGCTTCTCCCTCTGCCTGTGTCTCTGCCTCTCTCTATCTCTAGGTCTATCGTGAATAAATAAATAAAATCTTTAAAAAAAATAAAATGAAAATGAAAATAGCAAAGTTATTATTGAACTGAGGTTATATAAGAGAACACCCTTTCTCTTAGGAAATGATGAAGAGCTAAAAAGACATACATATGCAACTTAACTTCAAATGGTTCAGAACATAATTATGCCACCGGGGCTGCCCCCCTGCCTTCTTTCACTGCCAGAAGGATATTCATAATCAACCTCTCGGCACACGATGAAGTCAATGTCAGTGGGCAAAAATCCCCTCACAGGGCATCCCTGGGTGGCTCAGTGGTTTAGTGCCTGCCTTCGCAGGATCGAGTCCCACGTCGGGCTCCCTGCATGGAGCCTGCTTCTCCACTTGTCTCTCTCTGTCTCTCTCGTGAATGAGTAAATAAAATCTTTAATAAAAAAAAAAAAGAAAAAAAAAACAAAGAAAAGAAAAGAAAAGAAAAAAGAAATCCTCTCACAGGGGACAAGCTGGGGCAAAGGAACTGTTGACACGCAGAGTCTTCTGAGAACAACTTACGGGGGAAATCAGCAAGATAAGAACTATCTACACTCAAACCCCACATTCTCCTAAACCACAGTTTTGGAGAAAAGCCTTTCTGGCAATTTCAGAAAAAAATCCAGATTCAGATTGAAAAGATCACATCTTACCGATTGGTGATGATGTCATCCCAGATGTGCACTGGGTCCATTCTAGCATCCGGGTATCTGTTTGTCCAGGATTTTAGAAGTCTCTTAAGGGGAGCTTGAGATGATAAATTACCTAAAAATATTAGAAGATGACTATATCCACAGCTCAATGACAAGACCAATTTACAAAGTTGGGCTGCTGTTAGTAAACAGAAACTTAATTCAAATTTCTTGTCCAAATTAAAATTGTTTCGTCTTTCACTACAGAAACAAAAACTTATCACAGTAAATCTAATATATTTTGACATCAAAACTCAATTTTTTTTAAAGATTTATTTATTTATTCATCAGACACACACAGAGAGAGAGAGAGAGAGACAGAGACATAGGCAGAGGGAGAAGCAGGCTCGTCACAGGAGTCCTATGTGGGACTCGATCCCGGATCCTGGGATCACGACCTGAGCCGAAGGCAGACACCCAACCACTGAGCCACGCAGGCATCCCCAAAATTCAATTTTTTAAGGACATAGAGTAAAACTGGGGAAACAAACATATGTAATTTTTACACTTAGCATAGGTTCACAGTCCTTCATCCACAATTCCAAGATCTAGAAAGTTCTGAAACCTGAAGAGTTTTCATAGGGCTGCAGCCAATTTTCTTGTTGGCAAAATCTGATCTGAATCAGCATAGGGATACTTACCTTGGTTTATGTCATTTGTGTGAATATTCACCATTTAAGCTGGAGACACTCA
Source organism: Canis aureus (assembly GCF_053574225.1). Classification (NCBI taxonomy): domain Eukaryota; kingdom Metazoa; phylum Chordata; class Mammalia; order Carnivora; family Canidae; genus Canis; species Canis aureus. The sequence goes on along the minus strand of NC_135638.1, from coordinate 41,837,774 downwards.
CTGTGTTGAAAATACTGCCCCAGACCTTGGTATGTGCACAGGATTACATGATAACAACAGCCAAAGCAATCTGGCCTCAAGAGATTCATGATAACCCTCAGGAAATTTAAATTTTACATTACTACTGTTTAAAGCTTTAGTTTTCTCTTTCTGTTGGTGGGAAAGCAGCGGTTAAGAACACAAGCTTTAATAGGACAGTCCTGGGTTCAAGATTAGGATCTTTCACTTATTAGTTTAGGTAAGCTATTTAATAACCTATGTTTCTGTAAAATGAGAAGGAAAAAAATCTAAATTTCACGAGGCTGTCATAAAAACTATGTAAAAGAGAAAAAGGAGATTAACATAAGTCCTGGAAAGTAGAAAACACTTAATGATCTGCATTAACAATATGTACTTGAAAAAGAATTCTCCAAATTTAAAGCAGAGTATGAATAGTTGTAGATATATATAAATATCCATTTTTATTAGTACTCTGAGAGTCTTTCATTTTTATTTTTAATTATTTAGCATACAAGTTGAATTCTACTTTATAACTAAGACATATAACTGGTGCAAAGATGTATTCTTTCCCTTTGACTCTGGGTGGTGTCTCGTAGGTGACAGAATAAAATCTCCTGTTGGCTTCGGAAAGACCTTCAGGGTTTGCACACTGCTGCCAGCAGCTTCACCTCCCCTCAGGCCAGGGCATGTGGCACCCAGTCACTGAACTTTCAGCCCATCCAAGACACTGCAGCCCTTCTATAAGGCAAATTCTCTGCAAGTCCCCCTGACTCTTCTATACCCAACTCAGGCCCTTCCTCCAGGAGCCTCCTGCACCCTTCAGTCCAGGGCACATTCTGTTACCCATATTTGACATGGGCTATCCCTCTGCCTCAGTAAGGATCACATCATGTGGGGATTACCTCACTCTTTTGAAAGCTTTTTCAAGCAAGGCAATACATTTTATTTGACTTTGCATCTCCAGTGCCTAGACTTTATTTCAATGATCTCAAAATATGTATTTGTAGAATGAACTCAAGGTATTTTCTAACCCATACATAAGAAACCTGTCCTTTCACTAAGTAAAAAAAATCACATCAAAACTTTTCCAAAATTATAAAAGAAAAAAGTGGTAGGTGAAAAAAATTACCTTGTCTGCTTATAAAACTGATGAACTCCTGAATTTCTATCATAGTTTGTACAGACTGCAATTTGGTGAGTCTACTTCTGTGTAAGAGGACATCAATACTTGAGTAATTCTAGAAAAAATATATTTAACACTGTTTAGAAATCAATTTATTACTTTAAATTTCAATATAGCTCCCTAAAATGTGAAATACAGCAACTATCCTATATCAATTACACAATGTATCTTAGAGCAGTTACCAGTTAGCACACAGAAGCAATTAACAAATGGTCTAAAGTTTTAAAAATAATTTTGGTTTTTAGTCAAATTTTAGTCACATATCAATATATAATTAGGCATTGTTGCCTCTATTCACCACCAATTTTTAAAACTAACAATATCTTATAATATAGAACTGCCAACTACAGAAGCCAATTCCTTCTTTGATAAACTTCCCCTTGAACAGAACAAATTCAAAATTTGGGGCATCTGGGTTGGTTGAATGACCAACTCTTGACGTCAGCTCACGTCTTGAACTCACAGTTGTGAGTTCACAATAGATCCAAATTGGGCACGAGTCTACTTAAAAAATAAATAATAAATAAAAATCAAAGGCAATGAATGGTTATGCTTCTATGGTCAATATAAGCCAATGATAAATGTTAACAGGTTCTATAAAGACACTGAATTTAAAAACAAATATCAGAAGATTCTCATAAAAGGAAAGAAGGCACAATGGTAGTAAATGAACAGCTAAGATTAGTTCATTTTCTCCACAAAACAATCAAACTTCCACTCAGCCAATCCAGATGAAAAGTCTACACAAGTGTTCTTTAACAGTGTGAGAAAGATAAAAAAACCTAAGGAAAAGCAAAAAAAAAAAAAAGGGGGGGGGGAGGGCGGATTAAAAATGCAGTAAGACAGAGTGAAGAGATTTTAGAAGAAACTGGAAGAATAGAAAAGAAGAAAATGGGTGGTATCAAATAGTAAAGGAAAGTTTTCACTTGATTTTTTTTAATTCATTTATTACCTGCATAAAAATCTGAATGCAATTTTCAATATAATATTTGGCTCTGTCAATGTCATCTTGTAAGATATAAAGAAGACTCAACTCTTGACTATAATGCAGCTCTATAAGAGCCTTCTGAAGATCCTTGTTCACAGCTTCATCAATAAATGTCAGCAGGGACTGGTCAGCCTCCCCTTGTAGCAATAACTTCAGCTTGCTGCGGATCATGTAAGGTAGATAGGTCTCCTAAGAAACAGAAGATTCTACTTGTAACTTTAGAAAGCTAGTATGAATATGCCTAATTATTTTATAATATCCTTTGGAATAATTTTTTAGGTTAAGATTTAGAGCTAAAGTGATGGTGTCTGATGTTTCAAACCTAAAACTACAATTTTTAAAACATGTTCACTTAAAATTATTCATTATGTAACCACAAAATACACAGGAACATGTCCTATAGAAAACGGAAACCACTTTTAAAGCTAAAAGATCATTGGAAATTACATACAAGTGAGGACAGCTGCATTGTGGGGACCAAGTAAGCTGCTTCCCTCCAAGAGTTGGGGCTATACCATGGGAGGGGAACTGTCCCACTCCAGGGGTCAAGGCTACTCAGGATAAAGACACCATGAAATATTCTTCCATGTAGTCATAGGATGGGTGTTAATATTTATTTTTCAATGCCTCCCATTTATTTGGAAAGTGTTAGCCAAAAGTGGTAAGTGATTTAACAATATTATGGAGTTCGTGGGGGGGTCAGGTTTTATAAATATCCTATATTTCAAAACTACTGCTATTTTTTTTTTAAAGTTTTAAACAACTTCACTAATTAGAAAATAGCTAACCATCTAAAACATTTATCTCAGTGACCTGAAAAATAATTCTAGTTCATCTGGTAGTGCTGCTGGTTAAGCATCCGGCTCCTGGTTTCAGCGCCACTCTTGGTCTCAGGGCAACATGATCTAGCCCTGAGTCAGGCTCTGCATTGGGTGCAGAGCCTGCTTGACATTCTCTCTCCCTCTCCCTCTGCCCCTTCTGCTCGAAACGGAATAAATAAATCCTTAAAAAACAACAATTCTACTCACCTGATAAAATGGTTCGCTCCACATTTTATTTAGATCTGGAGGGTTTTCATTATCAACACTGACTATAGAACAGTATGCTAATGACTTCCATTCAGCAAGCTGGTTATAACAGTCGAGGGATGCAAGTTCCCAAAAATCCTTCTCAGCTTCCGTAGGCTCACCATCAACCCACTCTTCTTTATTGAGAGCCTCAAGAAGAAAAGTTCATAAATTTATTTTACAAAGTTGGAAAGAATATAAATGACAACATTTGTATTATACATAGTGTCAACATTCATGCTAAGGACAATCATTTTCGAATTTATGACAATAGGAAAGAAAACCGAAAATAGAGTAACACTGAATAAAAGAAAATAAACCAAAAGAAATCTTATGGAAGCAAACGAACAGAAAAACCAAGAGGAAACTATTTCTCTAAGAAACTTACAAATTAAGCCAATTAATAAACTAAAGACTCTGACCCAAAATTTGATTTAAATCAATGCTATGGGCTATTTACCACTTAAAGAGTTCTGAGATTAAAAGTCAGAAAATAGGACATTTACTGAAAATTGCAGAAGACTTTACAACCTGGATTACTCATTCAAGAATCTAACAGATCACAAACTCTGAATTTCAACTACTTGCTGGACATCTATACCTGGATAGCCACTGGCAACTCAAAACACAAATGTAAAAATTGAATTTATAGTCATCTTCTAAAAACCAATTCTTACTTACCACTTCATAAACTTTTTACTTACTGAAGGAAAACAATCTACCCAAATAGAAATTATATAATAACAGCACATAATGAAATAACATCTTACAGTTTTATAGTATTTTATATGAAATGCTTTCTCTTTTATTCAGTGATGTTTTCTTAAAAAGAGTAAAAGATAAAGCAATAATTATTTCACATTTGGTTATTAAACTATTCCCTATTAATCTCTGTATAAAAACTAAGGAATAAAGTTGAATTATTAATGAAGCTCTAAATTCTAAAGTTAACAGTTTTTCAGAAAACAAAAGTGTTTAAGCAACTGACGTATTTGCTAGACATCAATTTTACCTCGTTATACTGCTTAGCAGCTTCAGAATAATCACTTCTTGCTTCTGCTAAAATTGCACTTTGAGTGATTTGCTTTGTTCCTATCTCACTGCTAAAAATACCACGGAGGATGTCATATTCTCCAATAGATCTATACAGTCTAAAAAACAAACCAAAAGAAAGTCTCAATCAATGAATATGCCAATATTTTTCAAGTGTTAATTCTAATGAAATGATAATTAAATCAAGAGGTCTCATTATGTTAGCCAAAAAAAGGTATACATTATTTTTGTTCTATAAAAATATAAAATCTTAGACATTGTGAAGTTACCAGTAGGTTTTACTACTTTAGTCCTACAGGAGACAGAGATTACTCTAAAGTGCATTTAAAGTGAAATCTAAAAATATTAAGTTTACAGTGGATAAACTGTCTCATACAATAAGACCATCCTGTGTAAATCTATTACAGTAACATTGTACATATCCATGGATGACCTATTTGAAATCCTGGTATTTTAGGTATTTCTATATCTAAAATTTGGAATGTAGTCAAGAACCCAGAGTGTGTAAAAATTAATCCTGGTCCTAATAAGGCCATGTTTTAATCCACATTCTATGGGCCATCTCAATTCTACCAACAAGTAATTTTCTTGCAGCCTTACTATTTGCTGGAGCACTCATTCCTCTCTTCCCATTAACAAAAATCTACTTCACCCCATCAATCAACCTTCCCCACTAAGATAGTCTCAAGTAAGTGTTAAGAAGTTTGTTCCCTTCCCTTGGAATTTTTTCCATCTTTTAAGTCTCCACACAAATGTCATCTCTTCCTGAAACCACAATCACACAGCTACCCAGCAAGGACTGCTTCTTCCTTGGCTTTCCTGCACTTTGGTCCTTAACCAGGTATGAAATCTCATGTATTTATTACATCAAAAAAGTCCTAAGGGCTCTCTCAGAGCCTAAGGATTCCAAATTTAGATTAAAATCTAGTAGACATGGCCCTCTCTTGCCCTGTTTGTAAAGGGCTATGGGTAACAAACAGAGGCAGAAGTGGGGAGATGGGAGGTAGGATAACAGTTCACAGTCCAAGAGAAGATGAGAACTACAATTATTTTCCAATAACTCAGAGAAGAGAGTTCTCTGAGTTATTGGAACTTATATCAGTCTCATACCCACTTTGCACTAGCCCTGTGTTTCTAGGATGATACACACTATAACATGGTCAAAATAATGACTGTGACATATCATGGATAGGCAAAATTATGTTCTTAATACTGTTTGAGGAAGTATTTCTTTTACAGATTTATTTTAGTAAGAAAGTGAGCTGAGAGAGGGGCAGAGGGAGAGGGAGGGAATCCCAAGCAGACTCCCCAATGAGTGCAGAGCCTGATGCAAGGCTCGATTTCATGATCCTGAGAGATCATGACCTGAGTCGAAACCAAGAGTCAGACATTCAACTGGCTGAGCTACCCAGGTGCTCCAAAAATATTAGGAAGTATTAAATATTTAAGTCAGAAAAAAAAGTTTAAAGTTTAGGCTCTTAAAAGCTGTGTACTTCATTTACCCAGCAAATACACATTAGATGAGTTTCTCATTCCCTGGAAATGTTAAATATACGAAGAGTTACTGACTATGCACTTATACATCTGAAACAACAAGCTAAAAATGATTACTAATTAGAATCAGTATAAACCAAGATGCACGGTTTGAACTGCCCTGGTATTTACCTGGCTTCTCAGAGAACTTACTGCTTCCCATTCCATGTATGGTTAGTTATGCATGTAAGTATATACATTTCCTACTAGATGGCTAGTTTTGTGAGTGTGCAAGACATGCCTAAGTCTTCTCAATACCTGACACAATGTATTGCTCACACATAGTGCTCAATATAGAAAGATATGACCATAAAACAGTGATTAGTACAAGGATTCCCCACCCTTCTCTCTACTCTTTTTCCTAGAACCTGAAGATCCAAAAATCAGCACTATAAAATAGAAGTTCAAATTTAATTTTAACCTAATATCCTTCTCAGAATTAGGCATTGGCTTTATGATAAAAGCACAAGTAAGGAAAAAAGCAGACATAATGCAAAATGGCTTAGCAACAAAACAGTACTTGTTCTTCCCAAATTAACAAAGTAACTGGATTAAATTGTTTCTAAAAGTATGAGTCCTGCTGAAAATAATGGATTACCCTCTATTCAGTTTAGTTAAGCAATAAAAACATATAAAACTGTAAGTTATGGCCACACTTGACAGGAAACTAAACTTGGTAAATAGGACCCTGAATCCAAAAAGATTGTATACTGAAAGAACAAGTATCATTGATGTTCTCTTTTCTCCTTTTTGTGACATCTACTCTTGACTTATCGAATGGTACTTCACCAGAGAGATTTTTTTTTAAATTTCATAGAAGTGTTATTATCAATTTTATTTGCTCAATTTCCACCAGAATGAAAAGTTTTTTCTGTATTACTTCAGTCAAATTCATTGTTCTCCCAACAGTCTGGATTACCAAACTTACTTAGCAAGTTCCATCCATCTGACAACATCAGGAGAGACACGCATCCTCCCCTTAAACTGCTTGGCAGGTGGCTCTTGAGGCCCCAGGTGAAGTAGGGCCTCCTCGAGGAGACGGACGCCCACAGGCTGCTGCAGACTGGCAAGGCAGCTGGCACGGATAGAACCAGGGTCCAGGCTCAGCAAGTCTGTGTGTTGGCAACTGATTTCCTGCAAAACCACAAATACATGCAGCTATTTTGCCTATGGTACTTTGACTGTATCTTCACAAGTAAATAAGCCATTTTACTAAACATAAAAGAACATTTTAACATAAGTAGTGATATAACCAAAAATTTCTCTGTGTACCTCTATTAACAAAATTTCCTCAACATTCAGCTTACTGAAAGAAATGACCTTTTATTTTTACACTTCCAATTCAGAGATTAATTTAAAGCAAGAAAACCACTAGCAAAACATGAAAATTTTTATATGTATAATTTATATATCCAAACAATTGCAGTTTCCAGGAATATTTAGCCTGAATAGGTTATAAAAACAGCTGAAACACAAAGATTTCATGCCTAATCACCAAAAGTAGGTACACTAATCTCCATTACAATATTTAGCATCTTTTTTTCCATCTCCTTCCACTCAGGGGCTTATTCACAATACTTAATTAGAGGATTTTAGGAATTTTTATATGACCTTTACTTTGCAACTCTGAATTTGAGAGTCCTATATACACCAATAAAAATAAACTACAAATCAATATAAAGAATATAAATAGTATGGCAACATTTCATTAAAACACACCTGAATGTGTGCATATAGTTCTTGTGTGTCTGTGCATGCACATACATGCAGATATCTGGAAAAGACAGTGAAGACAGACCCCCTGAGCCAAAAACACAACACTTTCCTCACAGTTGTGCCACGCATGGACCACTTGATAAGTCTGACCAAGCCAACTTAAATTCTACATTATGGGACTTGAAAGAATATAAATTCTCCAAAGCAAGCTAGCAAACAAAAATGTCACTCTTAGAAGGAACTAGTGGCACTGGAAAGAAAATCCAAATAAAATTCTGTTTTAATTAATAACACAGCAGGGGATCCCTGGGTGGTTCAGCGATTTAGCGCCTGCCTTTGGCCCAGGGCGCGATCCTGGAGTCCCGGGATCGAGTCCCGAGTCAGGCTCCCAGCATGGAGCTTGCTTCTCCCTCTTCCTGTGTCTCTGCCCCTCTCTCTCCCTCTCTCTATGTCTATCATGAATGAATAAATAAATAAATAAATAAATAAATAAATAAATAAATCTTTAAAAAATTAATAACACAGCAAAGTCTTGGTCTTAGTTGATGTATCCGATTTTGAGATAACATCATTCTAAATTTAGAAAGGGAAATCCTGAGTTACAAAGACTATTTTAAAATAAATATATTTTGGGGGCCCTTGGGTAGCTCAGTCAGTTGACCGTCTAAACCTTGATTTTGGCTTAGGTCATGATCTCAGTGTTACGAGACTGAGCCCCACATTGGGATCCGTGCTCAGCATGGAGTCTGCTTGAGAGATTCTCTTTTATCCTCTCCCTCCTCCTCTGCTCCTCTCTCTGCTACTGCTTGAGAGCACATATGCCCGTACTCACTCCTTCTTTCTCCCAAATAAATAAAATCTCTAAAATAAATATACTTTTAATTTTCCAAGAATCAACTCATTCTATACTTACTGAATACCTTCTACATCCAGACATTGTAGTAAACAATGTTGTACCAGACTGCATGTAGCTTAAGATTTATTCTCAGTTGTCAATAGAAGTCTTTTGTGGAAGTTTAAAATAAACAAACAACTATTACTGGTATATCATTCCTTTATATATAAATGTATTCTCATAATTTAAATGAGTTCTATAAGTCTATTTTTAAGAAGATTGATTATTCTGTATAAAGTTGTTGATAGTATCATAAAAGAATGATTTGCTAAACAAAAAAACTTCAGCTGACTGATTTCACTTTTTATAAATTCCAAAACAGAATAAAGTAATGAAATCTAATTTTTAAAATGTTGACAATCTATTGGAATTATTAATAATATTCTTGGTTTGGACCCTTATTTCACTGTATTAGGTAAAGGCAAGGGACATTTCTTCATTTCAAATATTCCATAGTTCTCTTTTTCTTAAAAGATTTTATTTATTTGAGAGAGGGAACAAGCAAGAGAAAGAGAGAGAATGAGGTGGCAGAGGTAGGGGTTGAGGGAGAAGCAGACTCCCCTGCTGAGCAGGGAGTCTGATGTGGCTTGATTCCAGGACTCTGGGATCATGACCCAAGGCAAAGGTAGATGCTTAATCAATTGAACCAGCCAGTGCCCCTCTGTAGTTCTTAAACAGAGGTTTACACATATAATATCCTCAATAAATGTTTTGTAAAGAAAAAAAAATTTTTAAAAAGATCAACAAGCAATGTTGTTGCTTAAGTGTTGGATACCAAATTAATAGTAATTGACTATGTCATGGAAAAATGGTTAAATAGATTTTTCTTCCAGTTTGAGAGATATAGTTAGAACAGTCTGACAAAAACAGGATATGTGGCAGACAAGAAACTCATTCTGGGATGTCATGGTTGGGCAGCGGCATCTCAAAGAGATAGTACTTGCTAGAACAAGAACTCATGTGAATGCCATGCCAAATATACTAAAATGCTATGGAGAAAGGGAAAAAAAATCATACTTTCAGATATGAACCACAAACAGGAATCATAATGGAAATATTGCAAATTTAACGCACTGATTTGCATTTGTGCTGCTTTTTCAATAGCAAGCTCTGGAGTGCATAGAAGTCATTTATTTACTTAATGACAATTAACGATTCTCCTAACAATGGAAAAAGCTAGCTTTTTAAAATAAATATAGGGACAAAACTAGGAATTCAGATTTTAAAAAATCACTTCAGAACACAATGTAAAGAGAAACTTATTTTGAAATACTGGCTAGTTCAATATAATTTCTCAAATCTTATCTTTAGTGTAGCCAAGAAAAAAAACAATGAAGGAATTCTACTTGTAAATTTAAACCAGTAAAAATAGAATACATAAAAAGAAACTATAGGGCAGCCCTGGTGGTACAGTGGTTTAGCGCCACCTACAGCCCAGGGCATGATCGTGGAGACCCTGGATCGAGTCCCATGTCAGGCTCTCTGCATGGAGCCTGCTTCTCCCTCTGCCTGTGTCTCTGCCTCTCTCTCTCTGTGTCTCTATGAATAAATAAATAAAATCTTTAAAAAAAAAAAAAGAAACTATATTAATAGTTTCATGCTACATAAGAACAAAACAGGAAAAGCTGCTATTTCATCTCAGCGAATTATTAACCAATTAGTTTGCTAACTAATGCAAACCTCCAATGAGGTTACTAGTTACAGAATAACTAAAATGGGCTTTGGGGGGGAGTGGTTAAGATGGTATAGTAGTAGAGGGACTCTGAACTTGCCTGGTCCTTCAAACACAGCTAGATCAACATTCAATTAATTTGAATAACTAGGAAGACAGACAATCTGAGGATAAAGGAAACAATCTGCACAGTTGGAGCAAGAGAACACAGCAGATGTGGGGTTTGGAGCCCTGATCTGGGGGAGAGAAAAGCCACAAGGCCTAAACGGGATGGAACCCAATTCTTGGGGTCAAGTCAGGAAGAGGGAGGAAAGCAGTTTCCTGCCCAGCAGGCAGGGACCACACAATAAGCTGCAGTGAGGAGATCCCCTGGGTCCCACAGGGAGAAATCACTCCCTTTCCAGAGGGCATTTGAAGAGCAGATTTTGCCTCTCAAAGGACCAAAGGCCAGCCAGAGCCACTGAGCAGTGCTCATCAGCAAGGTCAGAGGTGCTCCCAGAGAGCAGAAGACAACTTGTTACTCTGAGCCACAGTAGGCTTAAACCTCTGTGTGCACGTTGAGTGGCTGCTTTTCTGTGGCAGAACTAACAGAAAGCAGAGACTGGAGAAAATTGCAGATAACCTAGTGGCAGTTTTTGCTGTCTGCTGCAATAAATCCAAGCCTCTGCCACGGCTTCCCTGGGACAGAAGGGAACAGAGGACTGAGTCAAGCGCGTAAGGCTGATAACCTGGGTTCAGCTTTTCGCTGAGTATTACAATAAACTCTAGCCTCTGTGCTCGCACTGTGCAATGTCCTTTCAGGGAAAGGATGAGACAACGTTAGGCATGTGATGGTGGTGGGTACCTGCAGATCATCTCCTCCCCTGGACAGATTGGCCTGCACCTTACCAGGCCCTTTAAATCTTGGGAGTTTTGAATCCCAGCCACCAGCCAGAGATAAAATACAGGAGATCTGTGGCTCTGGGTATATCAAAGACCTGGGCACAGACAGGTCAGGGCAGGGAACTGACGAAAGTGCAGGTCACAGGAGACTGCTCTTCTAAGAGGGCCTCCTGAACAATGGTGGCAGGGAGTTCTGCTCCACAAGGAAGAGGTGCAGGTGATGCTATTTTCTCCCTCCTCCCTCCCACCAGCACAGTAGAACTGCAGAGAGACACAGAGAGACACAGCACCTCCAGTGGAGGCTAGAGGCCCCTGCACTACACCCTTCCTCCCCAGAGCCTGGCAGGAACATCTTTAAAAGGGCAGCTGGCCCATGAACAGGCACAGCAGGCCTCTCCCACAGAAGACCAACAAAGGCCCTCACATCTACCAAGTCCAGTGATTAAAGAAAACTCCAAAATATCACCTTCTACTGGAAATAGGACCAGGCTTGCTTCTTTTTTTTTTCTTCTGTTAATTTTTTAAAACTTTTTTCATTTTGTACTTTTCTATTTCTTATTTTTTATTCTTTATATTTTTTTCTCTTTTCCTTTACTTCTTTTTTTGTATCAGGCTTATAACTTTTTTTCAGTTGTTGGTTCATGTTTCCTTCTCTTATTTTTTGTGCAGGCTTCTTTCTTTTCTTTCTCTTTTCTTCTTTCCCTACTCTTCTTTCCTTCCTTGTTCCTTATTTTTCTAAAATCAGGCTTACAGTTTATTGTTTGCCTGTTTGTATCCATTTTTGTTCTGTTTCCTTTTCTCTTGTCTTAAATCAGGCTTTGTTTTTGTTTTATTTTTATTTTTAATTTTTTCCTTTATAGGCTTAACTTCACAAACATATCAAAGCACACCTACTTAAAAGTTCAAACACTCTCCACTACAAGCAAGAAGGAACTCTGTAGAGGAAGGACCAGGGGGAAAGAGCAGCCAAAATACAACAGCAGAGTGTACACAGCATATACACCAGAAACAACTTCCTGAGGCTTTTGTTGTTGTTATTGCTCTTTTTGCTCTTTTGTGTTTTTTTTCCCTTTCTCCTTATTTTACTGAACACAATGACTATAAGGAGAAATTCATTACAAAAGAAAGAGTAGGAGGTACTCTGCCACAAATTTAATAATATGGATATAAGTAAGATGTCAGAACCAGAAATCAAAACAATGACTATAAAGATGCTAGCTGGCCATTAAAAAGCATAGAAGACACAAGAGAATTCCTTACTATAGTAATAAAAGAACTAAAATCTAATTAGGCCGAAATTAAAAATGCTATGACTGAGGTGCAGTCAAATATGGAGGTTCTAACAGCTAGGGTAAACAAGGCAGGAAAGAGTCTGTGATATAGGAGACAAAATAATGGGGAATAAGGAAGCTGAGAAAAAGAGAAAAACAACTACTGTATCACTAGGGGAGACTGAAAAATCAGCAATACATTAAAGCAAAATAATATTCAAATAACAGAGGTCCCAGAAGAGTTCCTAGAAAAGAGGAGGGCAGAAGGTTTATTTGAACAAATTATAGATCAGACCTTTCCTATTCTGGGGAAGGAAACAGGGATGCAACTCCAGGAAGGACAGAGAACCCACCTCAAAATCAATAAAAAATAGGTCACACTTTGACATATAATAATAAAGCTTATAAATTTCACAGAGATAGAGAAAATCCTAGGGCAGCTCGGGACAAAAGGTCCTTAACCTACAAGGGTAGACACATAAGGCCAGCAGCAGACCTCTCCACAGAGATCTGCCAGGCCAGAAAGGACCAGCATGATATATTCAAGGTGCTAAATTGGAAAAAGTAAAGCCCAGGATATTCTGTCTAGAAAGGCTGTCATTCAGAACAGAAGTAGAGATAAAGAGTTTCCAGAACAAACAAAAACTAAAGGAATTTGTGAACACTAAACCAGCCCTGAAGGGGATTCTTTGAGCTAAGAGAGCCCAAAGTAACAAAAATCAGAAAAACACAGAGATAATCTACAGGAACAGTGACTTTACAGGTGATGCAATGGCACTAAATTCATTTCTTTTAAGACTTACTCTCAATGAAAATGGGCTAAAGGCTCCAATTAAACAGATGGGTGGCTGAATGGTTGAGCATCTGCCTTCCGCTCAGGGTGTGATCCCAGGGTGTGATCCCGGGGTTCTGGAATGGAGTCTCACATCGGGCTCTCTACAGGGAGGCTGCTTCTCCTTCTGCCTATGTCTCTGCCTCTCTCTCTATCTCTCATGAATAAATGAATAAAATCTTTTAAAATGTTCTTTAAAAATAAAAAATAAATTTAAAAAATAAACACAGGGTATCAGATTGGATTTAAAAAAAACAAGACTCATTGATATGCTGAGACTCATTTTAACCCCAAAGACACCACCAGACTGAAAGTGAGATGTGAAGTGAAGGAGAACCATTTATCATGCTAATGAACATCAAAAGAAAGCTGGAGTAGTAGCCATCCTTCTATCAGATAAACTAGATTTTATTTTATTTATTTATTTTTTTTAATTTTTTTTTAATTTTTATTTATTTATGATAGTCACACACAGAGAGAGAGAGAGAGAGGCAGAGACACAGGCAGAGGAAGAAGCAGGCTCCACGCACCGGGAGCCTGATGTGGGATTCGATCCTGGGTCTCCAGGATCGCGCCCTGGGCCAAAGGCAGGCGCTAAACCGCTGCGCCACCCAGGGATCCCAAACTAGATTTTAAATCAAAGATTGTAATAAGAGATAAACAAGGACACTATCTCATAATAAAAGGGTCTAACTCTAACAAGAAGATCTAACAACTGTAAATATTTATGCCCTAACTTGGGAGCAGCCAATTATAGAATCCAATCAATAACAAAATTAAAGAATCTAATTGTTAATAACAGAATAATAGTAAGGGACTTTAATGACCCACTCACAGCAATGGACAGATCATCTAAGCAGAAGATCAACAGGAAACAGGCTTTGAAAAGACACACTGGACCAGATGGACTTCATAGATATATTCAGATCATTCCATCCTAAAGCAACTGAATACATTCTTCTCATGTCCACATGGAATGTCCTCCAGAATACGTCACACAAAGTTGGTCAAAAATCAGGTCTCAACCAGTACAAAAAGACTGAGATTATACCATGTTTATTTTGAGACCACAATGCTATAAAACTTGAATGCAATCACAGGAGAAAAATTTGGAAAGGACACAAATACATGGAGGTTAACAAGCATCCTACTAAAGAATGAATGGGTCAACCAGGAAATTGAAGAAGAATTTTAAAAATACATGGAAACAAATGAAAATGAAAACACAACAGTTTAGAACCGTTGAGATGCAGCAAAGGCGGTCCTAAGAGTTTCAGTATATAACAATACAAGCCTCTCTCAAGATACACACAACCTAACCTTACTCCTAAAGGAGAAGAAAAATAATAAAATTTGAGCAGAAATCAGTAATATAGAAATAAAACACACACACACACACACACACACACACACACAAAACAGAACAAAGATACTAGGACCTGGTTTTTTGAAAGAATTAAGATCAAAAAACCCCTAGCCAGCCTTGTCAAAAAGAAGAGAGAAAGGACCCAAATCAATAAAATCATGAACAAAAGAGATCACGACCAACACTGACGAAATACAATTAAAAGAGCATATTATGAGGAATGATATGCCAACAAATTAGGCAATCTGGAAGAAAAGAATGCATTTCTTCTATACAGAAACATATAAATCACCAAAACTGAAACAGGAAGGAATAGAAAACCTAACCGGATCCACAGCAAGCCAAGTAATAGAACTGGTAATCAAAAATCTCCCAACAGCAAGAGTGCAGGGCCAGATGGCCTCCCAGCAGGATTCTACCAAACATTTAAAGAAGAAATAATACTTATTCTTCTGAGCTGTTCAAAAAAACAGAAATGGAAGGAACACTTCCAAATTCTTTCTATGAGGTCAGTATTACCTTGATTCCAAAACCAGACAAAGATCCCACTAAAAAGAATTACAAACCAATATCCCTGATGAACATGAATGCAAAAATTCTCACTGAAATACTAGCCAATAGGATTCTACAGTACATTAAAAGGATTATTCACCAGGACCAAGTGGGATTTATTCCTGGGCTGCAAGGGTGGTTCAACATCCACAAATCAATGAAGGGGATATGCCACATTAATAAAGGAAAGGACAATAACCATATAATCCTTTCAATAGATGCAGAAAAAGCATTTGACAAAACACAGCATCCTTTCTTGATTAAAACTCTCTGCCATGTAGGGATAGAGGGTATATACCTCCATATCATAAAAGTTATATACAGGGGATCCCTGGGTGGCTCAGCAGTTTGGCGCCTGCCTTTGGCCCAGGGCGCGATCCTGGAGTCCCGGGATCGAGTCCCGCATCGGGCTCCTGGCATGGAGCCCACTTCTCCCTACTCCCGTGTCTCTGCCTCTCTCTCAATCTCTGTGTCTATCATGAATAAATAAATAAATAAATAATCTTAAAAAAAAAAGTCATATACAAAAAACCCACAGCAAATTAACATCTTCAATAGGGAAAAACGGAGAGCTTTTCTCCTTAGGTTAGGAACATGATAGCAATGTCCACTTTCACCACAGTTTTTCTACTTTACTGGAAGTCCTAGCCTCAGCAATCAGACAACAAAAAGAAAGAAAAAGCATCTAATCCGGCAAAGAAAAGTCACACTCTCACTCTTCGTAGATGACATGATACCCTCTGTAGAAAACCCAAAAGACTCCACCCCAAAATTGCTAGATCTCATTCAGGAATTCAGCAAAGTCACAGGATATAAAAATAATGCAATCAAATAATAGAAATCAGTGGCATTTCTATACACTAACAATGAAACTGAAGAAAGATAAATTAAGGAATCAATCGCATTTACAATTGCATCAAAAACCATAAGATACCTAGGAATAAACCTAACCAAGAAGGTAAAGGATCTGTACTCTGAAAACTATAGAACACTTAAGAAACAATTTGAGGAAGACACAAAGAAATGGAAAACATTCCATGCTCATGGATTGGAAGAATAAATATTGTTAAAATGTCTATATTTCCCAAAGCAATCTCCATATTCAAGGCAACTCCTATCAAAGTACCTCAACATTTAGATTCTGAAAATTTGTATGGAACTAGCAACGACCCCAAACAGCCAAAAGAATGTTGAAAAAGAAAAGCAAAGGCGAAAGCATCACAATGACTGACTTTGAGTTGTACTACAAAGCTGTGTTCCTCGAGACAGCCTGGTACTAGCACAGAAACAGATACACAGATCAATGGAACACAAGAGAGAACTCAAAAATGGACCCTTAACCCCCACTTTCTTACACCAGACACAATAATAAACTCAAAATGACTGAAAGACCTAAATGTGGGACGGAATCCATCAAAATCCTAGAGAACACAGTTAGCAACCTCTTTGACCTTGGCTGTAGCAACATCTCACTAGACACATCTCCAAAGGTAAAGGAAGCAAAAGCAAAAATGAACTAGATAAAGATAAAAAGCTTCATCAAGATAAAAAGATTAAAAGCATTTTGCAAAAGCAAAATGAACTAGATAAAGATAAAAAGCTTCATCAAGATAAAAAGCTTCTGCATAGCAGAGGATACAGTTGACAAAACTAACAGGCAACCTACAGAATGAGATAAGACATTTGTGAATATATCATCAGATATAGGGTTAGTATCCAAAATCTATAAAGAACTTATCGAACTCCATATCCAAAAAACAAAAAATCCAGTCAAGAAATGGGCAGAAAACATGAACAGACATTTCTCCAAGGAAGACTTAAAACATGGCCAACAGACTCATGAAAAGATGCTCAATATCACTCGGCATCAGGGAAATACAAATCAAAACCACAATGAGATACCACCGTACACCGGTCAGAATGGTCACCCACTGTAATTCCGGAAGGGCAGAGATTTGTTCCTCTTGCATCACTCATTGTCCCTGTCACTTAGAACAAAGTCAGGAATATGCTCAATCAACATTGATAACATGCGATCTGTTAATGGCAACCAGGAGGCAGGAAATAAGCTGGTGAAGCATTATGTAAGAAAAAAAACTAACATTCAGAGTTTAGCCAAAACACTGAAGGGACTAGCTTATGGCTTATTATAAATCTGAACACTTTTATACCAAGGCTGGTTTCTAATTATTCAGTCATATATAGGTTTGGGGTTTTGGAGGTGTGTTTTATTTCCCCTCGAAGATTCATCCATTTATTTAAAGAGTGAGAGAGTGGGTTTGAGTCGGGGGGGGGGGGGGGGGGGCATGGGCTGAGAGAATTCTTAAGCAGACCCCCCATTGAGCATGGAGCCTGTAGTGGGACTCGTTCCTATGACCCTGAGATCATGACCTGAACCGAAACCAAGAGTCAGACACCCCCATGTGATTTAAATAAATAAATAAATAAATAAATAAATAAATAAATAAATAAATAAATAAATCGCATCAACCCATCTGGGAAGAGGTAACCACACAGAGCATCTACTCTGTTAAATACCTTGTGCTTCAGCTTGTGAAACAAATGAAGTTTTTATGACATACACATATGATGGTAAAGTAGATAGTGCATATTTATGAAGTGTGCGTATAGATTCTTACCTGAATACAGGAGACAAAAGGTGGAAAGAAAGAGAAAGTGGAGTTAAGAAAATGACTGAAATCCTGGAGCAACTTTTGAGTAATGTTGTTTTTTTCAGACATGGTCTTGTACTTATCCATCTCCTTTATAATTCCAGAAAACAAGCTGCCAAAGAGCTGTTTTGCAATTACTGGGTCTCTCTGTAAAATATTCAAAGACAAATTAGGATCTGAGGTAAAAAATGCTATAATTCACTAATACTATCACAGTTTTATTTGAAAACACAAAGTGCTGCCAACATAAGTAATTTACATCTCAATTTTGTTTAGAAAATTTTAACAGGAATTGACATGGCTACTACTTGAAATTTAACCAAATATGCCTGTGATACCATGGATTTTGGATGCAGAAATATGTAAGCTGGCTTAATCACATATGTAGCCAATAGCTTAACTCATGGGTAAGTCTGGACCTTCAGATTCCTCATCTCTAAAGTGGGGATAATAGGGTTGTGGTGAGGCTCAGCCAAGATAATGCATAGAAAGTGACCATTGCAGTAATCGATAAGACCTTTAAGACAGAGTAAATGAAATTTTTAGGTACTATCTTCACATTAGTATCATCATAAAGCTTAAAAAACTAACTGAAGCTTAAATAAAATGCCAATTTAAATTTCATAGTCCCATCATTATGACCATTTAAACTGTTAAAACCATCAGTAGTTTTCATGTTTGGTATATTTAGCTCTAACAGAATGCCACCTGATCTCCTCTGGCTTCTATCCTCATGCTCCATGACCACAGGAACATTATCCTTCATCTGTGCCTGTGACACCAGTACTAAGAACAGTCCCTAGCATGCAGTGTCTATATTTTTTTTTTTAAGATTTTATTTATTTATTCATAGACACAGAGAGAGAGACAGAGACACAGGCAGAGGGAGAGGGAGAAGCAGGCTCCATGCAGGGAGCCCGATGCGGGACTCGATTCCGGGTCTCCAGGATCACACCCCAGGCTGCAGGCGGCGCCAAACCACTGCGCCACCGGAGCTGCCCAGTGTCTATATTTTTTAAAAGAAGGCACGAACACAGGAATTTAAAAAACTTAAGAATTATTTTGCTTGATAAAAACTTGTGTCTGGATAAAAAGTACAATTTGATTTATTCTTTGTTATTTAAGTAATGTATTTGTCTCATATAGAGTTATATGGTTGCTATAAAAATTTTCAGAAAATATAGATTAGGAAAAAAGAAAGTATCACTCATAAACTGCATGAAGACAGTCACTGCCACAGATGGATCTTCTACTGACATGCACACTCTCTTATATGGTGTCTGCTAACTCTTTTTTCATTTAACTTGTGGCACACAGGTTCCCATGTCTACAACCTCAATTCTTGGGTCTTATGCACAAATTCCTTCATTTCTCAGGGAGCTTCAAAAGCTCCTTCTGTCATGACAATGCAGTGGTGATTAAGATAAAGAAGTTTTCAGAGCAACAGAATGTTGCCGCTGGACACGTGCTGTAATGGCTCCTTTATAGGCTCCTCTTCCGCTCTCATGTGCAAGGCTCATAGTGAAGAAGGGGAGCCCAGGATAGCAGAGGAGGCCACAGTTGCCCTTTAGTGCTTAGAACAGTCCCTGGCATCCAGAAGGAGTTGCTCCATATATAATATTTATTGAATAAAGTATTAGAACTTGAGAAACATAAGGAAACACATTCCTCTTCAAAGAAGAGAAAAAATGTAGTCATGTTTTTTCAAAACAATATTCACCATCTTAATATTTTCCAAGCACCAATGAGATGAACTGATCTGGGCACAGGTGAGCAGGTGGCAGCATCATTTCTGAGGCGGTGAGTAAATACATACATGCAAGGCATTAGAGAAACTGGGAAATAGTGGGGATGAACAAGAACACTGGGCCAGATGTCAAAACAGAGGGGTGTTGTCTTAGTTCCACACCCATCAAAATATACAGTTGTGGGTTTTTTTTATATTAAATTTGTAGCTTTATTTTTTCTTTTATTTTGATATACAGTTTTGACTATATTTGCCATTCTTTGCTAATCTTCAATTCTTCATCTGTAAATGTACCTAACAACTGCCATTATGTCACAAAATTACTGGGAGAAGCTAATGAGAGGAATGTGAAAGCAGTCCATAACAACCAAGGGCTCTTCTGTGATACTAGTTCATGAATCAATATGTATGCTACAATTGCACAGAATCTCTCTCTCTCTCTCACACACACACACATACATACACAAATGCAGGGAAAAAATGATAAGACTGCAGTCCACTTAACACTTTTGTTCCAATGTCAATTTCTAGATAAAAATAATGTACTATGGTTATGTAAGATACCACCAGTGGGGGAAGCTAGGTAAAGGGTATATGGGACTATGTACTACTTTTGCAAATTCCTATCAATCTATATTTATTTAAATAAAACGCTTAAAAAAAAAGGTAAAAGAATATGGAAATATAACTTATTATAAGCAACATTAGTTCTGAAAATTTATGTAGAATATGGCATTATATTTCAGCACCTAGCATAATGCTATATATATATATATATATATATATATATATGTAATACTCTCCAATTTTTTTTTATACTCTCCAATTTTTAAAGTTATTTCAATAAAAGTCAAAGAAATCTTAATTAGGCTTTTAGGGAGTAAATATCTTGTATTTGTCAGAGAATTCAGCTAGGAAACTTCATTCACTCTCAACCCTAACAACTTGGAAAATTTTTCCAATCCTCTGCTATTAAGAAAATTAACAAAGAAGGAAGAATTCCTTCTTGTGGGTGGAATTAAGGAATTCCAGCCATAAACTGATATTCTCCTGATCCACCCCCATCCACCAAAAGGATCTTGTATAAGAAATTATTTAAGTGGCTTAGCACTTTTAAGTTTAAAATTACACATTATTTTACTGACCAACATTATTGGTAGGAAAAATAGATTTCACTGCCTGGTTTTATAGAAGACACTGTGACTCAGAGCATTAAGTGTCTTGACAAGGACCCAACTGCAGGACTACCTTCTAGATGACTCTACATGAGTCACACCTGGGAAAGTTAAGAACAGGGCCAAGACTGGGACCAATGACTTTTAACCAAGTCCACTGTTAAAGACAAATCAACACTTCGTTTATGATATACTGTAGCATCAACCACTTTTCCTTGTACATAGTAGCCCCCTGGAACTGCAAAACAGTTTTTATCTGTCAATAGAAAAATGAAGCATTCAAGGACCAACCTGGGCCACAGCTTGCAAGGGGGTGATCAGGCTACTGTATTTAATCTGAATGTCAGGAAGGTCTCCTTGGCGGTAACTTCTGTACAAAATGACTTGGGCATCGTGCTTCATTTTTAACTCACTCTTGATCTCCTATAATCATTAGAACCAAAGAAGGAAGATTAGAATTTTTATTGAAAAAATCTGTAGTGCATGAACTATGCACGATCAGTCAGTACCTATCCTTAACATAAAGGTGAACTTGACGACAATTTTTTTTAATTTATTTTTTTTAATTTATGATAGACAGAGAGAGAGAGAGAGAGAGAGAGGCAGAGACACAGGCAGAGGGAGAAGCAGGCTCCATGCCGGGAGCCCGATACGGGACTCGATTCTGGGACTCCAGGATCGCGCCCTGGGCCAAAGGCAGGCACAAAACCCCTGAGCCACCCAGGGCTTGATGACAATTTTTATACAAATTGGTTTGGTCACTATGCTTTACCAGTCTATGACAGACAATAAATCCAAAATAAAAATTACTAGCAAATGAGCAGTAAAAACATTATTTAAATGTTCATCACAACATAATGTGAATATTGGTAAATTCAGAGAACTTGAATTAAAACATTTAAAGCCATATCTCACAGGGTTCTTTCCCCCCTTAATTCCTCTTAGAAAAACCTTAGCTATCCAGCCGGGTGATATCATCACAGCTCCCAACACCTGGTTCCTCCCGACCCTGCTCACCTGTTCAGGCCAGGCTGGCTTCACCCCTGAGTCCCCACCACATAGGGCTGCTATATCTCTTCACCTCTGCCTAGAATGTCTTTTCAGTTTCTCTCTCATCATTTGGTTCCTATCTCAGAAATCATCTTCAAAGAGGCTTGCTTTCTCACTTCCTCTTTAACAGTCTTCCCCACACATTCTCATCACTTGGTTAATTTCCAACAATCACATTATAATCTTAACTCATTCTCTTTTTTTGTCTGTTGTACTCACTGCGTTGTAGCTCCATGAGTGCTTATGTTATATTTACTTCTATACCATTAGCACTGAGAGTAGTGCCTGACATGGAGCACAATGCTCCCAACAAATAAAGCACATGGCCTTCCAGTGCCTGATTACCTCCATGCCATTCTTACTGTGAGGTCAGCCACTTCAGATGAGAACACCTGTGTCAGAGCAAATGCTTGGCTCATACATACAGCAGACCATCCCACATTTACTAATTATTAAAAGGACTCTCTTTATATCAGACCAAAATATCTCCCTGTGATTTCTATCCAACAATCCTGATTTTATCTCTTCCTTCTGTTCATATTCTGCTTGTTATATCCTTCAGGCAGACCTAGTTAGATTTCAGGCTTAATTAGTAGCTCATGGCTACCTCTTCGAGTGCACAAAGCAGAATGCCCTCCACGTGTGGTGGGGCCAATAAGAAGGGGTGTGGGATGACTGTGGGCACTGATTTGGGACCCTCCTCTTTAAGAGAACAGCTATATTTACAGAGACAAGAGAAAGATGAAAAGTACATTTTCTTCCCACAGAAGATACAGTGGAACCACTCAACTACTTCATATTCAGATTTGGAAGTTAATTAAGTGAGGATTTAAACTAAATTAGAACAAACTCGGGTGTTTTAACTCATAATCTCATCTTTCTTGAAAATTCTGTGGTAATTACTAATTTGTAAGTAATACTGAAGCTATGGATAAAAAAATTCTTTCATTAATCCCACATTTTGAGAAATGTTTAATTCATGCCACACTAGGTCACTGCTTTCAGCAGATAACCCTGGACCATCTATCTGCCTGGCCTGCTCACCCCTTTCTCTGGGCTCACCATTCCCTCTTCATCCAGGCACCCTCAGGAGAGTGGCTGGTTGTTACGTGGTCCCACAGTGGCCTCAGACCCAAGTTAGGTCAAGGTTCTGGCCAATCCCTCCCAGCAGCTAATGTTGTAAGATCATTCAGGAACAACTTGAGGCCGTGTCTCACCACATGGAGAAAGCCAGTCTGTACACAAACAACAAAGTCAAGCTTCAGTGAGAGTCTGAGATAAGGGGCAGGGATGAGGTCCTGGCAGCGCCTGTGAACTCAACATACTGCAGATTCAAGGGACTACCCACACAGGCTCCATTCCAAGATCCCCATGACCTCATTAGTGAGTCATGACTGTCCTTTATATCTACATTAGTCAGGGGAAAAATCCTTGGTTCATAAGTAACTTTAATGCATATAGTGCTACTTCCATAATTTTGTTAGGGAAGAAATATCTGACAAACTTATTCCTTAGTATATATCTTTTGATATAAAATAAATATTTCTGATCAAATTCTCAAAACAGATACAAACCTTCTCTCGTTTTTGTTCAGCAATACCTTTTCTGGCATAAATCAAACTGAGCTTTTCTTGGTCCTTTATGAATCGTCTGCGTAATCTTAATATTTCTGTCCGATTGTCTATACCTAAAGAATATAAAGGTTTGTTACAGATGGCCAATTTGACATTTGCAGTTGACTTTGCCTTCTTTCTAGAATCCTCTCAAAATAGAATTATTCGCTTATCTCCATTTTTTAATTTTCATCTAGTTGTTTTGCTTTGTTTTAATGACATAAGTCTACAGAGAATCGCACAGGAGACAACTAACCAGTTTTGGAGAGAACTCAGTCCAATCCCAGTGCTACCATGCACAGAACAGGGACAAAGCAATAACAGTGGAGAAGACCTGGAAGACTCAAAACCTGGCAGCACCCAGCACCTCTAGGGGCAAGGAGGAAGATGAGGCTGCAGCAGGAGGTGTGGTTAGAAAGCACGTTTCCTCGTGCTGCAGGTGTGGAGCTTACAGGGCCCTGTGGCCCTGCGGGTGCACAGGGCCAGCATGGCTGCAGACACAGCAACTCTACCCAGCAACCACATGGGCTTCTGGAAACTGCAGCTGCCTGCTCCACCTTGGCCTCTGGAGTGCTGGCACCCTGGCCTATAGCCTGCTGGCAAGAGACTGGATATTTTGCCTCTGGGTAATCCACCAGTTCAAAAGCACAGGCAAAGAGAGCAATACATCAGGAGTTTCAATGTCCTGGTCTAGTTGGACCTCTGCACTCCAATGTGCAGCTATTCCAAATGTCTTTTTAGTGCCCCATCTGGGAGTATAAGCCAAAAGACAAGCCACCAGACATTTTGAGAAAAGCTTCAAATATAAAAAACAGAAACAAAAAATAAACAAAAGGGAAAGAGCAACCGATGAAAGCAGACCATCCAAAAAAAAAAAAAAAATTCAAACATTATCAAAGAAGAGTAGAAATTGCAACAGTGGATCAAGGATGGAAGGGTATTCAGAGAACATAAAAAGCTCATGGAAACCAAAAATATGATATAAAAGCCAGGGTTAGAAAATCGGTTGAAGTGATTTCCCAGAATACAAAGCAAAAAGGAAAAAAATGACAAGAAAATTACAAGATCTGATAAGGTCCGATATCCAAGCAACAGGATTCCAAAAAGAAAATGAGATGAGGAAATCATCAACAAAATCACCCAAAAAAATATTCTAGAACTGGAAAATAAGTTAGCAGTCTAAAAGGGCCCTCCTACCGCCCAGAAAAATGCACTACAACAGACCTGCACACTCCAGATGACACTTTGGTGTAATTTCCTAAAATTGATTTAAAAGAAAGGATCCTAAGATCTTCTGCAGAGAAAAAATCCAACTCTTATAAAGAATCAAAAAAAGAATGCCATCAGGTTTCCCAACCCAACCCTGGGTAATAGAGAACCCTAGTGAGTTCTCAGAATTCTACAGCTAAATTACCTAGCAGGTATGAGTGCCATCAAAAGCAATGTATGGCATCAAGGCATCAAAAACAACTTACTCTTTCTGACCCCTTTTCTCAGGAAGCTACTCAAGGAAGTGCTCCACCAGAAAGAAGAGCCATCCAAAAAGAAGAATCCAATCCAAGAGAAGTGAAAAGGCCCTCAGGTCTCTAGACCATGGTTGAATAGAGACATCTCAAGACAGGGTGGCTCAAAAGCCATAGAAGAGATTTCTTTTAAGATGAAACATTTATATGTTGGGACACAGAAAAAGACAATGGTACAACTCAGAGGGAATCAAGTGATGAATATATAGAAATCTAAACCAAAATAATTATCAATGCGCAAGAAAAATTACTATACAATAGGAAAGGAAAAATAGTCATAGAAGCACTATGACTTGAACACGCATAATTGTATGTAATCAAATAAGAGGAAACTACTGATGAAACCAAGATGAAGACTTAATTATATCAAGAGAATAAAGACACAAGAAGAATTCACTGTGAGCATCTGTGTGGTGGGTGGGAGTGAGGGACAAGAAGGAGCCAAATCTTCAATGTCCATAATGTAAGCTTAAAGAGAATGACTAATGCTACAAGGGAAAAAAAAAAAAAGGTAGAGTAGCAATATAAATACTGTTTAGAGATTCAGAAGGGTCTAAGCCGTTGTGTCTGGAATTCGGGAAACGGGTATGGAGGGTTGTTATTCTAAAAAGCTTTGGCAAAGTATTTGACTCTTTAAACTGCATGCATGTATTACTCTGATACAAATAACTGAAGGAAACTGTAGTAAAGAATTAAAATAATGGCTGAAAAGTGACATTTTAATTAGGTTACAATTTCAAGTTTTTAAATGTCAATGATAATAGTATCATAGTAAGGATTAATTCACCACATTTTTTTTTTTTTAATTCACCACATTTTATGAATTTTTAAATATTCCTGTTTAGGCAAGAAAATGCATAAACCCCAAAAAAGACAGACAGTATGGGAAATATTTTACATTTACAAAGGCACAAGGGGTGATTCAAATACATTAATCAAATTAAAATGGATAGCTAATAGTATTCATTTTACCTACTCAGTTCTACAAGTTTTTTCAAATTCACATATAAAACTTTTAAAGAAAATGGTTTAAAAATTAGGTTTCACCTCTTATCCTCCTTAATTTCTATACAAGTCAATGAAAACAGGGAAAAATTGCTCAACAGTTTGAGTTGTGGACTATGCTGCTAACCTCAGCCACTTCTTTCTGTCTTCTGAGCCTCCTCCCCACTGAGTAGAGTGGGTCACGGGCAATCTCCATCCATTAACTGTATTGCAGGCTGCCCCAAACACCCGTTCAACAATTCTGTGGGAAGATGCACGTGCCATGGTTTCGAGGTGAGCAAGACAATTAACGAGCTATGAGAAGGTAATAGTCATTCTGGGACTACATTTTAACCCTGAGGCTTTCATTGTCAAAGTTACAGAAGGACATAGAACCATGCACTCTGGATGACAGTTTGGTGGAGAAACAGCAGAGGAAGATATAAAAGAAAAAAGACTGGTGGGAAGCAACAAAGCCGGGGGCAGAACAGACAAAGCAGGAGGGCCTCATTAGCCCCCTTCAAACCCAGAGTGCTGAGCAAAAGGAAGCTAGATTTACCTCACCTACTTTAAATTCACAGAATTGTGAAGTGAGGAAGTGAGGAAAGTATTTCATGTGTGTTTAATTCCTACAATTAATTTAAAGGAATTTACATTTACTCGTTTAAAATAAAGTGTATCAGGGTGCCTGGATGGCTCAGTCAATGGAGTGTGTGACTCTTGATCTTGGGATTGTTAGTTTGAGCCCCACAATGGATGTAGAGATTACCTCCAAAGAAATCTTAAAAAATAAATAAAGCATATCAGGGAGGAGGTAGGTGGGAGGATGAGAGAAATAGGTGAAGGGGATTAAGAGTACACTTATCATGAAGACCACCGAGTAATGATGCATTGAATTGTTGAATCACTGTATGATTTTACATTTGAAACTAATATAACACTGTAGGTTAACTATACTGAAATGTAAAATTAAAAACTTAATAAAAAATAATAAATAAAATAAATTTATCCTAGCTCTTATTTTTTATTATAAATTTATTTTTTTATTGGTGTTCAATTTGCCAACATATAGAATAACCCTAGTGCTCATCCCGTCAAGTGCCCACCTCAGTGCCCATCACCCAGTCACCCCCAACCCCCACACACCTCCCCCCCTTCCACCACCCCTAGTTTGTTTCCCAGAGTTAGGAGTCTTTCATGTTCTGTCTCCCTTTCTGATATTTCCCACTCATTTTTTCCTCCTTTCCCCTTTATTCCCTTTCACTATTTTTTATATTCCCCAAATGAATGACACCATATAATGTTTGTCCTTCTCCGACTGACTTATTTCACTCAGCATAATACCCTTCAGTTCCACCCACGTTGAAGCGAATGGTAATCCTTGCTCTTAATTTTACTTCTTTATATCCAAACTCATATGGTTAGCATTTCCCCAAGGTTCTGTGTTAGGACCTTTTCTCTGTTTCCATTCTCTGGGTTTTCACTCACTCCCAGAGCTGCCATTCTCATCAAGAGCTGAGTGGCACCATTTCAGCCAGTGCTGGGTCTTCAAGGTCTGCCAGCACTTCCCTGCAACCCCCGTGACTTGTCCCCCCTCTTCTTCCCCACCAGAACCCTTGGTTTCCAGGGCCTCCTCAGGCACTGCACATGCTGCTCTGTGCGGATCCCCCGAGAGGTCATCCAGAGAACCCTACCTGTCTGCTTGGTTCACTACGGAAAACCTCGGTAGCCTCCTAAATCTGCAGGCCCATATCCATAGCTGTCTGCTCCATGCTCCCAGTGGGCTTGTCCCACAGCACCCTATTTGGCTAGACTGCTACAAGACTGCCAGTCTGTAAACAATCTTCCCAAACATGCTCCATACTTCCTGCTTCAGTCCTTGTTCACCCTCCCCCTTCCCATACCCCGAGCCCCCAAGGCTACTCCCAACAACAGCCTCTTCTCCCCAGGTCCTTCCTTGAGCTTTACTGAGATTTACTAATTCTGTCTCATCTCAAGATCACCTATTTGCTTACTTACTCTGATGTTCAGAAAGTCACTAAATGAATGGACTGATTTTAATTTATTCAACAGCTTTTCTGGAACACCTAAAACGAGGCTTTCAACATGGTAAGTACCCAAACAAGATTTATTGAATTAAATTTTATTACTATTTTTTTTTAAGTAAACTCTACCCCCAACATGGGGCTTGAACTCACGACCCCAAGATTAAGAGTTGCATACTCTATTGACTAGTTATCAGGAACCCCTGAATTAAATTTTAATGGCCTTATTTATAAGGAAATGTGAATGCAGTCGGAAATGCACTTTCTTTATCTAAGCCTCTGCATTAACTAATGTTAAGTACACTTCAGCAAGCTTACTTTTACCTTTTGCTTTGTTATCTACTTTGTCCCCTGGAAGGCCCAGCTTTTTTTCCCCAAAATCAGGTCCGACTGACTTCAAGGGTGCTCTCTGTGACTTCTCATTCCTCTTCTGGGCAAACAGTAAGGAGGAAGATGAAGAATCCGATGATGAGACTGTATAATCCACCAGTGGGTCAATACTGCTCCCAGTCAGCCAATTAAAGGAGCTTCTACCATCTGCAAACAGACATGACCAGAGCATGTCACAGCACGCTCAGGACTGCACAACACTGCCAAGCCCACACCACCCCGCCACTGCAGCTGGAGCAGTGCCAACTGCCTGACACATGTGTGAGACAAAACGATGGCATCATCCTGGTGGCACCTAGTGCCTCCATGTGCTCACCTGCCACAGTCACTGGGGACAGCTCCTCCAGGGAGACAGCCATGTCACAGCAGAAAGACACTATGTCACAGCAGAAAGACACTAGGCGGAAGCTCTATCAGGTTTCTAGTGGGAGACCTGAGGCAGCTCAAGTGTCTGAGCCTCAGTGTCCTCATTTGTGAAGCAGGAAACACCCTACCTGCTCCCTCAAGCCACTGTGATCATTACAGGACTGATACTTTGTATCTACCAAAAGGTACTAAAATTCATGATGCCTAATATAGTGTCATAAAATATTCATCATTCAAATCAATCCTACTTCTAGAACCAAGAGAACATGAAAAAATTTAAATTTATATAAAGGAACAACACTGAAACATTTACATGAAATGATTTAGGCATTTTACTGTACAACTTACACATCTCTGATCAAAGGAAACAGGTGAACAATTTAAGAAAGAAAAGTTTAATAAACTATAAACCTAGTAAATGACTTTGGTCTGGCTCTTTAGTTCTTTGCTTTTGAGATAAGGGGTTTTAAATTTGATGCACTAAATGGATTTTTCTGGACAAAATCAAAATAACACATACATGTACTGTAACTTTTGTTTTTTCCAATCAAAAATAATCCTTTTCTACTTTTTTTTTTGTTGTAAAATTTAGAGAACACCAAATTAACTATTTTAACCATTTAAAGTGTACAGTACTATGGTGTCAAATATTTTCACACAGTTGTACAACCATTGCCACAATTCATCTCTAGATCATTTCCATCTTCTCAAACAGAAACTCCATAACCTTCAAACACCAGTAGCCCATCACTCTTCCCCAGCCCTCCCCTTCCACTTTTTATCTCTAAGAATTTGATGACTCTTGGAATCTCAGTGCTTTTCTCCTTTGACTGATATAGCTTTTCTGTTGGTTCTTACTCTTTTCTCTTATTGTTTTACTTTTCTTATAGTCAATGTTCTTGCAGTAGAGGCCACTTCCACAGATCATATTGCCTGGTGCAGAACAGGCAGGTGTTCAGGTGAACAGTTACCTGCAGTTTGTGTAGGTGTGAAGTCATACTGCTGTTGGGTGGCCCGTATTTGCCTAGCCATCACTCCTTGAGCTGGGAGGGATCGCTCCTGCGTCCGAGTCTGAAGAGTACTTTGGGAAGCCTGAGTCTCAATAAACATCGGAGTGAGAACAGTACTTCGGAAACGCCAGTCAGAATCAATGGTATATTCCTGAATGTAAGAGAGCTCCAAATGAAATAATAGTCCTTCTTTAGCAACACTGAAATACATTTATTTTACTTTATTTATATTTTAAGGATTTTATTTATTTATTCATGATAGACCAGGAGGGCAGAGACAGAAGCAGGCACAAGAAGGGGAAGGGGCAGAGGAGAGAGATAAGCAGACTCCCTCTGAGCAGGGACACCCCCCCACTCCGCCCCACTGCCTGAGCCCCATGGAGCTCAATCCCAGGACCCTGCCAAAGGCAGACGCTCAACCACTGAGCCACCCAAATATGCCCCCATAATATTTTCATTTAGAATTCATTGGTATTATCAACAAATATGTACTTTGATTTCATGTATCCGTGAGAAGCAACTGAAGAAGAACCTTTCCAAACTTAAAGACTTTAACAATTTGCCAACTAGAAATACTGATTAGCAGTAGGGGAGAAAAACCATATTTCTCCTCCTTCACATTCTGAATTAAATGGCTTCATGCCATACTCAAAAATGGCACCACAGCTGTAACAAGCTAAAGGGCTCAGCTCCTTCCAAAGTCCCATTATGTGCCTGACACTAGGAAAATCACTAGGAGGACAAGTGCAGGCAAAACAGTCAGGTGCTACTGCCCAGCTTGGCAGAGATAAAGTGAGCATGTCCGTAAATATGTAAGTCATCACAGGTTGTTAAGGCTGTCAGGAGAAAGTTCACACTTGGCATCTACTAAATGAATGAGGGGACTGATGAGGAAGGATGGCATTATGGAGAAAGGAAAATCTAAGTGGAGGCTAAAAGGCAGACAAGTGTGAGCAGATGAGGCTGAAGCAAATGTGAGTGTTTTGGAAAGGAATGTGTGAGTATTTCCAGTAAAATAAGAAGCCCAGTATATCACTAATCATCAGGGAAACACAAAATCACAGTAAGACATCACTTCACATCTGTCAGGTGGCTATGATCAAGAAAATAAGAAATGACAAGTATTGGCAAGGATATGGAGAAGATGAAACCCTCATGCACTGATGTGTGGAATATAAATTGGTGCAAACACTAAGGAAAACAAACAGTACAGAGGTCCTCAAAAATACTAAAAATAGAAATACCATAGGATCCAGCTATTCGACTTCTGGGTATTTATCCAAATAAAGCAAAACTTGGAAAGATATATGCACCTTGATGTTCACTGAAGGATTATTCATAATAACCAAGACATGGAAGCAACCTTAATATCTATCAATGGATGAATGAATAAAGAAGATGTGATGTGATTTAATGGAATATTACTGAATCATAAAAAGAAGGAAATCTTGCCATCTGCAACAACATGGATAGACCTTGAGGGCATTATGTTAAGTGAAATATGTCAGAGAATACCACATGATCTCACTTACATGTGGAATCTAAAAAGTAACAACAAAACAAACAAAAAAACCTAAACTGATAGATACAGAGATCAGACTGATGATTGCCAGAGGCTGAGGATGAGGGAAGGGGATATAGGGAAAGGGGATTAAAAGGTACAAACTTCTAGTTAAAAAATAAATAAGTCATGGAGACAGAATGTGCAGCATGGTGACTATAGTTAGTAATACTGTATTGTATATTTTAAAGTTGCTAAGAGAGTAGATGTTAAAAGTTCTCATCACAAGGAAAAAAAATTTGTACGTACATGGTGAAACTAGACTTACTGTGTTGATTATTTCACAATACACACAAATATCAAATCATTATACTGTACACTTGAAATTAATAGATGTTAATTATATCACAATAAAAGAAAGACAACCAGTTTAACTCTATTAGAAAATGTTTGTCGACTGGGACGCCTGGGTGGCTCAGTGGTTGAGTGTCTGCCTTCAGCTCAGGGGGTGGTCCTGGGATCAAGTCCCACAGTGGGCTCCCTATAGGGAGCCTGCTTCTCCCTCTGTCAATGTCTCTGCCTCTCTTTCTGTGTCTTTCATGAATAAAGAACTCTATAGAAAAAAAAAGAAAATGTTTGTTGACTAAAAGACAGGAAAAGCTTATAATATTTATTATTAGAGATAAGTACTTCACCTGAAATTCACATTCTGACAGAGGATGCTCAAACACAGGGTTTGCATAATCTGGACTCAGGCTAGTCATTTCAAGTAGAAAATCTGTTGCTAAACTTAAAAAGTGCACTTCTATCTTCGGAGAATATAAGGAATTTAGTGCCAACAATCGGTCCAAAGTATTTGAAGGTAATCTTGTTTCATGGCTCCAGAAATTTCGAATAATTAATCTGAAGAGCAGAGAGGAAATAAGCATATTTCTCAGATATTAGTAAATGAGAAAGAATGTCCTACACACAGTGTCACGTGAAGGCAGTTTGTTGTCTCTATAAAGCTTAACATACAGGA